>NC_056747.1:566052317-566367317 GCF_019279795.1 Protopterus annectens
TTGTGGTTGGTCTTTTAGAGACTATTTTAACCTTTAAGAGTACTTATATCTATTAGTGACACTGCGGCCACTCCTGAAAGCCTGGCTGTTTGGCCAACACTGCCATTCGTATCAATATTAATTTCACTCAGTATAATTGGGAAGTCTTGCAAGAGCCTTAGATTAACTGTCTTTGAAGTGTCTGGTGGTGATGTAACTACATAGAATGATACGATCATCATAGGATCATAGGAGGTTACTAGGCTAATGGCCCTGGAGCCCTTACAAGCCTAGCCAAGAGTTTATACCTAAAAAAAGAAACCTCAGTCAGCACCTGTCACCCTGTCAGTAAGGGACAAAGGTGGAACCCCTGGGACAAATTTGTGGTTTCCCATCCTCTCATCAAGGTTGTGCTTGAAGAGGGTCAGTGAGGTGCTCTGTTTGACATGCATGGGAAATCTGTTCCAGAGACTGGGCAGCCTCTGGGAGACAAACCTGTCTCTCCTGCAGGTTTTGTTGGTGTCACATATTAGATTTAGGCCTTCTGACCAGGTAATGGGCAAGGAGTTAGACTTATGGATATGGAGCATCTCTAGTAGGCCAGGGTCCGAAATTGCCTTGTAGGCGCAACAAAGATCACTTCTGAACAATCTGTACGATACCAAGTAGAGCGATAGTGATTTGCCTGTCCACATAGGACAGGTATTGGAGGCCATGGATTCTCTTTGTGAGGTATTTCTATGGCCATTCCAGTTGGCGCAGGTCTTTGGAGAGGTACATACCAAACTGGGTGTTATACTCAAGTATAGGCCTAATGAAGGAGGAGTACAGAGAGGCAATAACCTCATTTTTTCTGGATGCAATCCCTTCACTTATGAGATAAACCAAGTAAAAGTTTTTTCTTACCACTGCCACTACATGATGGTTGAATGTCAGATTGTTGTCAACCTGAGTACCCAGGTCTCTCACCACAGGTTGTGTGCTTAGGGGGTTGCTGTTGATGTGGTAATCAGTATGGGCCTTGTTTTTGTTGAATGGTATGACAATATATATTTTTTGTGTTTAATTTAAGGCCTCGACTTTGGCACCAGTCATTTATGCTGTGAGACCCTCTTGCAGTATGTTAACATCATTTGGAGAGTCCATGACAACACTCAACTTACAGTCATATGCAAACTTGGTCAGCCACAGGCTATTTGTCTTTGCCTGGACCTCTGAGAAGTAGATGCCAAACAATAGGGGTCCCAGGACATATCCCTGGGAATACCGCTAGTGACAGGTCTGCTGTCAGAGGTGGTGGCACCTATTTTGACCTTGCGGGTCCTATCTGTGAGCCAGTCGGCCACCCACCTGATGTGATAGGGATTTACTCCAAGTTGTGTCAGCTCTTCAATGATGCCCAAGTGGGGGATTGTGTCAAAGGCCTTGGTCAAGTCAAGGTAATCTGTATGTACTGTCGTTCCCTCATCCAGGGCCTTGGTGACAGTCTCAAAGAAGTCAACCCGGTTCAACAGGCAAGATCTGCCCCAGAATTATCTGAATTGGGTGCGGTCAAATGCTTGGAGATTGCCTATGTCTTTGTTTATGAGATCCATAATACTACGCTCCATGGCTTTACCAGATCAGACTTATCAAGCTAATGGGGCGATAGTTTCCTGGGTCAGTAGTGTCATCACCCTTTTGAAAGGGGATGACAATGGTAGTTCTCCACTCTGCTGGAATGAAGCCTGTAATTAGGCTGTGGTTGAACAGGTTGCTCAATGGCGAAGCTATTTCTTGCTGAAGATGGTGCAGAATACAGCTTGGGATACTCTCAGGTTACATAGAAGCCGTGTCCTTTGCCTTGGATAGGGCCTTTAACACTTGATCTATGGAAATGTGAGGTGCAGAACAAGTATCTGGAATGTTGAATATGCCTTGGGGAGGATAGGGGGGTAAAGTTTGTCCCAAACCTATCAGCTAGCAGGTTGGCTAAGTAAACAGGATCATTGTAAGTGGTACCATTAAGCACTAATTCGGAACAAACCTTGGCTTTGCCATGGAGATTCCTGACATAACTGAAGAAGGCTTTGTGGTTTCCCTTTGATTTAGCAGCTAGTTTCAATTCATAATTGGCTTTGGAGGTTTTCACTAATGATCTAATTTGCTTGTTGAGGCTGAGGAGGGAGTTGTTCCAATTTGGAATTGGTTCCTTTTTACCCTTGGACAACAGTTTCTTCCTTTTGTTTTAAAGCCTGATGATAGAGGATGTCCACCAGAAGGTGTGTGTTTCCTTGAGGAGCAAGTTTTAGTTCTGTTGGGTATGGTTGAGTCCATGCAGGTATACAGATTTTTGTATACTGCATTGGCATTGTGTTCAGCATAGATTTCTACATCCTCTGAGGGGATAGTAGTGTGAAGCTACTGATACCCTCCCTTAGGAGGTTGTACTGGTTACAGCTGGGGGGGGGGGGGGTTGGGTAGGACAGAAACTTTGAATGAGACAGACTGATAATCTGATCTGACCAGGGAAAAACATACTATGAGAGTGGTGCAGAAGTCATCCATGTTGATGAGAACCAAGTCGAGAATGTTATCTCCCCTTGTGGGGGATGAGACAAGCTGGTCTAGTGCATTAGAACTGATGAAGTCAATGAATTGTTGGGTGAGTTCATTAGTGCTAGAATAGTTCACCCAGTCCATAGTGGTGTAGTTGAAGATACCAAGGATCAGAGTGTTAGGGGTACCTTGATAGAGTCAAGTAGGTCTAGGTAGGAGGAGTGGGTATCCTGAGTCATGGAGGGGGGTCTGTAGTTGGCTATAACTTGAATTGGTGTCTTACCAACTGTCAGTTGCACCTGGAGTAATTCTAGTGCATCATACTGGCAAACCAGTCTGGAGGTGTGCCTGTCCTTAATGAAGATAGAGACTCCACCACCTTTAGTCTTTCCTACCTTGTTTTAGGGTTGGAAAGTTTGGAATAAGGTATAGCCTGGTAAGGCAGGAGTGCTCTCTGCAGCTTTGAACCAAGCAAGTTTCCATCACCGCACAGACATTGGCATCTTCCAGTGTGAGGAGACCCTCCAGTGAGTGCATTTTCAGGTTAAAGCTCCTAGCATTATGCAGCATCTACCTTATAGTCTGGGCAGAAGGGGGCATAGCTAGTAAATCTGTGTGTGCCTTTCCCAGGTGTGTGTGTGTGTGTGTGTGTGTGTGTGTGTGTGTGTGTGTGTGTGTGTGTGTGTGTGTGTGTGAAAATCAAATGTCAAAGTGTGTGTGTGTCAGCTACTTGGAGCAGGGACACCGTCACAAAGACGGTGCTGGAGAACTTGGCTTGGACACTCGGCTGAGGTCTCAGACCTATAGCTGTACCTGTGGGGAGTCTTATTGGGGACTTGGAGGGAGACAGATAGGAAAATCCTGACCCAAGACTGAGTGTGTTCCCCCCGTGTGCTCTTAAGGGAAATTGTGCTTGATGCAGACAGCTTCATCTGGAAATATTAAGCGTATCTATTTTTGTTCTAAGTGAACGTCTCTCTCCAGTGTCAATGGTGAGGGTTGAGGTTCCTTGATTACGGGTCCAGAGTGGGGATGTCACATATTGATGGCAGTAGTTTTGATATTAATTGAACTTCTGTAGACTGTAAGCAGTTGTCACTAAAGGTGTGTCCTCTCAGCAGCCACAAGGTAAACATTCAGAGTTTCATTTCACAACAGTTTTATTTTATTTATTTATAGATTGATGACTGATTGATTGATAGTTTAGCTTAGTCAGGGAAAGCAGGCAAAGATGTCAGCAGAGAATTATAGCAAGCTGACAAAGAACCAGGTGGCCAAGGTGTGTGAAGCCAAAGGACTGGTGCATGCCAACCTGACTAAAGAGGAAATGAATTCAGCCTTAGTCACAGCTAAGACCAGCAACCAGGAGGATAACCAGTCTGGTGATGGGAATTTGCAGCCCTCAGAAACAAGACAGTTCAGCTTTTCCTCAGAGGACTTAAAAGCCCATCTGGAGATAAAGAGACTCGAACTGGAGGCCAAACATTTGGAATCAGAATCAGCAGAGAGACTGTGGTATTTGGAGGCTAATGAAAATGAGAGACCACTGCAGGCAAAACAGTTGGAATTAGAATCAGTAGAGAGACTGCAGCATTTGGAGGCTGAAGAAAAGGAGAAGCAGCGTCAACATGGGAGGGAGATGCTGACTCTTTGCTAGGGTCATGGAGGTAATGGGGAAGGGAATAACTGAACCCAAGAAGCAATAAAGATCAGTAAAGTTCTTCCACAGTATACAGAGGGTGATAATTTTGATAGTTTTATTCATATACTTGAAAGGTTATGTAAACAGTATAATGCTGACCAAGGGCTCTGGGTACGGTTCCTGACCCCCTTACTCCATGGTAAAGCTATAACTGCAGTTTTTAAAATGTCTGATATTGATTGTTTAAACTATGAAACGTAATGTGTATTTCTTCATGACGGTCCCAAGCCAGGATAAATGGGGAGGGATACATCAGGAAGGGCGTCCTGTGTAAAATTTTTGCCGGATCAGATATGTGGACAACAATACATTTTTCCATACTGGATTGGTTGAGGCCTGGGTTAACAATGGCTGCTACCAGTACTGTTAGCCAACAGGGTACTGGTGGAAATTGGGCTACTGTTGGCTGAAGGAGAGGGAGAAGAAAAGGGGGAAAGCATGCCCGGAGGCAGGAGGAGATGAGGAAGGTTAGGAGTGTAGAAGAGAGAGTAGGAACTTTGAATAATGGCAGTATGACTGGTTAAGGGAGAGAGCTAGCTGGTATGATGGAGAGAAGGAAGGTTGATATAGTGAGTGCAAGACATCAGATGGAAGAGGAGTAAAGCCAAGTGTGTCAGCGTCAGGTTCAAATTGTTTTACCATGGTGTGAATGGGTGGAGAAATGGAGTAGGGGTTATCTTGAAGGAATAGTATGTCAAGAGTGCTTTGGAGGTGAAAAGAGTGCAGACAGAGTGATGTTTATGAAGCTGGAAATTGATGGTATGATGATGAGTGTTGTTAGTGCATATGCTCCATAAGTTGAGTGTGCGATGGATGAGAAAGAAAGATTTTGGAGTGAGTTGCATGAAGTGGTGGAGAGTGTACCCAAGGGTGAGAGAGTGGTGACTGGAGCAGATTTCAATGAGCATGTTGGTGAAGGGAACAGAGGGAATGAGGAGGTGATGCATAGGTATAGTGTTAAGGAGAGGAATGCAGAAGTTCAGATGGGAATGGATTTTGTGAAAAGGATGAACATGGCTGTGGTGAATACGTATTTTTAGAAGAGGGAGGAGCATAGGTGATGTACACGAGTAGAGAAAGTTGCACACAGGTGGATTATATCCTATGCAGGCTAGCAAGTTTGAAGGAGATTGGAGACTGCAAAGTGGTGACAGGGGAAACTGTTGTTAGGCACCATATGATGGTGGTCTGTAGGATGATGTTGGTGATCAAGAAGAATTGAAGGAGAGTGAGGGCACTGCCAAGGATCAAATGGTGGAAGTTGAAAAAGGACGACTGTAAGGTGGAGTTCAGGGAAGAGTTAAGACAGGCACTGGGTGGCAGTGAAGAGTTGCCAGATAACTGGGCAGCCGCAGCAGAGGTGGTAAGGGAGACAGCTAGAAAGGTGCTTGGTGTGACATCTGGACAGAGGAAGGAGGACAAGGAGACCTGGTGGTGGAATGCGGAAGTGCAGGAGAGTATACAGAGGAAGAGTTTGATGAAAAAGTGGGATTGTCAAAGAGATGAAGAAAGTAGACAGGAGTACAAGGAGATGAGGCGTATGGTGAAGAAAGAGGTGGCAAAGGCTAAGGATAAGGTGCATTGCAGGTTGTATGAAAGGTTGTCCACTAAGGATGGAGAAAAGGACATGTATCTGTTGGCTGGACAGAGGGACCCAGCATGGAAAGATGTGTAGCAGATTATGGTAATAAAGGATAACAAGGGAAACGTTATCACAAGTGTGGAGAGTATGTTGAGCAGATGGAAAAAGTACTGTGAGGGGCTGATGAATGAAGAGAATGAGAGAGAGAAAGGGTTGGATGATGTGGGAATAGTGAATCAGGAAGTGCAATGGATTAGCAAGGAGGAAGTGAGGACAGCTATGAACAGTATGAAGAATGGAAAGGCTGTTGATTCAGATGACATACCTGTGGAAGCATGGTGGTGTTTAGGAGAGATGGCAGTGTTTTTTTTAACCAGATTGTTTAACAAAATCTTGGAAAGTGAGAGGATGCCTGAGGATGGAGAAGAAGTGTTTTGGTACTGATTTTTAAGAATAAGGGTGATGTGCAGAGTATAGTAACTACACAGGGATAAAATTGATCAGCCACAGCATGAAGTTATGGGAAAGAGTAGTAGAAGCTAGGTTAAGAAAGGATGTGATGATTAGTGAGCAGCAGTACCATTTCATGTCGGAAAACAGCACTACAGATGTGATGTTTGCTGGAGAAGTATAGAGAAGGTCAGAAGGAGTTGCATTGTGTCTTTGTGGACTTAGAGAAAGCATATGACACGGTGCCTAGAGAGGAGTTGTGGTTTTGTATGAGGAAGTCAGGAATGGCAGAGAACTATGTAAAAGTGGTACAGGATATGTACAAGGGCAGTGTGACAGTGGTGAGGTCTGTGATAGGAGTGAAGGATGCATTCAAGGTGAAGGTGGAATTACATCAAGGATCAGCTCTGAGCCCTTTTTATTTTATTTAATATTTGTTTACTGGGAAAGTCCAACTTGGAACAAAGCCAATTTTCAGTGGGTGGCTGAGGAGAAATGCTCCAGACGTCTTTTGTAACGTGAAAGAAAACTGGAGCACCTTGGGGAAACTCACACGAATGCAGGGAAGATATGCAGACTCCACACAGAAAGGACCCCAGCTGAGAATCAAACCTGAGAATCTCTTGCTGTGAGGCGACAATGTAACAGCTACACCACTGCTCCATCTTATTTGCAATGGTGATCGACAGGTTGACAGATGAGGTCACACAGGAACCCTGTGGACTATGATGTTTGTGGATGACATTATGATCTGTAGTGAAAGTAGGGAACAGGTTGAGGAGACCCTGGAGAGGTGGAGATATGCTGTAGAGAGGACAGTAATGAAGATTAGCAGGACTAAGACAGAATATATATGTGTGAATGAGAGGGAGGACAGAGGAATGGTGAGGATGCATGGAGTAGAGTTGGTGAAGGTGAATGAGTTTAAATACTTGGGATCAACAGTTCAGAGTAATGCTGAGTGTGGAAGAGAGGTGAAGAAGAGAGTGCAAGCAGGGTGGAGAAGAGTGTCAGAAGTGATTTGTGATAGACAGGTACTAGTAAGAGTGAAAGGGAAGGTCTATAAGATGGTAGTGAGACCAGATATATTATATGGGTTGGAGACAGTGGCACTGACAAAAAGACAGGAGTCAGTGCTGAAGGTAGCAAAGTTAAAGATGTTAAGATTTGCATTGGGTGTGACGAGGATGAACAGGATTATATTTTAAATGATTATGAGTATATTAGATAGTCAGCTCAGGTTGGACAAAGCCAGAGGGGAGAGATTGCATTGGTTTGAATATGTGCTGAGGCGGGATGCTGGGTATATTGGGAGAAGGATGCTAAGGATGGAGCTGCCAGGTAAGAGGAAAAGAGGAAGGCCTAAGATAAGGTTTATGGATGTGGTGAGAGAGGACATGCAGGTGATTGGTGTGACAGAGCAAGATGCAGAGAGCAGGAAGAAATGGAAACAGATGATCCGCTATGGCGACCCAAAAGAAAAAGAAGAAACAATGTACAGTAAAGAAATGTTTACTTGAATGTTTTGAGTTAACACTTGAAGCTTACAGAAAAAAAAAAGGTTTTGTGAGCAGAGACACAGGGCAGATGAAAACGTGTGTGATTAAATTGCTGAGTTAAGCACTTGTTTTCATAAGTGGGTGAGTGGGTGTTAGGTCACCAGTTTTGAAGGGCTGGCAGACCTTTTGGTGAGGGAACAAACCCTTAACATTTTGCCTGAGGACATGAGAATCTGGTTGGCAGACCGAGAATATTAATCTGCAGATGAGCTGGGGGAAAAAAGGGGATCTCTATTTAGTAAGCAGGGCATCACTGCACAGGAAAGGGATACCCAGTGCTGCACATGGATATAAGGGAATCCATGGTGGGCAGCCTAAACCACCCCAATAGAGTCCACCGGTAACAGGGGAAGCCACTAGTTCAGGTACACTGCCAGGATCAAGGGTTAAATGTTTTAAATGTAAACCAGTAAAGCCATGTATCATATATTCACAGAGGCAAGGTGGGGAACAAAAGCTGGGGGAGTCAGCAAGTGGGAATAACAGTATGCCAGTGGGAAGTTATCTGGAGACAGCAGGGGTACCAAACTATCATCAGAGTTTATATTCAATCTTAGTGTATGGAAAACAAGCCACTGCTAAGACAGACACAGCCTCTGACATAACCATTGTGAAGCCTGTAGTGGTTAAACAGCAGCACTTGCTTGGGCAGTCCACTCCAGTCAGAGATTAAGGAGGGACCCCATTCCAAATGTCTTTGTCCACGGTTCACCCTGACTGGGAGGGTGGAAAAGCAAACAAGCAAGTAGGTGTGTTTGAGGATATCCCTGCAGATGTCTTGATAGGGAATAATGTTGATAATGCAGTACCTTGTGTGCATGCAGTTACACACAGTCAAGCTTGGAGACAAGCATGTGGGTCTGGTAGCCTGGGGAAGACCCAGACAGACCTCACACCTAAAGCCAGGGCTGGTGAGGTGGCTATTTCAGGGAGGGAGCTACCCTGTAGCAGTGAGCCTGAAGGTGAGCCACAGCTGCTGGTAGGCACTGGTGTTCCCTTGGACAGGGTGACTGCAAGGACAGAGGTGAGAGGTAGTACCCAGGCTGACAGTCAGGCCATGCTGTCAGACGATACCAGACTTCCTGTGGAAGGGGAGCTGAGAAGAGTGTTACAAAGACAGAGTTGAGATAGGCTCATTCTCGGACCCTAAATTAAGAGGCTTGAGGGAGGTAAGCTGGGTAGGTACCTGATCCTCAAGGAAAAGTTGAGTCTGTATACTGGAACAAAGGGTTACTGTATAGAAAGTGGACCCCTGAGGGAGGGCTAGAGAGTGAGGTAATACAGCAGTTAGCAGTGCCTACACCCTACTGTCTGGCACCTCTAGCCATAGCCCATGACATTCCTTTTGCAGGTCAAATGGGCATAAAGTGTACCAAGGGTGTATTATGCAGAACTTTTATTATCCTCTGATTGCAAGGGATGTAACAGGGTACTGCAGGACCTGTGAGCAGTGCCAAAAAGTAGGCAAGGCAGGAGACAAAGTCAAAGCTCCTTTGATGTCTTTGCCTATGACTGAGGAGCCATTTCAGAGAGTAGCTGTGGATCTTGTGTGGCTCTGGGTACCCCAAGTTCCACAGGGAAGACGTATATCCTGGTGGTAGTAAATTATGCTACTAGATACCCTGAGGTGTTGGCTCAGTCCTCCACTGAGGCAGAGAAGATGGCAAATGCTTTCTTAGAGATTTTCAGCATGGTAGGTTTCCCGAGAGAAATACTGACTGAGAGAGGTGCCGATTTCATATCAGACATGCTGGTTTGTTTGTGGAAGCACTGTGTGGTGAAGCACCTAAAAACCACCCCCTATCATCCCCAGACTAATGGTCTTGTGGAGAGGTTAAACTCTACACTAAAGACCATGCTATGGGCATTTGCAAACCAGTTTAAGAGAAAGTAGGATAAATATTTGCCCCATCTGCTGTTTGCATACAGAGAGGTACCTCAGGAATCCAAAGGTTTTCACCCTTTGAGTTGCTGTATGGGCATAGGGTGAGGGAGCCTATAGATCTGATTTTGTGATGAGTGGGAGGGTGAGTGTGAATCCCACAAGGGATCTGTTGTGGTATATGTCCTAAACGTCAGGACAAGGCTTAGGGAGCTCATGGGCTTGGCCCAGGAGAATCTGGCAGAAACCCAACAGCATCTGTGTTATTTTTATTTCCTGTGACTGAAACTCTGGCATTTACTGTAAATAGATATTTAGTATTTTCATGTTCTTTTATTATTTATTATTAAATATATTTAAACTTTTCATTGGGGCTAGTCCTTTAGAGCATATTTTAACCTTTGAGAGTACTTATATCTATTGGTGACACTGTGGCCACTCTTGAAAGCCTGGCGAGTCCGCTGAAATGTCAAGGAACACAGCACCACACATCCCCACAGACTAAACCCTACTGAAAATATGTAAAATGTAAAAATAGCAGTTTCCTTTTTTTTTTATAATTTCCAAAATATTTGCCCGCATTTGAGCGGGTATGCCCTTCGCTCAACCACAGTTAGCAGATATGACATTGGTCAGCATTACTATTTGTATTATCATTAATTTCTATCAGTATAATTGGGTACCCTTGCAATAGCCTTAGAGTAGCTGGCTTTGGGGTGTCTGGTGGCAGTGTAACTATCTTATTTTCTGGGCAGAAGGGGGCATAGCTAGTAAATCGGTGCCAGCCTTTCCCAGGTGTGTGTGTGTGCGTGTGTGTGCGAGAAAATCAAATCTCAAAGTGTGTGTGTGTGTGTGTGTGTGTGTGTGCGCGTGTGTGCGTGTGTGTGTGTGTGTGTGTGTGTGTGTGTGTGTGTGTGTGTGTCTGTGTGTGTGTGTGTGTGTGTGTGTGTGTGTGTGTGTGTGTGTGTGTCAGCTACTTGAAGCAGTGACATGAACCACTGGTTTCACAGAGAGTGTGCTGGAGAACTTGGCTTAGACACTAGGCTGAGGTCTCAACCCTACAGATGTACCAGTGGGGAGTCTTATTGGAGACTTGGAGGGAGATGGATAGAGAAATCCAGACTCTGGACTGAATTTATGCCCTGTGTGCTCTTAAGGGAAATTGTGCTTGATGTAGAGAGCTGCATCTGTAAATACTGAGTGTATCCAGTTTGCTCCAAGTGAACGTCCCTCTCCAGTGTCAGTGGTGATGATTGTGGCTCCTTGATTACTGTCCCAGAGTGGCAGCATCACAACAGGTACCAGTATGGCTCAGTCATAGTCCATGTAGATGTAAATTACTTGAGCTGTACCTTCCTAGAATATATGATCCTCCCATGCTAACAAATGTTGTATTCCTTTAGAATGACATCAAGTATTAAAGTCAATCATAATTTGCTTGCATTGTGGCATCATCTTTGCTGAAGGTAGTATGCTGCTCAGTGCTAGGCTCATACCATCCGAGGACACATAGTCCAAGAGCTCCGTCATGTCTCTCTTCATGTAGTCCAAGGAGGTACATCTTTGATTAACACCCACATAAACTATGACTAAGTCATATTTGTCCTTGAGGTTTAAGTGACCTGAGTACGAGTGATATGATGGATCCTGTCATGTGATAAGTAGCTGACTGTGACTCTCTCTCTTTGCTTAGCCTGTGAGTAGAACATCTGTGTGTCTCATTAAGGAGCCTCCTATGACCAGAATACTGGGTTGTGTAGTGGTATGCTTTATGGGCTTAGAGGTTGGGACACCATGGGTTGTGGCAATATGTCTTGTTAAGTGTTATTTTTGTAGAGTGTGATGTTACTGAGGACTTTGTGTTGTGTGCAGTGCCTGGGAGATCTTTGTAGTTTGGAGAGATTATGTTTAAAAGCCTCAACATATACGGGTCCATGTGACTGGTCTGTACAATGTGAGCTGGGTATTGTGTATGTGCTATTGACAACCTGTTTGGTAGTGCAGTTGCTTTTAGGTGAGAGCCTTGTCTCCAATGACATTGTATAATGACATTTCTCACACACCTTACTTGTATGTTTAAGGAATAGGTGGTTGTCAGTGTACATGAGGCAATTTCTGCATTGCCTCTGGATGCCCATGTCCAGCAGGCAAGCTGCAGCAATAGCAGAGACGTGCTTGTCCTTGACTTTGAATCCTAACTGCTTATTTTACAAGGGGATAAAACACAGCAGGTTCACAGCTGACTTGCTTGGTTGCTGTAGGTGTGTAGAATACTAACAAGACTGCCTAAAACTGCTTAGGGTCAAGGTCAAGGGATGGGTGATTCTCAGCATTCAGTCTAGCCAACCAATTCACAAACTAGCTGATCAGTATACATATAGGGATTTAAGAGGTAGTTATGTAGGAAAAAAATGTAAATTCTGTGTCCACACATGTTATTGCCAACTGCTTGATGAGCAGCATCTCGCAAAACATGATGGGCCGGATTCACGAAACCTCCGTGTAAGACTTAATATGTCTTACTCGGAGGCTGCAGTTGAACGGTATGACGTCAGCATGCCATGCATATTCATGAGGGCATGCTGAATCATACCCAAGTCTAACATGGTCCGTGTTGGAAAGTAGGGAGCGTGTCCGATTGCCGAGTACAGCAAAGGGACACGCCCCCAGAACAGTCAGAGCCCTGAAAGTAAACACCCACGAGCGAGTCCGCTGAAATGTCAAGGAACACAACACCACACATCCCCACAGACTAAACCCTACTGAAAATATGTAAAATGTAAAAATAGCAGTTTCCTTTTTTTTTTAATAATTTCCAAAATATTTGCCCGCATTTGCGCTCATTTGCGCGGGTATGCCCTTCGCTCAACCACAGTTAGCAGATATGACATTGAAAAGCATATAAGATCTACATATGCAAATTAAGCAAAGTAGCAATAGCATAGCGGTAGAGACATTGCCCAAAGAATAGGTAGTCACGGTTTGAGCCCCACAACATCCCCCTCCATTTTTCTTTAAATAAGTATGAAACAATTCCCCGATATATATAAATTTAATTTAAGTAAAATGTAATGAAATGGCCCATGTATTTCTGAACAAAACCTATATTATGTATATATATAAAAAGGATCATAATTGCCCGTAGCTTAGCAGCGCTTTAACAAGCTTAATATGAGTGCCCGTAGCTGAGCAGCACTTTAACAAGCTTAATATGAGTGCCCGTAGCTGAGCAGCACTTTAACAAGCTTAATATGAGTGCCCATAGCTGAGCAGCGCTTTAACAAGCTTAATATGAGTACCCATAGCTGGGCAGCACTTTACCCAGCTTAATATAAGTGCTTATGGCTAAATAACGCGTTACCCAGTGTAAGCCGTTTGCGTGGAGCTGCGCAGCGCAACAACCAGCTTACCGTCAGGCAACGTTGGGCAAGGTGTAGCAAAGTCGCCTTTACACAGACACACCTACTAGCCTGTCTAGACCGTAGTAAAATAAAAAAAGCAATGGCAAGGATCAAACCCGGGATACTGTGCACCATAGTCAAAGTACTGAACCACTAAGCCATGACAGTTGTACTGAGAAATACAGTATTACCATACATATAGGAATGAATGAAAATATAACCATGACAAAGCAGGTTTTCTGTAAGCAGAGAAATATCCAAAATGGCCAATCACAGATAAGTGTGGGAAAACCGGCATATATAAGCCCCACAGGCGGGAATACACACCATAACTGATTGTGGTACCCATTTGCAGTCAGGATGGCAGGTGCAGGAGAGGGAAATTGCTTTAGAGCACAAAGGTGGGGCATTGAGGAGTCACAATATATGGTTTGGCTCCTAGTCCATGATCATGAAGCGCAACTCATGCAGGGCCAGGTTCAATATGGAGCATATAAGGCAGAGGCGTGGAACCGGTTGGCACATGATCTCACCAGTGCCACAGGCATTCCGAGGACTGGTGAACAGGTCCGTCACCACCATGCGGACCTGAAGCGATGAAAGGAGGACCAACTGAACTGATGGATCCAGGAGGCCCGCCAAATGCCCCACTACTGAGTAAGTATCCATGTAATTAAGTATGTAAGAAATGCTATCCTAGCCTATAGTATGGATAGCTATGTTACAATATTCCTTCATTTATATTACAGCTACAGGTGTTCGTTCCGCTAATCGGCAAGCCAATGCTGATAGGCTGGCGAGGTTGCACCACCAGGCAGGTTAGTAATTATTCTGCTGGTATTGTTATAGAGTATAAGTGAGACAGCTTGTAAAAGAGTTCAGTGTTGTAACCCAGTAATAAAGGTGAAATAAGCCTAGAAGAAAGATTCTGCTAGTATTGTAAGATTAGATAAGTGATGCAGCCTGGAAAAGAGTATTGCAATCCAGTAAGAAAGATTAAACAAGTCTCAAATAGAGTTTCCACCTGTATTGTAATATCAGATAACTGCTTCTGCCTGAAAATGAGTGTTGTAATCAATCAACAAAGGACAGATAACTGTCGAATACATCCTTGTAAATTCTGCCATATGAAATAAGTGAGTCAACTGGAAAGGATTGTTGTAATCCAGTAATAAATGTTAATAAAGCCTAGAATTAAGTACCATCCTGAAATGTAAATATAAAATAAGTGAGAGAGTGTGAGAAAGAGAGTTTGAAGCTACCAAGAAAGCTGTAATAAGTCTGGAATAAAGGTATACTGCATTCACTACATAATGAAATGAATGAGACAGCCACAACCAAAGAGTGAAATGTCTTTAATAAAGTACTGAACCTGGACTGTGTCCGTTCCACAATTTGGATATGTTGCTGTACCCTTGCATTATGGAGATAGTATGGTTGTATGAAATGCTGAACATCCACAGTTGTCTAGACCCATATAAATCAAATGTAGCAGGATGCTTTACCTGAACACAGCCAGATATGAACATATATGAATACAAATGGAATGTATATTAATGTAGCAGTAACATCCCCATCACTAATATTCCTAAGGTTACATACAGGAAACTGTACTAATACATGTAGGGAATATATATATATATATATATGCATCTACTAGGAATGTACAGTATATGTATAGGTAGTTTAAGTTGTTAATGTAATATTTCTCCACCCTACCCTATTTTCACAAATTATGCCATTCCACACCAAAGTGGGTATGTGCATTCACAATTAATTCCCATGGACATTTGTCCTGTTGGTTTATACATATCTGCATGTACGTTGATGCATGGGACCTGTTCACATATCCAAACCTGATGGCCTGTTGCCACCAATCAACCCTGCATGCTGTTGGAATGTCCACTGTTGTTCTAAATATGCATGTGTTATGCTTGCTGCTCAATGTTCGGAATTCATGTGTGTTTGGTTAATGGGAATACTGATGCATGCTGTTACAACTAATTTTGAATGGTGTTGTTTGTTACTAACCCAAAATACCATAAAATACTGCTAAACATAGGACAACAGGGAAGGCGGGTTCCAGCGGACCCACCTCTCCCACCTCAGCTGGCAAGTCCACCTGGCACCAGTGCACAGGCCAGGACCTCCTCCTCCGGTGGGCCTGTGTCACCTTCGGGTGGAAGCGCTGCAGGGGATGGGGCTCATCCCCCCTCTGCAAGCGTGGCCGGAGGAGAGCCTCCACTCACCCTCCATAGGGTCCGGTCTGTGGTGCGTAGTGAGATCAGGCGTTCTGTGACTGATCCCCTATGCCAGCTTGAGGAGAGAGTGGCGCAACTCACTGGTGTGTCTGCCCATCCTATCCAGCCCCCAGCACAGCCCCGGCCTGGGCTGTGAAGGCGCAGTGGTAACTGCCCATGGGTGAGGATCTCAGTTCCACTGTTGCCATCTGTGGGCTCATGGGCTTGCGATATCCAAACATCTGTCCCCGTCAATTGTGTTTACCCCCCACATGTGTCATACTCTGCCCCTGTATGCATCTTGTTTGTCTTGTCTGTTAACCTCCCCAACCTACCTCCCCAAATATACCTACTTCCTGTACCTCACATTCCACTCTCACTTGAAAAAAAAAATAAAAAAAGGGCACTGTTCCCACAAAAAAAATTACACCCCATACATAGCTGCCCATTTCGCATATGTCTGCTGGACATGTAAACTGATAATTACAATTGGCTGTACAACATATTTTGTTGTCCTCACCCCTCTCTCAGGGGTGGAAGGTGTCAAATCTCACTCTAAATTTCTAACATATGCACAGCTGTTGCTGGTAAAGAATTGGGCAGCTATGGGCCTTCCCTACATCCTTCCTGCACATCCCGAGCTTGTTTTCCTACTGTCCTACCCTCTTTGTGCCCCCTTTTTCACCACTTTCCTATTTCCCCATTTTCTTTTCTTTAAAAGAAAATAGCGCGGGTGTTAGCGGGAGTAAGCACTTTTAAGCAGTAGTCAGCAGGTGTGCGCTTGTGTGCGCTTAGCTAAGCGTAGATAAGCGTAGCTAAGTGCCGCACAAACCTGCTTACAACTGCTTAAAAGTGCCTTAGTCACTCTGTATGACAAGGCCTGTAGTCTGCTCATCAGCAAAATAAAATACCCCTGTCTGTCTCGAACCCAGGACCTTGGAAACACTAGACTGCATGAATTACCACTCAGCCACAGGAGATATACAAGAACTTGGTGCTGAAAGAAATATATCATGAAATACAAGGAGTGAATGTAAAGGGAAAATAGGAAGGCCATTACACAAAGCTTGTTCTGTGTATCTTTACTGGGAATTCTTGTGGGATTGCATTACATTTGTGTGATAAGAGAAACAGCCATGCTAGTAGGTAATAATGTTACAGTAGCACCTTACAAACCCCACACAGTATCAGAGCAAGATAAACACCGCCATATTTGAATAGGTAAGAGGCCAGACCTCCCAACTGTGACTGATTTACAGGGATGTCCCCGATTTGCAAACTAATGTTACCTGTGCCCCACTGACTCCCTGTGAAATGTACTCACAGTAGGCAGAAAGGTGGAGAATCCCACATAATGGTAACTGTCAATAAGTTACAGTAGACACTACTTGCATGTCAGAAATGGTGTAGTAATACATATGCTAAAAATACCCCACAGTCACAACTACAGAATATCTGAAATATATCACGGGTGTATCCCACTGATATGTACCTTTCCCTGAGGCTGGTCAAATATATACCTGAGAGTATCTGAGGCCTGGAAGGTGGAATGGTGGGAGGATGGCATAATGGTTAAGGTGTTTACCTGGCAAACACAAGGTGCAGGGTTTGATTCTCATGTGGGATAATTGGCTAGGCTTAAAATGGCCCACAAGGGCAATTAGCCTAGTACTAACATAACATAACATATAACATATAACATATAAGTGTCAGAAACACACAGGCATATCAGCCTGTCTGCTGTTACACACTCTGCGAATAGCTGTAGAATTACTTCCACAAGCATGCCCTTATGTAGGAGTACAACACAGAAATATCAAAGGATGTAGCCATCTAACATACTAATGACAGTATAGCAGTTCACAAGCACTGCATGTGCCTGATATTCATAATTGTTAGTAC
This sequence comes from Protopterus annectens, assembly GCF_019279795.1. NCBI lineage: Eukaryota > Metazoa > Chordata > Ceratodontiformes > Protopteridae > Protopterus > Protopterus annectens. The sequence goes on from NC_056747.1 coordinate 566,069,553, forward strand.
AATATACTTAGTTGTCCTCACCCCTCTCTCAGGGGTGGTAGGTTTCAAATGTCACAGCAAATGTCAAACATATGTACAGCTATTGCAGTTAAAGAAATGTGCAGCTATGGACCTTCCCTACACCCAGCCTGCATATCCCTAGCTGGTGTCCCCACTGACTTACTGCTTCCCACTTACAACTGTTTAAAAGTGCCTTATTCACTCTGTATGACAAGGCCCCAGTACTGCTCAGTAGCAAAATAAAATACCTTTGTACGTGTCAAACCCCAGACCTTGGGCTCACCAGACTGCATGAAGTACCACCAATCCACAGCAAACATATAAGAACTTAGTGCTGAAAGAAATATATCATGCATTACAAGAAGTGAATGTAAATGGAAAATAGGAAAGCCATAGCAACACATTCCAGTAAAGACAAATATCAGGCGTTCAATGAGTGACTGTAAAGGGAAAATAGAAAAGCCATAGCAACACATTGCAATAACTACTGTTGTATGCCAGTTAATCCACAAATCCCACAGGAAAGTACATATTCCCATGTAAACAGTGTTAGCATTAGCAGGTGTGAGTTAACATACACACTGAGAAGAGTGCACTGGAAGAAGCAACAGTCAGGTTTCAGTACAACATGCATTTCAGTGGCTACAACACAGCCTCAGATATGAGAGGTATACCAACCTTCTGACTGACACAACAGTGTCCACAGCAAACCAGCATGGTCCCCACTTTGCAAAACTGAAAAGCCTATGCCTACCTAACCTATCATTTTATAGCAGTGTCCTGAAATCACAGTGAGAAATGCAATTACCACACAGCAGGCTGCATGCAATTACTAAATGCTGGCCACCAATTGGTGCAGAGGCCATCACATGCACATGTGCAGATACCTACAAAAGCAGCCTGTACTGCCAGTCCACACATGAAATAATATCATTGCAGCAACCGGAGGGGGAGAGAGAGAGAGAGAGACAGAGAGAGAGAGACCAAAAAAAAAAAAAAAAGCCAGCAGGCAAGCTAGCAAGCAAGCAAGCCAGCAAGCAGGCCAGCAAGCAAGCCAGCCAGCAAGCCAAAAGAAAAAAGCTGTCAGAGACAAAGGTAATGTAAAGTACATAATCTAAAAATCTACATACTGTGAACCCTCCATATGTGTTAGCAGTCTGTATCTATATGTATATGCAGATGTGCATAGGGCAAGGGACATAATGCAACTGTTAGTGAAGGCTGGACGTACATATGTAGTTGAAGGTTGCTATGTGCACATATCAATATAGGTTGTAGTGTGTGTGGCATTGAAAACAGCATGCAGTGCAGGTATATGTCATGTGGTGGTGAACTTCTGTGGGACTGAACCAGTGAGGCCTGCTACAGCTATATGGCCTGAGGACAGCATAATGCATTCTGCACAACACTGTGCAATATCATTACAGAATGGTTCATAGGTTCATAGATTGGTACTAGGCTAATTGCCCTTGTGAGCCATTTTAAGCCTAGCCAATTATCCCCTGTGAGATTCAAACCCTGTACCTTGTGTTTGTAAGGCAAACACCTTAACCATTAGGCCACTAATCCAAACCCTCATGGTATGTCTCACAACTGTTTCAGAAGTGATATTCCCACCATGAAAGGTGGGCAGTCTATGTGCCTATATGTGCATGTATATGTACAGCAATGGATGTTTAGAAGTGTGTGTTTGTGTGTGTGTGTGTGTGTGTATATATATATATATATATATATATATATATCTACATATTTATATATATATATATATATATATATATATATATATATATATATGTACAGAGAGAGGTATGTATAGATAGATAGAGATATATAGATAGATAGATAGATAGAATATGTATATAAATATATAGATATAATAGACACATACATACATATATACATATATATATATATATATATATATATATATATATATATATGTAGATACATACATATATACAGATAGATATGAATGTCTATAGATATGTATATATATATATATATATATATATATATATATATATATATATATATATATATATATACACATATGGTTATATAGAGCGGTGTGTGTGTGTGTGTGTGTGTGTGTATATATATATATATATATATATATATATATATATATATATATACAAATATATGTAGATATGTATATATATTTACATATATATAATATCTATATATATACATAGATACATATGTATATATTGATATATATATATATATATATATATATGTATATGTGTATATATATATATATATATATATATATATATATATATATATAAAGAGAGAGTGAGAGAGGGGGACATGGGGGCAGATGTACTGCAACAGATGCCTGGTGACCAAGGCATGGACTGAACACCAGTGTTGATACTGCAGTACCATACCCCATTCCAAAACATGTTACCCACTAACTACCACATATGTGGTTGCCTGCCTACCACTGGAGGTGTCAGAAGGGAACATGGGACACAGGTGTAAAATAGCCTCCCCTTTGATATCCACAGTGGCACACTAGTCTTGTAATCCCTGTACATGGTACGTGTCATCACAAAAGGTGTGTCAGCTAGGGAAATGTAAGTCAGTGTGCCTCTCTACACCTCACAATGTCCTATGCAGTATGTACCTCCCATGAGAACTACAGCAAGTGGAAAGGCCACAGACATACCTAACAAAGACCGATAATGCCCTCAAACACATTCCCTATGCAGAGTGACTCACAAAACCACAGCTAGAGTGCCTTGCATACGTCCTACACAGAGGTTACCACTGCTGGACATACAGAGTTATGTCACACCCATACCAGTCGGCCAACCACCATGGCAACACCTCACAATCCGTCCAGCCTACATGACCTAGGGCCCTAATCCTTGTCAACGCACTAAACAACACATGCTGGAGGTACAGGTTTCTAGACACAAATATGCCATACCCTGGACTAAACCACCCAGCATTAACAAACAAGGCTCCTTATTAGTAGATGTCATACATACCCCTGATTAATGTTATGGAGATAGGTAATATGCCCTGTGAGTCACCTCTGTGTAACCGTTTCACAGGAGCAAGTAAAATCACATTACATGTGCCCCAAAGGGCAGGGTAACATATGGCTAGGCTGGCCTAGGCCCAGGGCCAATATTAAAGTACCTACCGATGACACAATGCACACACACATGTACTCAGTGCAATACCAGCTATGTGAGGTTGAATGAGTGTGACACTGACTGTGTGCAAGGTCTGTAAAGGTGTGATAGCTTAGCGTGAGTTTGTGTCTGTCATGGTAGTTTGTGTCATAGGTGTGAGGCCAGAGAAAGATGTGTCAGTTATCAGGATGCAAACATAGTAGATTGGCATATGTTGTGCTGTAGTTTCCTGTGTACGACTGCGGTGTCCCATCATAGGCAGAAGCAATACGTGTATGCTCAGTAAGTGGTACTGCTGTTGAATCCAGCTCACATATGAACTGTTGTACTACCTGAAGTTGTAGGCCTAAACACTACAGTATGGTGTATGTTCACATTCCCTGGTAACACTGTTGGAGCAGCAAATAGATTCAGACTTGTGGAATGGGTTGTAAGAGATATTGGTGCACTGTCTCTGGCCAGGGACACAGTACCTGTGCCTGGCAGGGGTGCTACGGACAGTATCAGGTACTAAGCCAGACTGGGTACTGTCATCAGAAGCAGTGGGTTGTTGACTGGACACATGTCCCTGCTGGGACTGTCCAGAGCCAAGTGCATGCACACATGCACACAGGCACACATGCCTGTACCATGGCCGCAATCACATGTGTGTTACAGGGTATATGTGTGTGTACCTCGCAGCATGTATACTCTGTGATAGCAGTATGCTGGCTATATTAACAACTGTGCACATATGTCAGGTAGGGATATGGCATCAACGACTAGGGTGGATTACCGTTTAAACTGTAAATGTGCATTGCATTCATTGCATGGGATGACAATATTCTTCATCCATTAGCTTGATACATACCCCCAGTGTGAGGTTGTGCATTGTATCCCCTCTCCTGCTGTATTTATAGGGTGCTGACATCATCAGTCTTTCCAAAGAGGAATGTACATCTTTTAGTGTGTTATCCCAGTCTTCAAAAAGGCCATTCTTTTCACAGAGAATTGCATACATACACACCCACCTGCCACCCCCCCCCCACACACACACACACAGTGTTTGCAGGATTCAAACCCCTACCTAACTATGTTATGATACTTGAGAGAGACGCATTAGGGCAGCGCGCTATTCGCATTACTGGATGATTTCCCTTCTCCTGCTGTATTTATAGGGTGCTGACATCATCAGTCTTTCCAAAGAGGAATGTACATCTTTTAGTGTGTTATCCCAGTCTTCAAAAAGGCCATTCCTTTCACAGAGAATTGCATATATACACCCCCCTGCCACCCCCCCCACACACAGCATTTGCAGGATTCAAACACCTACCTAACTATGTTATGATACTTGAGAGAGACGCATTAGCGCAGCGTGCTATTCACGTTAATGGATGATTTCTCTTCTCCTGCTGTATTTATAGGGTGCTGACATCATCAGTCTTTCCAAAGAGGAATGTACATCTTTTACTATCCCTCAGTATGGGGGATAACAATATCTGTGAATTGTCAGACGCCTAGTTCAGGGTCACATATGCACACTGGCACTACCAGGTTATGTTCTATACCATGCTTCGTGACCACAGGACTTGTAACACACAACACAAGTAGGGGGTGTATCCATATACATCACAGATACACACACCTCTGGGTTGGTACCACTGCACTAAGCATGACAGGCCATACATATACAACTACCATTGTGCAAAACTGCCTTTTGGTTTGGTGTGTAGTTCAGACCACCCCCCCATACCCAGGAACCGCACTAGGCTTTCCTGGGAACACTGTAGGATATGAAGGTCTTCACACACACCATTATAGTGGTTGACTTCAGGTACACAAATATTGACTGGGGATACTACTCAGGCCCTCAACAACATCACCCTACAGCCACTACAATTTGTGGATCCATGTGCTATGGCACAACCAGTCACCACACCCACAAGGGGGAATACATATTGGACCTGATCATCACCAACATGGGGACTCTATGTTCCACATCAGAGGTAGAACCCTCATTGTTAAGATCAGACCATAAACAACTTTCCCTGGACATCCATATCCCGTCCTCACCCCCAGCCAAGGAAGTCACTGTAAAGAATTTCTCAAAAGCAGACTTTGCACTTGTGAAGACTGGGGTGGAATACTTCAAAGGCCCCGTGCTGGAGGATAATACAGCCCAATCTGCAGAATCCTTTACAAACGCATTGTATGAGCACCTGCAGGTATGCATTGATCATGCTATCCCAAATAAAACCATGACTCCTCCAAAACAGGAGACCTGTCTGGTTGACCCCGACCATATATAAGCTGTACAACAGAAGGAGGAAGCTACTACATAACAGAGCAATATCCCACAGAGGGAGGACATCTCTGAACAGTATTGGCAAGACACTTCAATCCCTCATATAATCATCACTTGCACGTTTTGACAGTGAAATTGACCAGGCACTACAGATAATCACAAGGCCTTCTTTAGTTATGTCAGGAATATGTGTGGAAACAACCCAGATATGCTCTGAATTGTTGCATAACAGCACAAAATATGCCAAACCTACAGACAAAGCCTACACCCTGGCAGACAGAGTCTGCACAAACGCCCCCCCCCCTTACCCCCCAAGGGTACAGATGCCCATCCCAAATGAATGTAACCTCCCTGACATCACAGATGCACAGGTGAAAGGTGCCCTCTCCACAGCAAATAACACAGCATATCTATGAGACCAGACGGTGTCCCAGGCTGTGTCCTACACGAGCTCTGAGTAGAACTTAACACTCACATTAAGTCACTGTTCCAACTTAGCCTTACTACAGGATATGTTCCCTGAGAATGGCATACAGATACAGTGCTCCCACTCCACAAAGGTGGTGCCACAACGGACCACAGGAACTATCACCCCATAAGCCTGACTAGTGTGGTAGAAAAAGCTATGGAGCGTATTATCATGGAAGTCATAATCAAAAACATTGTGAAACTCCAGACAGTGGATCATACACAATTCGGCTTTGTTAAGGGCAGATCTTGCCTCTTACACATAGTTCATATCTTTGAAACGGTTACTGAAGCCATGGATGAGGGCAAGGTAGTTCACACAGTCCACCTGTACCTTGCAGAAGCCTGCAACACAATACCCCACTCAGGCATCATACATATGCTTACCAGCTTAAGTATCAACCCCTATATCACTAGATGTGTTGCTATCTGCCTCAGGGATGGAACCCACATGGTCAGAATTGCAGGTGCCATGTCCAATTCCAGACCAGTTACAACTGGTGTCTCACTGGGCTCAGTTGTGGGACCTGTCCTGTTTGGTATGTACTTCTCTGAGGTTCAGACTAACACGGGGGGATTATGTCTAACAAACGTCACAGATGACTGCTAACTGAGAGCCATAAGCAACACTGCAGCTGACACATGCTTCCTCCATAAGGGTCTCACAGAGATGGATGTTTCTTGCCAGAGCCATGGCCTCGTGCTAAATGCTAAGACATGCATAGTCATCCCCTTTGGGGAAAACAAGGTGCACACAAATCACCACATAAGTGGTAATCCATTAAGTACAGAAGATGTATTTACAGATTTGGGGACCAACATAGATCATAACCTCTCCTTTGCTAATCACATTGACAGAGTCATTGCAAAGACCTTTATATAGCCCTCCTTATCACATGGGGGTTTGCATGTACATCATGGGAGGTCATTGTGGCCCTCTACTAGTCACTCATCAGGCCCATGTTTGACTACAATGGCCCTTTTGGGGTGTACCTTACCCAACACCTGCAGCAACTACAGTGCCCACAACAGTACCTCCCCAAGAGGATCATGGGCTACACACAGATGTCTTATGCAGCTGAACTAAAGGATCTCCAGCTCTACTCAGTTGCTTAACGCCTACTCAGAGGTAATCTATGCCTGACGTACACAGCCATGTCAAACCCAGAAGTAATGGACATGCTCCACCTCATAACATCCAAGACCCTTAGAGCTACACACTCCAGGGACTTAAACTTCAGCACAAAACTAAATAGGACATGCTGCAGGGACAGATTCATTACCCAGAGGCTCCCCTCACTCTGGAATTGAATCCCAATTAAAGTTAGACATAGCCCCTCGCCAATCCTCTTCCAGCAAAATCCAGCCATATGGATGGGAAATTGCAAATTCACCCCTGGGATCTCCACTGTGTCCCTGCTTGACAGAGGCACAGCAAACTAGCCTTAAAGGATGCCTTCTGTGACCTACTTTACAGAGGCACAGTAGGCTACTCTACTGGGGAGGCAGATGCGAAATACACTCTGCCTAGGCTTATAAATTCCCTAGGGCAGACAGCCTAGTATCGACCTCTGCACCTATGTTTATGTTGGGGATGCACAATATTTGTTGCTGATACTGTTTGCAGGTCTTTATTATCATAGCTTTCCCAGTTTCTATGAACAACTTGTGTATCTGTGTAACATGTTTGATCATGACAGAGTTCCAGTATATTAATATATGTGTCTGCTGTCATTTAACTGTGTGCACAGGGCAGATTGCTGGATCGTGGGAGGTTCCTGACTTAACACATACAACTGCCAGATATGTGTGGCCGACTGCTATACTCAGACATGGCCTAAGTGTGTGAGCATGCCCAGTTCAGGCTTTCCATGGTTTGTTGCCTGACATATGTCTCATTTATCCAAGTGTGTGAGCATGCCCAGTGTGACCTTTCCATATGTTGTGAACTGAAGTCCACTACATTTGAGGCTGTGTGTGAACATGACCAATATTGACATTTATACTGTGTGTGTTGAAAGTCATGTTGTGTTCTTACTGCCAGACTTGTTTGTGTCATAACTCAACAGGGATTGTGCTGTGCCTGCAGGGTTTCCATGGGATAGTTTGCAAAGACTTGTCAACATTCTTTCATACTGGCTGAACACTGCAATACTGTCATGGTGTACTGTTTCAGTACTTTCACTATGGTGCACAGTATCATGGGTTTGAGTCCCATCACTGCTTTAAATGTTCATACTGAGCAGATCAGACTGGTTAAGGGCCAGTTGGGCAACTATGAGCATGTTGCATTTTGTTCAGCTATGGCCTACTTAAACTAGGCTTGTCCAACATTGCTGTGTATTCACCAACTTGGGTGGATATTGCCAAACATTACTCCACATTGACCACAGTTGTACTAGTTGGTGTGTGTGATTCTGTTCATAGGTTCATACTAGGCTATCTGCCCTAGGGCATTTATAATCCTAGCCAGAGTGTGTTTGGCTTTCAACACACATTTTAAGTGGAGTTTGCCATGACATTTTTCAAGGTAAGTATACTGTGCCTCTGTCTAACAGTGACATAGAAGTGATACCCAGGGAAAACCTACAATCTCCCATCCACTCATCCAGATTTCTTTTGAAGAGAGTCAGTGAGGGACTCTAGCTAACCTGGAGTGGGAGTTTACTCAAGAGTGGAGGGAGCCTCTGGGTTATGAATCTGTCACTCCAGCATGTCCAATTTATTTCAGTCCTGAGGTTCAGGTCTCTTGAGCGCATAGCTTGATGGGATTCTGATTTTCCAAGGTGCAGCATGTCCATTGATTCCAGGTTGGACATGGCTTTATACATCAGGCACAGATCACCTCTGGGCAAGTGGTATGCCACTGAGTGGAGCTGCAGTTTCTTTAACCAGGCAGCAAATGGCATGTGTTTGAGTCCTTTGATCCTCCTGGTGAGGTACTTTTGTGGTCTTTCCAGCTGCTGCAGGTGTCTGATAAGGTACACCCCACAAGGGGCATTGTATTCAATTATGGGCCTGATGAGGGATGAGTAAAGAGGCACGATGACTTCCCCTGATCTAGATGTGAATACCTTCATGATTAGGTGGGCTATATGAAATGTTTTTCTAAACACTTTGGCCACGTGGTTGTCAAATGAGAGATTGCTATCAACTTGGGTCCCCAGGTCCCTTATCACTTCTTCCATACTTAATGGGTTACAACCTATGTGGTAATTTGTGGGCACTTAGATTTTGCCAAAGGGGATGACTGTACACTTTTTTGCGTTTAGCTTGAGGACATGGCTCTGGCACCAGTTGTCTGTTTCTATGAGGCCCTTTTGTAGGATGCTTGTGTCAGCTGGAGGGTTGATTATGGCACCCAGTTTGCAGTCATCTGCAAACTTGTTCAGCCACAGTCCTTCTGTGTTGGCCTGTACCTCCGAGAAATATATACCAAACAAGGGAGGTCCCAGGACTGAGCCTTGTGGGATGCCACTTGTAGCTGGTTTGGGGTCTGACATGGCACCAGCATTTCTGACCATGTGGGTTCTGTCCTTGAGCCAGTTTGCAACCCATCTAGTGACATAGGGGTTTATATTGAAGCTGGTGAGCTTATCTATAATGACCAAGTGGGGTATTGTATGGAAGGCTTTTGCGAGGTCCAGGTAGGCTGTGTGGACCACCTTCCCCTCGTCAATGACCTTGGTGACCGTTTCAAATGACTCAACGAGGTTTAAGAAGCAGGATCTGCCCTTAACAAAGCCAAACTGGGTAGGATCCAGTGTCTGTAGGTCCCCAATATCTTTATTTCTGAGGTCCATGATGATCCTTTCCATTGCTTTGCAGACCAAGCTAGTCAGGCTTCTGGGGCAATAGTTTGCAGTATCCATTGAGGCACCACCTTTGTGGAGAGGGACCACTGTTGCTGTACACTGCTCTTTGGGTACATATCCTGTGGTAAGGATGAGATTGAACAGTGGTTTTATGTTTGTGTTCAATTCTTCTTGGGGTTCATGTTGGACACAGCCCAGGACACTGTCTGGTCCCATTGATGCTGTGTGTTTTGCTTTGGAGAGGCTGGCTGTTACCTGAGCATCTGAGATGTCAGGGGGGGGGCAGCACTCTGCTGGGATATTTATTTGCCCTTTTGGTGGGGAGGGGGGGGAGAAGTTTGCACTGAACCTGTCAGCTCAGATGTTGGCAATGTCTGTGGGTTTGGTGTATTGTTTGTCATTTTGGACTAATTCTTGAGCATATCTGGGAATTCCCACCATAACTAAAGAAAGCCTTGTGATTATCCTTAGTGTCCTGTACAATTTTTATCTCAAAGATGGCCTTAGACGATTTTATGTGTGGCCGTAGTTTTTCAATAATACTGATCAGAGATGCCTTCCCTTTTTGGGATTTTGCTCTATCATATAGTAGCTTCCTCCTTGTAGTGTATGTTTTTTTTATGGCTGGGGTCCACCAGACAGGATGCCTGCCTTTGGAGGATTGGATCTTGGTTTTATTTGGGATTGCATGATCCATGCATTCCTGAAGGTGTTCATAGAATGCGTTTATAAAGGGTTCTAAGGTCTGGGCCATATTTTCCACAGGCACAGGGGCTGTGAAGGATTCCACCTCGGTTTTGAGGAGTGTGACATTTGCTTTAGTGAAAATATTTCACTGTGGTTTTCTGGCCATGGGCTGGGGTCGGGATGTGAATATCCAGTGAGATTACTCTATGGTCTGATCTTACCAGTGAGGGATACACTTCTGGTCTTGGGCATAGAGTCCCCATGTTGGTGATGATCAGGTCCAGTATGTTTTCCCCTCTTGTGGGAGTGGTAGCAAGTTGTTCCATAGCATTTGAGTTTATAAATTCTAGGAATCTTTGGGCTAGGGTGTTGCAGCTAGGGTAATGCTCCCAGTCTATGTTTGGGTAGTTGAAGTCGCCCAATATAATGGTGTTTGGGGAGACCTTCATATTTTCATGTGTTCTCCAGTCAGCCAAGTGTGGTTCCTGGGTTTAGGAGGGTGGTCTGTAGCAGGCTATGAACTGGAAGGCGGTTTTACCCACTGTTAGTTGTACATGGATACTCTCTGATGCTTCATGCTGTACCACCAACCTGGGGGTGTGGGTATCTTTGACAAATATTGATACTCACCCTCCTTTTGTAGTTTGTTCCATGTTTTGTGGCTGTAAAGTATGGTATGAGGTGTAACCTGTTAGTGCTAGGGTGCTCTTGGGAGCCTTGAACCAGGTTTCTGTTACTGCACAGATATCAACATTCTCTATGCTGAGGAGAGTTTGGAGTGTGTGCATCTTGCAGTTTAGACTTCTGGCATTGAGTAGCATTACTTCTAGTTTCTTATCCCTTGTGATACCTATGGAGATGGGCTTGTCTTTCAAGCCTTACCTAAACATGGCACTATGGGGGTGACAAGAGCCTTTGGCAATATCCAAAAGGCCACAGGTGACAGGTGAAAGCCATCCCTAACGAAGCATCATGTCTTGTCGAGCATGTCATCCCAGGCTGACAGGCATTGGATCCCCTTTCACTGACACCAATACTTAAGCCAATTGTTATAATTGATCATCTTGTCTTCATATTGTGGCATCATGTTTGGTGAGGGTAGGATGATACTCATGGTCATCAAGTTTCCATATACTACATGGTGGTAAATGCTGTTTAGCACTACCTTACATTGCTTAACACATGGCAATCATGCCTCAGGTGGTGCTGCAGGGCTGCCTATGTCAGATGCACATAATACACTCCCTGCACATGTTTGAAAGCAGGTTGTGTCAACTTAGGCATCCCTTTCACTATATGTGGGAGTCAGAGAGAGGTATCATTTCCAGGGTTCCTACTGAGCCAGTGTATGTGCTATGCATTGTCTCTTTGCCAAGGCCAAGGCATACTGGGCACACCTCCTTCTGTCTACTGGGGCAGGCTCAGGTTGTTCCTCCTCCGAGTCACACTCTGCCTGTGATGGCCTTGGCAATGGTGGGGGGCTGTTTGGCCCAGGCCTATGCTGGTCCTGCTGCAGCTGTTTTCGCAGAATCATATTATGTAGCATAGCACATACCATGACAATTTGGGTACATGTAGTTGGTGAGTATTGCAAGGCTCCACCAGATGTGTCCAGGCACCGGAACCGTGACTTGAGCAACCCAAACACACGCTCAATTACATTTTGTGTTTGTGCATGTGCCTCATTATGGCGTTCCTGTTCAGGTGTGTGTGCGTTTCTGATGGGTGTCATCAGCCACGGCTCCAGTGCATAGCCAGCATCCCCCACTAAGTGACCATGTGGGATGTCCCCATTGGCAAATGTCTGGTACAGCTGTGTCAGATGCCAGATATGGGAATCATGGTAGCTTCCAGGGCAGCCAGCACATACATTCATTATTATGCCCTGGGCATCACACACGACCTGGCAGTTGATGGAGGGGAAACCCTTGCAGTTAATGTAGGCCCTACCCCGCTCACCGGCTGGTGCTTTGATGCGTATATGTGTGCAGTCTATTGCACCCACTACCTCAGGGTATTCTGCTATTTGCTGGAAGAGACGCATATTGCTGGCCAATACCTCACGGGAATTGGGGAAATATACATGATCACCGACATGTGCTGACATGGCATCCAGGAACTGGTGCAGTACCCTGGATGCTGATGCCTGTGATATCCCCATCATATCACCAGTTGGTCTCTGGAAGGTACATGTTGCTAGTATTCTTAGGCCAACACATACCTTGGTTTCCACTGGGATGGGTTCCCCTGTGTTGGCTGTGTGTGTGAGGCGTGGCCTGCACAGCTCAACAATTTGCTGCAGGAGGTCTCTGTCCACTCTATAGCGCTCCAGTATCTCCAGCTCATGTAACCCCTGGTAGGTGACCCTGGGCCTGTACACTCTTCTCCGTCTCCTCACTGTGGGTTGTCCGGCAGCATTTGCATTGTCACCACCATCAGCATGTTGCATATGTCGCCTTATAACAGCAATGGCAGCCCCTAGCATTTTTTGTCTAAGTGAAGCTTTTTCAGTTTTCACTTCTAGTAGCTTACTCCAGTGTTGCAGTGTCTCTTGAGAGAAACAAACTGCACTGTTGTTTGCAGAGTTTTAAGTGCTGGGCTGGGCTAGTGTTCTGCCTGTGTAATTGCCTGATTCTGATTGTTTTCACCTGCTAGCTCTACTAGTATTCCCTGGTAGCCTCCTACTATTTGTTGTGCTTCCTTTTTACTTTCTGTTTGCGCAGGGGGGAGCGACGCGCATACAAGTGCAGACACGCTCACAGCAGCTCACACGCGCGCACACATGCTTAGACGGACTACAACTTGCTTATTTGGGTTAAAACGCACGCACACCAGCGCAAACACGCTTACAGGTCTTTAAACAGCCTTATACATGCTTACTCTGGCTTAAATGTGCGCACTCACGCTTTTACACGCGCACTCTTTCTTACTCGGGTTTACAGGCGCGCATACCCGCTCAGCAAGAAACTTTGGTGTTATCCACAGTATACACCTTCAATTTCTTGGCTTTCCCTGGCCTACCTGTTGACACACCTCTTTCCATGATGTCTAACTGACAGCTGACACATGCCACTCTGCTCCTATGAGCTTCACTACTTTCATACATACCCCCTTGTGATGTCACCTATCTCCTACTCTGTTACTCCCCATATCCTACTCCTACACTCCACTGACCGTGCTCGTTTGCTATGTAAAAGTGTGATTCACTATCCTAACACTCATTTACATAGGATTGCCTACTAATGCTTGGTTACATGTCTTAGACTGGGCTTCTCCCCTTAGCATCCCCTACTCGGTGGCCATGTTGTCTTCAGCCTGCTATTCCCTTACATTGTAATTTAACAGTTTTCATAGATTCCACGTTTATGGCTTTTATTTTCTTATTTTATGATTTTTTTAGTACACCCCGTTTGTGCAGCGCTGCGCTTAAACATCGGAAATCGCCGGAAAAAAAAAAAAAGTATTTTTATTTTAATTTTGCATCTGGGAACATTTCCAATGGCCGTATATTTGGCCATTGGCATGCTTCCTCAACCATATGCAACCTTTATTTGGAGCTGACAAGGCTCCATTGTGCTATTTGCAGAACGGTACTCAGTTGTCAACTGAGTACATTTCTGCAGCTAACACGGCTCCTACTCGGACAGGTTTATGCTTCCTGGATCGCAAATTTACCTCATTTGCATGCCTTTTGGCTGCAAGTGAGGTAATTTGCATATCCCAGCCCTGTCCGTGTACAAGACGTTTTAGGAGCTCTCTTACAAGCCCCTACAAGCTGTTCCTGGATCACTCGTCGGACATGATGGCTGCATGGAGTCTTACTCTACTCGTACACTCCGTGCAAGCCATCGTGAATCCGGCCTGATGACTTTATGAAGGCTGAAACAAAACTCAAATAAAAAAATAGCCCTTGGGCAAATAGCAAGCAGGCACTTGGAGGTTTCAAGCAGTGTATCACAACTAAGAAATAACCTGGGTCCTCTCTACTGTCATCAGGGAACAAGCCAAAGACCTCCTAATATAAAAACAATTGTTTGGGGGTTGCATAGAGTGCAGGAACGACAGATTAAGGTGAGAAGCCAAAAGTGCTGGAAACCAAATTAAATGGTAATGGAGAGAGTCCATGGCACTGATAATTTCAAACCAAGAACAAGGTTAGAGTAGTTAATAAACAGATTTAGTGAGAGTAATAATATATTTCAGATAAAGTGCAGTTCAGTACTCAGCAGTGAATCTGCAATTCTGGTTGTCTGGATGCAGCCCAACAAACATTTGCAACATGTTAGCAATAACAGTTAAAAGGCAGGTTTAAAGTGCAAAATATTGTTCAGAAACAGCACAGTTTGAAGTCAGAACTTCAAATATTTTAGATACAGTGCAAAACAGCCTTTTCAGGCACTTATTGCAGTGGACTTAACTGGATGGGACAAAAAGCCTCCGGGAACAACAGTGTTGTTGCTCAGTGAGTTGGAATTCAGAGATAATGAGCCAGACAGAAACAAGCTCAAACACACAAACTGGCCCTCTGGCCAATAGCAAGCAGCACTTAGATGCTTCAAACAGTGCATTCCAGCTTGGAAGTGATTTGGCCCCTGACAGTAACAGAGTTAAAACAACTGGAACCGATATCTTTAGAAAAGTGTAGAAGCAAATTACATAGGAAAAAATGGGAACTATGGGATCAATACATGCAGAGGTGAAATGAGATTTAAAAGAAAGCAGGATTTAAATAAGCTATGTAATGGCGGACTAACAATGACTGCATGTGTTAAAAATGATGTGTAATGTTTTCAACTACAATTGTTGCATGGTTTGGGATGTATAATGCTTGCAACTGAGATCCTGTTGCTATGGTTTATTGTCATTTATATAAATGTAACATGGCCTATATCATACACGGTAATTTAATAAGTTTTTTTAAGTGACTTGGCCCCTCTCTACTGCCACTATGGAGCAGAGCAAAGGCATCCCAATGTAAAAAAAAGCACTGTCTGGAGCCACCCAGAGTGCAGTAACAACAGATTAAGGCTACAAGGCAAGCAGAAAGTATAGGAAATCCAAAAGAATGGTGTGACAGGAGTCCAGGGCACTTTTTCAAACCAAGAACAATATCACATTAGTTAATACACAAATTAGTGATAGAGCACTGACAGATTTTCAGATAAGGTGCAGCTCAATACTCAGAAGTATGCATACAGTTCTGTCTAGGTGCAGCCTAACACTTGCAATGTATTAAATAATATTAATTCATCAAAATTGCTCTATATTCTATAAAGTATTCATGTGAACTCCCTAGATGAAGTCGTCAAGCTATTAAAGTGTTGCACTTTTTGCCCATTCCACGTTATATGCAGCAGTACTCCACATTTTGCTTTTTCCACAGCGAGGTTGGGTTCCACATTTTGGACAGAAATTCCAGAGATATATTTTCATCACCATCACACATTGCAGAATGTTACACCGATAAAGCTATAAATAAAGGCAACGGAAATAGTATTTTACGAAGCCTTGGAAAAATTAATAACTAACCATAATGCATAACTCAACACTTTGAAACACGTGGTCAGCACTCCACACCACTTCCAGGAAATGAAGTAAAACATGGGCAAATCACAACGACTTCGAGATTACACCATTGTCTACGATTTAAGTCAGCCCGCACGGAAGAAAATAATGAGCGATAGGGACTGTAAGCCAGTCGGAATAAGAAGCTTTTTCGATGTCCAATAGCAGGCTGGAAGAGGCGGTGCCATATTGGCAAGCACGTTACATTTTTCTAGAAGTAGCCGGAACTTTCTTTTGAATCTACCCCCTAAGTGGTGGTGGAAGTTTTTAGCCGTTCATTCTTCTGGTCGGGTAGCCGGCACCACGCGTGTTCATCATGTCTGCAATCAAAGCACTTAATCCTAAGGCTGAAGTAGCTCGGGCACAGGCTGCACTAGCGGTCAATATCAGTGCAGCTCGGGGACTTCAGGATGTACTAAGAACCAACCTAGGCCCTAAAGGAACCATGAAAATGTGAGTTCAACAGACCAGTTACCGACTGTAAGAGTCTCAATTTAGAGGTAATCGGGACGATGGCAAAAGGATTACAGGATGACGTACCTGGTGATTTTGAGGAAGGATTTAATGGCTGTTTTTGAAAGTTTGTTACAGTTGAGTGTAAAAGTGGGATGTGTTTGCCGAAATCATTTTTGTGTGTGAAGGTTTATAAGCTGAATGTTGATTACCGCGTGTATAGTACTGCAGAAAATGGCATGAGAAAATGTTAGAGGCATGTTCTTTGCAAATGGTTGCATAGCGGGTACTGAGAACGTGTGAGTTATTATTTGGCGTGGGTAGGCAGTGTAGCTTAAAGCCAACACCCGTCATCTCATTGGTTGTCCGTTTATGCAATTAATGTGAAACACGTGACCAAATGAATGAAAGTATTTACATTGTGTGATAAGTCTTGAACGTAGCCTATCTCTCTAGATTCACTAATTCGTCTTTTGGCTTTTACTGGTTAGGGGTCGACACAGCAGGTCACCTGTTAGGGTTGCCACCTTTTCAGCGGACCAAAGTGGGACATGGGGGTGTGGCCAATATGACACTGGCCACGCCCTCTACCATGACATCGCCACAGGACTGGTGAAGGAGATGCCGTTTTGGGCACGACGGATGGCTGCTGGAGTGGCTGGCTGCTGAAGTGGCTAGCTGGCCGGCTGCTGGTGGGGCTAGCTGGTTGGTGGGAGTAGCGGATGGATGGCTGGTTGGATGAGGGGATAGATGGCTGGCTGAATGAATGAATGGCTGGCTGCATGAAGGGATGCATGGCTGGCTGGCTGGCTAGATGGAAGAATGGCTAGATGGAAGAATGGCTGAATGGCTGGCTGCATGAAGGGATGGGCGGCTGCATGAAGGGATGGGCGGCTGCATGCATGAATGGCTAGCTGCATGAATGAATGACTGGCTGGCTGCATGCATGAATGAATGGATGGCTGGCTGGCTGAATGGATGGGCGGCTGGCTGGTTGCATAAATGGATGTCTGGCTGAATGGATGGGCGGCTGGCTGGCTGAATGGATGGGCGGCTGGCTGGCTGAATGGATGGGCGGCTGGCTGAATGGATGGGCGGCTGGCTGGCTGAATGGATGGGCGGCTGGCTGGCTGAATGGATGGGCGGCTGGCTGGCTGAATGGATGGGCGGCTGGCTGAATGGATGGGCGGCTGGCTGGCTGAATGGATGGGCGGCTGGCTGGCTGAATGGATGGGCGGCTGGCTGGCTGAATGGATGGGCGGCTGGCTGGCTGGATGGATGGGCTGGCTGGCTGAATGGATGGGCGGCTGGCTGGCTGGATGGATGGGCGGCTGGCTGGCTGGATGGATGGGCGGCTGGCTGGCTGGATGGATGGGCGGCTGGCTGGCTGGATGGATGGGCGGCTGGCTGGATGGATGGGCGGCTGGCTGGATGGATGGCTGGCTGGGCTGAATGGCTGGCTGGCTGGTTGAATGAATGGCTGGCTGGCTGAATGAATGAATGAATGACTGGCTGAATGAATGGCTGGCTGGCTGAATGGATGGGCGGCTGGCTGGCTGGATGGATGGCTGGCTGGGCTGAATGGCTGGCTGGCTGGTTGAATGAATGGCTGGCTGGCTGGTTGAATGGCTGGCTGGTTGGATGGCTGG
The DNA here is from genome assembly GCF_019279795.1 of Protopterus annectens. Lineage (NCBI taxonomy): Eukaryota > Metazoa > Chordata > Ceratodontiformes > Protopteridae > Protopterus > Protopterus annectens. Next base: position 566,087,623 of record NC_056747.1, read on the forward strand.
CTGAATGGCTGGCTGGCTGAATGGCTGGTTGAATGAATGGATGGCTGGCTGGTTGAATGGCTGGCTGGTTGGATGGCTGGCTGGCTGGTTGGATGGCTGGCTGGTTGAATGGATGGCTGGCTGGCTGGCTGGCTGGCTGGCTGGCTGGCTGAATGGCTGGCTGGCTGAATGGCTGGCTGGCTGAATGGATGGCTGGTTGAATGAATGGATGGCTGGCTGGTTGAATGGCTGGCTGGTTGGATGGCTGGCTGGCTGGTTGGATGGCTGGCTGGCTGGATGGATGGCTGGCTGGTTGGATGGCTGGCTGGCTGGTTGAATGGATGGCTGGCTGGCTGGGTGAATGGCTGGCTGGTTGGATGGCTGGCTGGCTGTTTGAATGGCTGGCTGGCTGTTTGAATGAATGGCTGGCTGGCTGTTTGAATGAATGGCTGGCTGGCTGTTTGAATGAATGGCTGGCTGGCTGTTTGAATGAATGGCTGGCTGGCTGTTTGAATGAATGGCTGGCTGGCTGTTTGAATGAATGGCTGGCTGACTGTTTGAATGGCTGGCTGACTGTTTGAATGGCTGGCTGGCTGTTTGAATGGCTGGCTGGCTGGCTGAATGGCTGGCTGGCTGAATGAATGGCTGGCTGGCTGAATGGCTGGCTGAATGAATGGCTGGCTGAATGAATGGCTGGCTGGCTGGCTGAATGGCTGGCTGGCTGGCTGAATGAATGGCTGGCTGGCTGGCTGAATGAATGGCTGGTTGAATGAATGGATGGCTGGCTGGTTGAATGAATGAATGGATGGCTGGCTGGTTGAATGGATGGCTGACTGGCTGGTTGAATGAATGGATGGCTGGCTGGTTGAATGGCTGGCTGGTTGAATGGCTGGCTGGCTGGTTGTATGGCTGGCTGGCTGGTTGTATGGCTGGCTGGCTGGTTGTATGGCTGGCTGGCTGGCTGAATGAATGGCTGGCTAGCTGGCTGGTTGAATGAATGGCTGGCTGGCTGGTTGAATGAATGGCTGGCTGGCTGGTTGAATGAATGGCTGGCTGGCTGGTTGAATGAATGGCTGGCTGGCTGTTTGAATGAATGGCTGGCTGTTTGAATGAATGGCTGGCTGTTTGAATGAATGGCTGGCTGTTTGAATGAATGAATGGCTGGCTGTTTGAATGAATTGCTGGCTGGCTGTTTGAATGAATGGCTGGCTGGCTGTTTGAATGAATGGCTGGCTGGCTGTTTGAATGAATGGCTGGCTGGCTGTTTGAATGAATGAATGGCTGGCTGGTTGAATGGATGGCTGGCTGGCTGAATGAATGGCTGGCTTGCTGGCTGAATAAATGGCTGGTTGAATGAATGGCTGGCTGGTTGAATGAATGGATGGCTGGCTGGTTGGATGAATGGATGGCTGGCTGGTTGGATGAATGGATGGCTGGCTGGTTGGAAGAATGGATGGCTGCATGGCTGACTGGCTCGTTAGAAAAAAAATCCTGTGTGTTTTTTTTTTTTTTTTTAGCGGCTGTAGAAGCGCTTAAACAAAGTGCTCCTACAGCCGCGATCTTTGCAGGGCTTTTCCTGCCCCAATCCCCACCCCTTTCACGAATTGCAGCCAATTACTGCATGAATTACAGCACGCGGAGCTAACAGGCAGCAGCTTTGCCTGCAGGTCCGGGTTGGTGACGTAACTGAATTGCCGTGGAAAAGCCGGAAGTAATTGCGGCTTTTCCATGGCAATTCAGTGCGATTGAAAAGCGGGACTTTTCAAGTCCCACTACTTTCCACAGTGGGCAACGGGATGAGGCAGCTCAACCCGTGAGTGTCCCGCTGACAATGGGACGGGTGGCAACCTTATCACCTGTTTGCTCATGATTGGCAGTGGAGTTTGACAGTGTCGAGTTGCCAGCCCGGTGCCCAACCTTCCACAGAAGGTGCGCACACACACGTGCACTCTCACCTATGGCCAATTTAGAGAGAGAGAAGAAATCTGGGTACGTTTTAAATTCCCCTACTGATCGTTGGCAGACTAGTTAAAAGTATAACCCACTGTTCTCGACTCAAAAAGTGGTCTGTAAAAGAGCAAATTCTTAACCCGAAATGAGCTTCTAAGAACATCAAGAACAGTAAAAGTGCTTGGTCTGTAGTCATCACTTTAGTAAATGTTGATTTACAAGTGAAGTGTTATAGTAATGCCTCAGTGTGATTTCTTTCTGCCCTCTAAGGGTTTAGTTATGTACATCTTTACCCTTACTGAACAGTTGGCTTGAGGGCTGCTTTGTCAGCATTTTTCTATTGTGGTAAATGTCTGCATCTTTGGTGCTCCAATTTAAAATGATCAGTTAAGGTGTACAGTGAAGTAGGGTGCAGTTTATCTCTGGTGGTTGAGGTTGTTTGTAATTCTTAAGCTGATTTCTTCTTTTGAGTGAATGTCCTTGTGATGACCCACCACTGGACCAGTAATCAAGGAGCCTCAATCCTCACCACTGGCAACCGTGGGGAATGTTCCCTGGGAAGATAACAGGTCCACACTTTCCAGATGCAGCTCTCTGCATCAAATGCACAAAACTACAAGGAATATTTAAAACAACATTGCAGTACAGGCTCATACAAATATGCAAACTAAGCTTCTTTGTATTCTTGATTGTGTCTAAGAAAATTAGTATAACCAAAGAACTTGCTAATAGAGCAAGGTAGGTGTTGTGGGTAGGTCTTTTAGCTGCTGTCTGGTCCAAGACAGCATGCAGAATCCCGTCTCACTGAGGGACTTCTCAAAATATCTTATATTACTGCTGGGCTAGCTTGCAGAATTACATAATTTCTTGTCTTCTGACTTCTAGTTCCCAGGTGAAACCCCCATTGCTAGAAGGTGGTAGCATTTAGTGTCTACCTATAAAAATAAACAGACAAGGGTTTGTTGATATCTCTGGCAGATGCTGGAAGTCCTAAAACGGCTACATTCCTTCATGCTTCATAAGTAGCAGTTGGTTCATTCCGAAGACAGGTTCATAGGTAGGTTCATAGGTAGGTACTAGACTATCGGCCCAAGGGCCTAAGTAAGCCTAGGCAACAAGGTTCTCTGGCTTACGCCACCCAAGAAAGTTAATTTCCTGTGCCTGTGTTGGGCAGAGCCACAAAAGTGATCCCGGGATGTATTTCCTATTTTGCATCCACTTGAGATTTTTCTTGAAAAGTGCTAATGAACTTTGCTTGACATAGATGGGTAGCTTGTTCCAGAGTATAGGAAGTCTCTGTGACAGAAAGCTATCCCTCCAGCATGTCCTGTTTATTGTGGTGACAAGGTTTAGGTCCCTAGAGAGTGTAGCTTAGAGGGATTGGGATTTCTATAGGTATAGCATGTCCAACAACTCTGGGTTTAACATAGCTTTATATGTTGCCCAGAGATCTCTTCGGAGTAGGCGAAATGCTACAGAGTAAAGCTGGAGTTTGAAACTGTGTAGGGTATCTGTTTGAGGCCACTAATCCTGTTTGTGAGGTACTTCTATGGCCTTTCCAGCTGTTGCAGATGTCTTGTGAGGTACATTCCAAAAGGGACGTTGTACTCTATAATGGGTTGAGTGCCGAGTAGAGGGGAACAATGACCTCTTTTTTTTTTTTTTTTTTTTCCTGGATGAGAACCCTTTTGTGGTGAGGTGTGCCAGGTAGGATTTCCTGACTACTGTGGTGATGTGATTGTCAGAGGAGAGACTACTGTCCACCTTGGTCCCAAGGTCTCTTATCACACATTCGGCATTAAGTAGACTGCCATTTTTTGCCAAAGGGGATGATAATGGACTTTTTTGGCATTGAGCTTGAGGCCATGTCTCTTGACACCAGGCATCTGTCTCAGTGAGGCCCTTCTGTAGGATGTCCACATCATTTGGGAACTCTGCTATGGCTTCTAGTTTAGTCATCTGCGAACTTCATTAGCCAGAGACCTTCTGTGTTAGTCTGTACTTCAGAGAAGTAGTTGCCAAACAGAAGTCCCAGGACTGAACCCTGTGGTACTCCACTTGTTACTGGTTTGAAGTCAGATTTGGAGTCTGCAACTTTTACAGTGTGGGTTCGGTCAGTGAGCCAGTTGGCAACCCATCTTGTGACATAGGGATTTATACTTAGTTTAGTGAGTTTGGCTGTAATTCCAGAATAGGGAATGGTGTCAAAAGCCTTGGGGAGGGAGAGATAGGCTGTGTGTACCACCTTATCCTCATCTACGGCTTTGACTGCCTCAAAGTCGATCAGGTTCAGAAGGCATGATCTGCCTTTCACAAGCCTGAACTGGGTGGGGTCCAGAGTTTGAAGTTTACCAATGTCTGTTTGAGTTCCATGATGATACGTTCATGGCCTTGCAGACCAGGCTCGTCAGGCTAATGGGGCGATAGTTCCCAGGATCAGTGATGGCTCCCCCTTTGTGGAGTGGGATAACTGTTGCTGTGTTCCATTCAGTGGGCTCAAGGCCTGACGTGAGACTGAACATGGTGCTTAGGTGGGGAGCCAGTTCATTCTGAAGTTCGTGTAAAACGCAGCCTGTGATGTCTGGTCCTATGGATGCTATGTTTTTGGTTTTAGAGAGTGCAGCTTTTACCTGCATAGATGCGATTACGGGGACTCTGCATTCTTCCTGTATAGATTATGGGCCCTTTAGGGGGTGAGATGGGGGTAAAGTTAGCACTGAACCTGTCTGCTAGATGTTGGCAATATCAGTTGGTTCTGTAATTTTTGTGCCGTTGTGCTGTAACTCCTAGCAGATCCGGGTGTTGCCATTGAGATTCTTGACATAGCAATAGAATGCTTTGTGGTCGCCCATAGAATCGGTGGCGGTTTTTTTTTTTTTTTTTGTTTTTTGTTTTCGTAGCTACCTTTGGAGCATCTTATAAGGGATCTCCGCTTCTTACTGAGGGTGACCAGCGAGCTGCTCCACTCATGGGATTTTACTCGTTTTTGCAACAGTTTCTTCCTTCTGTTGTAGAGTTCGTTTATGGCAGGGGACCACCAGATTGGCTTCCTTTTTTTTGGAGGATAGCGTCTTGGTTCTGTTTGGGATAGCATGATCCATGCACTCGTATAAGTGCTTTATAGAGTGCATTTGTGTAGGATTCAGCAGTCAACTGTATTGTTCATCTGGATGGGTGTCATGAAGTTTGCCACTTCTGTCTTAGGAAGCATGAAGTTGACTTTAGAGAAATTTTTGCAGTGGTTTCCTTAATGGTGGGTGGGTGTGGGATGCGGATATCTAGGGTGATTAGCTTATGGTCGGATCCGACCAACAAGGAGTTGATTTCAGGTGTGGAACACTGGTCAGTCATGTTGGTAATGACTAGGTCTAGGCTATTGTTGCCCCTGGTGTGGGTGTGGCTAAGTTGATCCAGGGCATTGGAATTTATGAATTTCAGAAAGTGTTGAGTGAAGGAGTTGGTACACGAGTAGTTTTCCCAGTTAATGGTGGGATAGTTAAAATCGCCCATTATTAGGGTGTTTGGTTGAACCCTGATATTTTCCAGTACATCAAGAAAAGAGGAGTGGAAACCTGGGGCATGGTGGGGGATCTGTAGCAGGCTATAGTTTGGATTGCAGTTTTGCCCAGAGTTTGTTGCACTTGGATAACCTCGGATGCATTATGCTGTGCAACTAGCCTGGAGGTGTGGATATCCTTAATGAATATGTACACACCTTCACCTTTGGTGTTCTGGTCCAGGTTAGATGGCGAAAAGTGTGGTATGAGTTGCTGCCTGGTAATGCAGCAGTGCTCGCTAGAGCCAGGTCTCAGTCACTGCACAGATATCTATGTTCTCCATTTTAAGAAGTGCCTCGAGGGAGTGCATTTTGAGATTTAGACTTCTAGCATTACCCACAGTTTTTGCCTGCCTGCCTGCTCCTGTTACTGTGGTCAATTTGTCATTTGAATCTTGCCTAAAAAAGGCACTATAGGGGTGGCAACAGCCTTAGCCAGTATCCGGAAGCTCAGTGACGACAGGTGCAGGCCATCTCTGGCAAAGCATTGTGGTCTGTCGACCATGTCGTTCCAGGCAGACGGATACTGGATCTCCTTAGAATGACACCAGAAGCTTAGCCAATTGTTGAAGTCAATCATTTTGTCCTTGTACAGCAGTATCATTCTGGGTGATGGCAGGTTGTTACTTGGGGTTAGGGTCATACTTGCCTGGGCTACAAGATTGGAGAGCTTTTCCATGTCTCTCTTAATGTAGTCCAGGGAGGTACATCTTGGGTCTTTCACACCAACATAGGCAATGACAGAGTCATAATTGTACTTGTGGAGTGACCCGAGTGCGTGGGTTATGTGGTGGAGCATAGCACCAGACAGGCAGATGACAGTAGCCTTCTCCTTGTTTAGCCTGGTGAGTGGGACATCAGTGTGCTCTGACTATAGAGTCACCTGTGACCATTGTGTTTGGTATGTTGGCCTGCCTTATAGGCTGTGGTTTATTGGCACACTGAGTCTGTGGGCTATGTGTCATTTGGGTTGTGTTGGGTGGAGGTTGCTTGCGTTTCTGCTCTGGAGGTCTCTGTTGCTTGAGCAGGTTATTATTGAGAGACTCTGTGAATGTTTGTGTTTCTGTGTGTGGATTTTGGTGGTGTAGGTTTAGTGGGACAATGTGACAAGTGTGGTGCAAGCGTTTACTTTCTCCTCTTGACTGTCAAGTCCAGTCTTGGTTGGAGAGAGCTTTACCTCCAGTTTGGCTAGATAAGTGCATCTCTCACAGGTTGTGGTGCTGGGTGGTAGGAGATGATTGTCTGTGTACATGAGGCAGTTGCTACATTGCCTCAAGATGCCCAGATTCATCAGATAGACAGAAGAGAACACTGGGAGCTGACCCTTTGACACGCCTGAATAAAAAAAAAAACTACTTTCCTCTAGACACGTGAGGAAAGTGAGTTTAAGAGCTGTTTTTCTTTAAGCAAGTGAAGAAAGTAAGTACAAAAACTGTTTTCCTCTAGGTAAAGAGGAAAGTCGAGTGCTGCTCTAATTTGTAGCTTATTTAGTGCTAACACGTTCTGAATAAGTGCTGAGCACGAATAAGCAAATTCAAGTGAAAAACTAAGAATCTGTACCTGGATCTTGTGTTAGGCTACCTAGTGCTTATCACTCCCACTGATGAGCTAGAATAGCTTCCCTCCAGCACAGGCTTGGGGTGCTCAGAAGCTTACAAACAGTCCTGGATACAAGAAGTCTGTATCTGAACTAGACTAGTTACAGGAAAGATGGGAAGCAAGCGCAAATGTGGGCTTTTAAACCAGAAAGTTGAAAGAGATGGAAAAACTGTCTTAACTGCATTGAAAACTGAAAGATCCCATCTTTATTGCATAGCCTATAAAGTACTTTAATTTCATATGTTTTTATAAAGTTTGCCGGACTGAGGTTAATCTTTCTCCCCCCTTTTTTTTTACTTTCTGCTAAGCATATTCATGTAAACATAGTGCAGATACATTTCTGTTCTCTTCCAGTAGGGCACACACTGGTTACATCTTAACACAGCACTATGAAAATGCCTTTTCAACACAGACTTCTGTACAGAGCAGTTTGATATACACATTAATACATTTTTAGAACGCAAACATCTTGTATGACATACAGTTCTAATATATTTGTAACACCAGCATCTTGTATAAATTAGTTTGATATTCACAAATGCCATATAATTATTTACAAAATTCCAGCTAGGCAGTATCTCCTTTTGACATAGTCCTAATAGAAAAATAAAATACAGATAAGAATGTTATGATCTGGCAGTGTCTTAAGTTGGTTCTCGTTTATATTTATTTTATTTAATATTTGATGATTGGGTAGGTGGGCTGGTCGGCGGTATTATACTGTACTGGCTCACCAGATGTGCAGTATCAAGTGCGCAGCCCAAACCCCAGCTGGTTGACATGTTGCTGTTCTCCTGAATAACCAACACGACATAGACGTCTCTTCTTGTAATAGAAACAGCAGTTACATTTTTTTTTTCCTTTGCTTGCAGGGGCACTGCATTCCTTCCCCACACCCTCCGCCACTTGGATATACCAACTCCGGCGACCTAGTGCTTTACATTATCACCAGCAAGACTAGTGTAATGCTACATGAAACAATACTGTTAATTCTTCCCTAATAGGAAGGGTATATTTTGAAATTGGCATGCTATGCTTATTAGCCCCTGACATCATGCATACAATGAATGTAGATGAGCAGCTGAGTTAAGCAGCTGTTACTATGGAATGTTTTGATGAACTTGTTTTAATAATCTGTTAGCAAACCTGTTACAAATGCTGCTCATCTACAATCATTGTATGCATGTCAGTGGCTAATATGCATGGCATGCCAATCATGCCTCATTTCATATTCAGGTTCGCTCCTCAATCTTCCGGACCATGCCCACTCCTGCGCATAACTGAAGGTGAGCCAGTACACTACAATATCATTGGCTGGTCCATAGAGCCTTTTAAGCCACTGCCTGGGATGAGATACACTAACCAGTACAATTGAACTTTGTTATACAGTTATTTATCATTTGTTTTATTGTTACTTCCGTATTATCCCAACCAGGTTTTGTAATGTGATCACAAAATGAATTTTTGCTCAAGTAAAAAGGGGTGTGTGAAGTGTTAACTACTGATGTTAAGTTGTCAATCTCGCCTTCATTCTTGCTTGATGGGTTCGGAGCCGATCCTCGGCTCCGACTCGGCACTTGCTAAGCTCGAGAGTCACTTTTACCAGCTCGAGGCAGCCCCATATCCCATGATGCAAGGCAGTAAGTACCCAGATCTCGTTTGCCGCTTCGCTGATGAGGTCCTCCTTTTACCAGCTCCTGGTAAGTGAATTATTACTTTACTATTTTAGCCCCTTTTTTCAAAAAAAACTTAAATTATTAGTTTTAACTTAATTTTAGTACCTTTCTGACAGAAATTTCCCTGTCTTTTCTAAACTTTTAGTCAGACTAAAACCCATCCCATCCCCCCCCCTGTTAGGGTGTGTGTGTGTGTCTGTTAGTAATACCTTTTGGTATATTTAATTTTTATTTCTTGGACTGGTGTGTGTGTGTTTGTTTGCACCATGTCTAAGGAAAGGGTCTCAGGCTTTAAGAAGTGTGACTCGTGCTGTCAGAAGATGTCTCTGACAGACGGTCACACTTCTTGCCTGTACTGTCTGGGGCCTCTTCACCTGCAGGACTCCTGTGCTATATGTCATTCTTTTAGCCAGAGAGTCCTGCAGGAAAGAAGAAATAAACTGATTTTGAGGGGCCTTCTTAAGCCGGAGGGCTCTCCGGCTAAGTCGGCCCCATCTAAGACTTCTAAGTCTTCCAAGGCCCAGGCTTCTGTGTCCAAGCCTGTGGCCTCGGCTCCGACTCATTCAGAGTCGAGATCGGCTCCGGCTGGAGCCGATTCTGGGTCATCTAAACCTTCGGCACCGATGGCTATCGGTGCCGACTCTGGTTCGACCACTTCGGTGTCGGCTCCGATCGGTTCCAACCACCATGTGGCCCAGGCATCGGTGTCGGCTCCGACACCCTTAGTTATGGCTGTATCGGCTCCGGCTGGAGCCGATACATCGAAGCTACCTGTCGGTGCCGATAAGTTGTCGGCTCCGACAGTTTCAGTAGTTTCATCGGCTCCGATGGTTCCTTCGAGGAAAAGGTCTAGGTCCCCTTCCTTGGAGCCGATACTTTCGGCTCCGGCTTCGCCTCCTCTCGGAGCGGAGCCATCGGAGCCGATCTTCAAGGTCATCCAGGCTTTCTGACCATGATTTGGAGAGAGTGGTCAGTAGACTACTAAAGTCACAGGTACTGGCCCAAATGCTACATAGTCCGTCTCAGCAGACGACTATTAGTCCACACCCCATTGCAGTTCCTCCTTCGACTCTACCCCAGAGTTTGGAGTTGGAGTCTTTGGGAATAGTTTCTGCTACGGCTGAGGGACAGATACCCCCTTCTGCTCCTTCAGCCTCTACTCTTATCTCCTCTTCGAGACCTTCCTTAGAGGGATTCGGTGGCCGGGCTTCCCTGGTCTCCTCCGAGGGGGTGAGTGGCATCGGACCCTTGTCCGACCCCGCTCTTCCCCTTGGAGCCTCGGCCTTGGTGAGCTCGGCTCCGACATCTGCCTCGGAGCCTTCTTTTTCGGTGGGTCCTGGAGTTCCTAGCTCTTCGGAGCGGGTTCTCTCGGACCTCCCTGGGAGGGGAGCCTTCGAGGTGATGAAGAGTGTGCTGACCTCTGGACTCAACCAGCAGTCTGTTCCCTTGGCTCCTCCCTCTATAGTGCCTGTTGACACCTCTGCCACTTCTCTTGCTCCAGGACCCAGAGATCCTCCGCCTCAGGTTTCCCCACTGGGAATATTACCCTCTTCCGAGGATTCTCCTGATTTGTCGGGAGATCCTCCGCGGAAGAGGACATGTAAGAGGAAACGCGTAGACTCCCCCGAGTCTATCACTTCAGATACTGACTTAGATGAGTCAGAGGGATCCCCAAGATTCCCCTCTGAGGATGTCTCCTTCTCAGACATCCTAGAACTCCTTAGACAGAGGGGAAACTGGCCCACCAATAATCCCTCTGAGGATGAGTCAGTATACCTGGAGGCGTTTGGATCTCGGCCCTCCACCTCCTGGGTGTCTCCGCCTTTCGACCCCCTTATGCAGGTTATTGCTCGAAAGGCGTGGGCTGCTCCTGACTCTGTAGAGTCAGTCCCTAGGAGGCCTTCTAAATTTATTACTGCCCCGTCGGACAAGCAATTCCTTACAAAAGGTGTCCTCGCTGATGCCATGGTGGTGGCGGCTGCCACCAAGAAGGAACTTGCAGATCCTTCCGTACCTGTCCATCCTCCTAATAAGGACTCTAGGACCATGGATAGATATGGTAAGCGGATGTTTTCTTCAGCGACCTTTGCTATGCGTTAAGCTGAACTACCTATGTCACTTCACCAGACTCCAAAGGGATATCCTTAAGGAGCTAGGTGAAGTTCTGCAGGATCCTACAGCTGCAGGTGCTCAGGAAAAAATTGCTTCGCAGCTAGGAACCCTTAACTCCATTGCAAACTCCTCCATGCGGCTGATATCATATGCTGCTGATGGAGCGAGTAGGGCCGCAGGTACAGGTGTGGCTCTTAGATGCCAAGCCTGGATGCGGCTATGTAATTTTGCAGATCCCTTTAAGGCGTCCTTCACAAACTCTCCCTTTGATGGGTCAGCTTTGTTTGGCCCTCAAGTGAAGGAAACGTTGACCAGGTGTGAGCAGGATGGCAAAACTCTTTCTGCCGTAGGAGTCCGTTTTCCACCCCTTCTAGACCTTATCCCAAAGGACAGAAGGGTGGAAAAATGTGGTTCCATAAATCCCAAGGAGTCACGCTGGATTCACGTGGTCAGTTTACCCCTAGAGGCAGAGGGGTAACAACAACAGGCGCCGCTCTAGGGGCAGAGGGGTCCACAAAACCAGGGAAACAGAGAGTCTCTCTCTGACAAGCCCTTTCAGCATCCCTGAGATGTTGCCCGGCTGTCCCTCCTTGGAGGCAGTCGGGAAGACTATCGCTGTACCCAGAAGCCTGGCGTTCTCTCACTCAAGACAGATGGGTACAGTTGATCATATCCGAGGGTTACAAAATTCCTTTCGAGGAAAGTCCTTTCTATCCCTCAAATTCCCTTCCAGATGTACCACCCGGTCTAAGGGAAATTGCAGAGTTAGAAGTCTCAAAACTACTGCAAAAAAGAGCCATTCAGCCAGTTACAACAGACCATTCAGAGCGCGGAATCTACTCAAGGTTCTTTTTGGTCCCCAAAAAGACGGGAGACTGGAGACCAATATTGGATCTCAGCAGACTCAACAAGTCTGTGAGGAAGACAAGATTCCGAATGGTCACTCTTCAATCAATTCTGCCCTTCTTACAGAAGGACAACTGGATGTGCTCAATAGATCTTCAGGATGCGTACTATGACATAAAAATACACAGACGCTCCAGGAGATTTCTCCGCTTTCGGCTGGGGTCCAGTCATTTCCAGTTCAGAGCCCTGCCCTTTGGTCTCACCACAGCCCCCAGAGTGTTCACCAAATGTATGGCAGTGGTCACGGCTCACCTGAGACGACAAGGATTCCAGGTGTTTCTGTATCTGGACGACTGGCTCCTGTCAGCCACCACCAGGCATCAGCTTGTTCAAGCCAGGGATTACACAATAAATCTTTGTTCTCATTTGGGCATCTCGATCAACTTCGAAAAGTCATCCTTATTGCCCTGCCAGTCTATTACTTTCATAGGCGCAAACTTAAACACTGTTCGGATGTCAGCTACCCTTACAGACCAAAGAGTTTCAGACATTCAAAGTCATGTCAGGATCATTCTAGCCAACAAGAAGGTACAGGCCAGAATGGTTCTAAAAGTATTAGGTCTCATGGCTGCGGCCATTACTCTTCTTCCCCTGGCTCGCTTCTACATGCGCCTTCTTCAGTGGATGTTGTTCACTCAGTGGTCTTACCAACAACTTCCAATGCGTCACCAAATTCTGGTGACACAGATTTGCAAAAATCATCTTGCTTGGTGGATCACTTCTCCCCAGATTCACCAAGGCAGACACTTTGTACCCCCATCCCCGGTAGCCACTGTCACCACGGATGCCTCCCTGATCGGGTGGGGGGGGGGCATTATCAGGGCAGGATGGTTCATGGGACGTGGCAACCTTTCGAGTACCACCTGCACATAAATGTCCTAGAGATGAGAGCAGTGCTTTTAACGTTGCAAGCCCTCAACGACTCTCTTCCTGTAGGGACGATTGCAGTCCACACAGACATGTCTGTAGTTTGGTATATCAACAAACAGGGCGGAACCAAGTCCTACCCCTTGTGTCGAGAAGCGCTCCGACTGTGGCAATGGGCGATCTCATCTCATCGGTTTCTGGTAGCAACGCACATCCCTGGGAAAACCAACATTTTAGCGGACAGATTGAGCAGAGCTATTCTCATGCCTCACGAGTGGTCTCTCAAGCAGTCTATAGTGGAGGAGATTTTTCTAGAATGGGGTCGCCCATGTTGCGATCTTTTTGCTACTCCCCAAAACAGCAAATGCCCAGACTTCTTCTCTCTCTTCCCTCTGTCAGGCCATCCCCCCAGAGACGCTCTGACCCAAGATTGGCCCCAGGGACTTCTTTATGCCTTTCCTCCCTTTCCTCTAATCCCTCAGGTTATCCAGAAAGCTACCGTTTTGAGAGCCAAAATGATTCTCATTGCTCCTTATTGGCCTCGACAAATTTGGTTTCCGTTCCTCCATCGTTACCTTTTGGTGCAGCCATGGCATCTGGACCCAGTGCCAGATCTTCTGGTTCACCAATCCGGTCAGCTGCACCGGTCTATCCCTTCTCTCAACCTCTCAGCATGGTTGCTCCACTTCCTTCCTTAGCCAGGCTTCCTTTGATCTCTAACCCTGTTAGAGACATTATAGTAGCTTCTTTAAAATCCTCTACCAGGAGGATTTATACAAGCAAATGGAAACGTTTCTCTTATTGGGCTAAAGCCAAGAATATCGATCCCTTCACTGCCCCAGTTCAGGCAGTTTTGGACTTTAGCGGAGATTTTTCATGCAGGCTCCTCTTCTTCCACAGTTAGAGTTCAACTGGCTGCTATCTCGAACTTTCAGGTCGGGATCGCAGATCACAATATCATGTCCCATAGGCTTTGTAAAGCCTTCCTGAAAGGAATTTTCCTGCTAAAGCCTCCAATCAGGAATCCTCCTCCTCAATGGGATCTAAATTTAGTGCTGACATCCTTGATTCTTTCCCCCTTCGAGCCAGCTGTTTCTTGCTCCCTAAAATTTCTTTCTTGGAAAACATTATTCCTAGTAGCTATTACATCGGCCAGGAGGGGTCTGAACTTCAAGCTCTTTCGGTTCGATCCCCCTATTTGGTCTTTCACAAGGACAGAGTATCATTGAGAACTAATCCGACCTTTTTGCCTAAGGTCGCCTCAAAGGCTAATTTGAATCAATCCATTGTACTCCCTGTATTTTTTCCAAACTATTCAAACAGATCGGAACAAAAATTACATTATCTTGATGTCCACCACCAACTCAGATTTTATTTGGACAGAACTAAACAATTCAGGAAATCCGATCAACTCTTTGTTTCCTATGCAGATAACAGGAAAGGCCTTCCTGTTTCTAAAGTGACCTTATCTAGATGGCTGTCTTCTGTCATCTCTGAAATTTATCTGCTCAGGGGAAAACAGCTGTGCTCAAAACCTAAAGCACATTCAACTAGGAGCTTAGCTACTTCTACAGCCTTTCAAGCTAGACTTCCTTTAGACACTATTTGTGCAGCGGCCACTTGGGCCACTCCTCATACTTTTGTTTCCCATTACAAATTGGACTTGGCCTCCAGGGACAGAGCCAGTTTTGGCTCTACAGTCCTCAAGAGTCTGTTCCGTTGAGCCACCCAGGATAGAGGTGCTAGGGACGGTCCCATCAAGCAAGAATGAAGGCGAGATTGACAACTTAACCTTAAGAAGTTATGTACCTACCATAACGTTCCATGTTAGTTGTCTTCTCTCGCCTTCTTTCTTGCGACCCTCCCTCCTTCCCCAGGCCTGGACAGACCTTTCTACAAGAGATTGTTATGCTGAAGACCATTCAGAACTGGTCCTTCTTTCATCCTGTAGGCTTTCTTTCTTCCTTTGGGAAGTATTTATGCTTGGTGCTATTGCCCTTTGTCATCAAACGAGATCTGGGTACTTACCGCCTTGCATCATGGGATATGGGGCTGCCTCGAGCTGGTAAAAGTGACTCTCGAGCTTAGCAAGTGCCGAGTCAGAGCCGAGGATCGGCTCCGAACCCATCAAGCAAGAAAGAAGGCGAGAGAAGACAACTAACATGGAACGTTATGGTAGGTACATAACTTCTTATTTTAGTACTTTGGAAATGAAATGTAGCAAGAGGAATAATGGCAAAAGTCATCTTACTGGGTAGCGTCCTTTCCTGCTTTGTGTGTCTGCGTTGTTCTTTGCACTGAAACTGTAGCCTGTTAATTTATTGTGATTGGTGGGAAACAGTGGTTAAGGTTTCCTGCTCCAGGCTTTGTAGAAAAGACATGAAGTGTGTGTGTCTGCCACTGCTGCTGGAAGATCTTGGCCTTATACGTGTGTGTGGGCGCGTGTATCTGCGTGTTTGTGTGCGTGTGCTTGTTTACGTGTGTTTGCCACTGTTGCTGGAAGCTCTTGGCCTTATATTTGTGTGTGTGTGCTGCGTGTGCTTGTTTGCGTGCTTGTGTTTGCATGTAGTATCACTGAAGGGATTATACTTCTCAGTGCTGGTTTGTCATTTACAGAGATTGGAGTGCACAGGGCAGAGTTCAGCTTGCCTTTGTTTGCTCGTGTTATTTTGCATGGTATCGCAACCAGATTTTGTAAACTTCTGTAACTCGTTAGGTGCTCGGAAAATGATTTTCGGCTTAAGTAAAATAGGGTGTGTGTGAAGTGTTAACTACTGTTTTGGCACTTTGGGCATGAGATGTAGGAATGTGGCATAATTAATTCTGCCCTGCTCATCTTATTTAGCTCAGTTACACCGGTAAAGGATGCTACCAAGGACAAGGAATGTGGCTTCTGTTCCAGTTCCCTTTTCAGAACCAAGGTGATATAAAAAGTGATTTGGACTTCACACATCTCAATTCAGTAATCTGGTTGCAATAATATGCAAGTACCAATTTTTGGTGTTTTATTTTAAATTTGTTTACCAGGAGAGCTTCAGTCTTAACTATAGTATGTTCTTTCGGCTTTTCCCGGTTAGGGGTCGCCACAGCGGAACTCCTGGCTGCTAATTATTGGCAGTTGATTTTTACGGTGCCAGCCAGATGCCCAACCTTAAACGAAGGCACGCCCATTCACGCATGTCTTTTGAACGCTACTCTACCGCGGGGAGGACATGCAGACTCCACACAGAAGGTGCTCCAGCCAAGAATCGAACGGGAGAACCTCTTGCTGTGAGGCGGCAACGCTACCGCTGCACCACCGCGGCTTTAGTGTTAACTATAGTATGTAAAAAAAGAAAATAGTATTTAAAAGTAAAAAGAATACATTACAGTATTTTTATGTAGTAGCAAAGCTCCTTAACCTGTAGGGGGGAAAAACCTAATTGCACATGAAAAACAATCGTAACAATTTGAGTACCAGAGTGCATTTAGTACTGGAGAAAAACACATTGTTGCACATAATTAACATTGTTTAAATTTCAGCATTTATGATGCAGAGTGCGACAAAGGATCTACATGTTACAGTTGTATAACAGATTACAGTTTAGGTAGCTGGGATAGAGGATAAGAACCATAGTAGTTGGTAAAGATGTTTATGGAAATGACGTAGGCTGTCAAAGGAAGAACCCCTCTAAGCGATTCTCAGGGTTAGATATACCATGGAAGGTTAAGTAATTTTAAGATCAAATTGTAAATATAGTAAGGAGGATCAAAAATAAGGTCACTGTGCAAATTTAGCTATTTATGTTGTTGCTAGCCAACTTCACATTTGGTAGGTTTATGTAATTGAAAAACACAGCTGATGTGCAATTATAGATGATTGCCAATTTATAAAGCAAAATGTACTTTTTTATGCAGTTATAATAAAGAAGCAGGTTTACTATGTTTTATTAATTCTTCAGGAGTTTGTCATATATACTGTTGGTGTTGCACCATTTGTGTGGCAGAGGTCAACTCAAGTTGATGGTTTACATGAAAACTTTAGCAGTATGTCATTTATAATAAAACATTGAACTTTTAAGTTGTATTGTGTTGTGCAACTGAATTAAAAGCATTCCATTTCTTTGATTACAGCACCACTAACTTTAGTTATTAATAGAAACAATTTTGGCAGTTACTTTTTTTTTTTTTGTTTTTTTAATTAATAACAGAGCAGGAAGTCAGTGGTGGTGTAGCAGTACTGGCCCCTGTGATTACAAGATGTGTGCATTAGTATTGATCAATGCTTTTCATTGAACAGGACGTGGCTGTAAAGTTTTTGATACTGGAAAATAGAAACCTGTGGAATGTTTTAATATCTGTGATGGCTGTTTAAGCACCTTGGAGGGAGTAGTAATTAGCAGTATGGTTTGTGTAAGTGTTTAAATATGCTTTAGTATAGGATTTGTTAATACTGAATGAGTATTTCATGAAAATCAGCAGATCCTGGTTTGTCTGTCAGGTTTTGTTGTTATACTCCTGAGTGCGAGTGTTTTTTTTTTTTTTTTTTACCCTTGCATTTTTTTATGAAAATCTAAAATGCACATTTATTTAATGTTGTCCCGAAGGGGCCAAGCTGTGTCTGAAAGTGACTTCCCTCTGTAAACACCCAAGGATGAAATTAATGTGTCTGTAGTGGATGAATTGACCTTAAATGGCTTTGCCAGTCATGTCATAATTTAGTTATGAGCAATATAGCAGGCTTTAAACTTTAACCATAAACTTGTCAGTTTACATGATATTTATCCAAAAACTTGTATTGTATGATGTGATCTAATTTATAGTACCATAGGAGTTGCAAAGCAAAATGACTGCAAATCCATTTCTGCCTTGCCTCCCTTTTCAAGGAGGACCAGGACAGTTATACCTAGGGTGATTTTTAGGAGTACCCATCCAGTTGAATAGGTCGGTCTTAAAGCAGACAGTGTGTGTCACTGTAACTCTGAGAGGGAGACTCTGGTGAGGCTCCATAGCTTGCATAATTGGTTTGTACAGTTGCCCTGCCTTGTGGTTGTACAGTCCTACTCTGTTTTGTTGCTATATTTTTAAAGGTGTTTTTTTTTTTACCTTGTGTATGTGGTGACAAATCTTCAAATATAACTGAAGACTTCTTAGTGTTTTATAGATTCTTATTGAGCTTATTGCCATGGAGAAAATTGGAAGGTCAGCCATGTTGCCCAGTATCAGTGTCAAATCATCCAGACTGGTTTTAAAAGTTGAGAAGTACTCTGCTTCATATGTAAAGGGAGCCTGTTCCAGAAATATGGAGGGGGATGTATTGGGTTAGAGTCCGGTCACACTTGCTTGTATTGCTGATGATGTGGTATAGATTTAGGTCTTTAGGGTGTGTAAACTTCACCTAAACGCGAACAGTGGCAAGGCAAAGAATGCAAGGATCGTTCATTGCTTGGATGGCTAAAAAGCAAATAACCCCTTAGCAACTTGTATAAAACTTTGAAGAGGAATAGGGCTAGTAATTTATCAAAGCAGTTAAAGGGTACTAAGACCCAAGATGTTTTTGGTGAGGAAACATTGAGCCATATAGATTAGTGAGGTGCTTGTTGAAGGAGGCACTGCATTTAATGATGAGACATAAAATGTGATACTGTAATTTCTCTGAACCTTTAAGAGATATCGTTCTATGAAGGCTAACTTTTGATCTGATGATGTCAATCTTCATCTATTCTTTGCTAGTGGGTACACGGTTCCCAATCTCAGAACCGATCTGGCCGTTGCACAGCTTGCACTGGCCAAAAAAATCTCTTGAGCTACAAGTGTACCCACAGTTCCCCTCTGTGAATTACCTCAAATCTCATTTGCTACATTTGCAAACCAGACGTGTCAGCCAGTGATCTCCTGCAGCCAAGTGAATTTCTAATATTACTAAGATTTTGTTGTCGCCTCACAGTAAGACATTGTCCTGTTCGATTCTCAGCTAAAGCGTCTTCTGTGTGGAAACATGCGTGAATGGGCGTACCTTCATTGAAGGTTGTGCATCAGAGCTGGCAACTTGGTAAGTAAAAATCTACTGCCAATCATTAGCAAACCGGAGTTCCGCTGTGGCGACCCCTAACCGGGAAAAGCCGAAAGACTCAACAACTAAGATTTCAAAGACTTATTTTCCTTTAATATTAGTTGCTTTAAGTTTTCACTGTTAATTCTTGCTATTTTTTCTGTTTAGTCTACCTGAGTGTGTGTTTCCCCCTCTATTACCGCAGTAATTCTTTCCCACTACCATCGTTGGTAGTTTCTTTTCATTATACCCTTGTGGTAACCCTCTTTCTACCATTGCTGGTAGAATTTTTTTCTCTTGGCTCTTTTTCTGTGTGTATTCTTTTTCCCTATCTTGTTAGTTATGGCTGAGAAGCCTGAATCCACTAGTGCTGGATTCAAACAATGTTCTGAATGTGGCAGAAAGTTGTTGAAGTCAATCATGACAAATGCTGTATACTGTTTGGGAGTGCCCCATCTTGGTGAGGAATGTACCATTTGCTAGGGTTTTAGCAGTAGAACCCTAGCTGAAAGGAAAAATAAGTTGATCCTCAAAGGGCTTCTTAAGGCCCTTTTTGAGGAAGCTTTGTCCAAGGCAGACCAGTCCCTTTCCGGCCTGTGGCTCGAAGTCTTCTCTATCGGTGCCATCACCCCCTTTGGCACCAACCGTCAAAAGTGTAAATCTGCGTCTGAGGGCTCTTCCTCAGAACCAAAAACGAAAGTTCCAAAACTGACAACAGACTAAACCATTGGCGCTGAAGACTCCTTCGGTTCAGTTGGCACTGGATACGTGCAGAGCCTAATCAATGGGGTGGCGAAAGCTGATACCCTCTGGCTAGGCTTATAAATGCTCTCTGGCAGCCTAGTACCTACCTATGTTTATCTCTTTGGCTCAAACAATTACTACTGTCCAGAGCTTGGCGCTGGCTGTTTCACCCTCTGGGCAGCATATGGCACTGAAGCCAAGCCAGCTACATCTTCGGAACCCAGGTCTGTCTATTCTCCTTTGGTGGATCCTTTTTTGGACCATTATAGAGTCCGTTTTTGGAGTCTCCATCAGCCCTATCTGTGCGCTACACCAGAAGTCTGTCAGAACTCTGTTAATTTGGTTGACCAGATCTTGTCAGTCAGGGGTCTTTCTTCCACTGTTAAGACCACTTTCCCTCCCGGAGCAGCTGGGTTTTCTCACACAACACCCAATTATTCTCCTGCTCTAAACTAAACTCTGGGTTTGGAGCCTTTGGCTCCGACCACCCAGGTTCTGATGACCTCGTCTGGTCCCCAGGACCGTGCGTCTGCCATCAAGCACGGAGGGTTCTAGTCCGTTCCAAACTTTTCTTCGGTGCCATCCATCTCTCTTATGGCTACGTCAGTGGTGGACCTGCCCTCTGTTCCGGTCTGCCAGGTAGGGCTCTCAGGGTGGGGTGTGACCCTGTTTCAGTTTGTTCTCTGTTCCGGGCTCCCATGTCTCCTCAGGGGGTTCTGCCTTCCTGGCCATAGAAAAGCTTTGACCACTGTGTCCTCACGTGGCTTCTGGGTTATTGGAGCCCCCCCGTGAGGCCCCAGGCTCTTCAGTTCAGGCACCAACCTTTACCCCCTGAACAGCATGCATCACTTGTCGCAAACCTTGCCTCCTAATGATTTCCCTTCAGAGTCCTCCACAGATGTTGCCACTGAGGTGCCCCCTCGGAACAGATTGTGCAAGAGGAAACGCACAGATTCTCCAGAAGAATCCCTCACAGAAGACATGCAAGAGGAAACACACAAATTCTCAAGAAGAATCTGTCACAGAAGACGTGGAGTTCGATGACTGGAAGATGTCTCCTTTGGAGACATTTTGGAGATGCTGAAACAGAGGGGTGCTTGGAAGCTCAAAGACCCGTCCTCTGAGGAATCCGTGTACTTGCAGGCCTTTGGTGCATGACCATCTACCTCCTGGGTAACTGTCCACTGACTTTACTTGCTCAGTGGGCATGGAAGGCTCCTGTCCCCTGGAGGCCTATTAAGATTCTTACTGCCCCAGAGGGCCATCCCCAGTGGGCTAAGGGCTTGGTAGTAGATGCTATGGTGGTAGCGGCAGCCACTAAGAAATCTCGCCGAGGAAAGCTTTATTGTCCATCCCCCGAACCAAGAGTCCAGGGCAATGGACAGATTTGGGAAGTGGGTCTATGCGTCATCGACCTTCTCCATCAGGTCCTTGAATGTTTTGGCACATTTTACTAGACTCCAAAGGGATGTGGTTAAGGAGCTGTCAGATATCCTGGCAGGAGCTGTGGCTTAGGGGGCTCAGGAAAAAAAGCCTTCCAACTAGCAATCCTGTAGCCGATGTCAAACTAGTCCACAAGGCTCATTGCACATGCAGCCTAAGGAGCGGCCAGGTCAGTAGCTTCAGGTGTTGCTATTCATAGACACATTTGGATGCGCCTGTGTGAGTTTGCAGAACCATTCAAATCTTTGTCAATGCCCTCTTTGATGGGTTCTCCCTGTTTGGCCCCAAGATTAAGGAAACTGTGTCCAGGTGTGTGAAAGATGTTGGTGTGGCTGTGCGTTTTCCACTCCAACGATCCTACCCCAGGAATCGGAGAAGTGGTAAAATGTGGTTAAGAAAATCACAAAAGCCTTTCCAGGACGCATGTGGATTGGACTCCCCCCTCTGGGCAGAGAGGAGAGTCTGTGGAAGATGCCATCTAAAAAGCAAGGGTGGTCCACAGAATCGGGGTTCCAGAAATTTGTTCTCTGGACAACCTTGTCAGCACTCCTGAAAGGAGGCCCAATTGCTTGCCTTTGGAAGCAGTCCGGGGAAGATTTCCCTTGCACTCAAATGCCTGGCAGCACATTACCACTGATGCCTGGGTGCTAAGGATAATTGCCAGAAGATATCTTAATTCCTTTCAACTTTTATCTAAGAACCTCTGTATAACTCCCCCGATGTTTCACCCAATCAGAGAGTTAAAGCAGCAATACAGGTACAAAAGCTGCTAGAAAAAGTCGTACAAGAAGTCCTACTAGACCATTTAAGATTTCTTTTTTACTCAAGATTCTTTTTAGCGCCAAAGAAAACGGGACTGGAGACTAATCCTGGATCTCTGCATTCTAAACAAATTTGTCCAACAAACAAAGTTCCAGACGGTCATGGTTCAGTCTATTCTTTTCTTGGAAAAAGACGACTGGATGTGCTCAATTGACTTTCAAGATACACTACCACTTAAGTGGACAGATGCTCAAAGTTTCTCTGCTTCTGAGCCAGTCGTTTCCAATTCAGGATGCTGCCCTTTGATCTCACCACAGCCCCCAGGGTGTTCACCAAATGCATGGTGGCAGTGACAGCACATCTCAGGCTGCAAGGATTCGGAGTGTTTCCTTGCCTAGGTGACTTCCTACTCACTGCTTCCACCAGGCATCTACTGCAACAGACTATGGACTTCATTCTAGACCTGTCTCACCAACTGGGCATAAGTCAATGTTGGCAAATCCCAGTTAACTCCAAACCAAGACATGGAATTCATCGGAGCTCACCAACGCTTCCACTTGCGTAGTATCGCTTCCCTTTCACAGACTGCAAAAAATACAGATGCAGGTTCAGCCTTTTTTGTGCTCGAACAAAATTTCCACTTATTTGATGCTACAAAATATGGGCTCCATGGCAGTGGCTATCACACTGGTTCCACTATCAAGATTCCACATAAGACTTCACTGGCTGTTAGCAAACCAGTGGTCCATTCTCTCAACTTCCCATGGACCACTTAGTTTTTTGCATCGGCTGGAAATAAATTCTTTTTCTTGATGGATGCACTCGAGAAATTCAAGGTTATCCCCTTTGTCTTCCCCCAGCACAAGGCCAAAGTGACCACGGATGCTTCTCAGCTTGGGTGGGGGGGCATTAGTCCAAGACACTTGATCCCCCTCTGAGGCCAGCCTGTACATCAGTGTACTGTAGCTAAGGGCAGTGCTTCTGACGTTGCAAGCATTTCACTTTGCTTACCTCTAGGGGTGATACTATTCAGTCAGACAACATGTCAGTAGTCTGGTACATCAGCAAACGGGGGGAGGGAACAAAGTCCTAGCCTCTCTGTTGAGAAGCCCTTAGAGTGTGGCTATGGGCTATGTCTTCCAGCTGCTTTCTGATAGCAACCCACATCCCGGGGGCTTCCAGCATGATTGCGGACAAACTGAGCAGATGCATCCTTCTGCCTCACGAGTGGTCTCTGGAGTAGTGAAGGAGATTTTTCTTGGTTGGGACCAGCCTTCCTGTGACCTGTTTGCTTCACCCCTCAACAACAAGTGCAGGAGCTATTTTGCCCTAATTCCCCAGCTGAATTTAGTTGTGCTTTATTAGTTTGTACTAGTGTGGCTTTTGAAACGAGGGGAGAGCGGGATGAGCAAAGGCGGGGAGGTGGTCATTAAGAGTGTTAGGGAGAGTACTGGCTGAAGAGTTTTTGTTAGGCTCATTGACTAGAATCCAATTCAAGATGGAGCCACAGCTGCTGCTGCTGTTGTTGGGTCTGGTTGGGGGTGTAGTAAACTGAGTGAAGTTTAACAGATTGCCCTAACAGTCCTGCTTTAGTCAAATATTTAGCCAATTAGTATTTAAGTCACCAAGGATAATTGTTTCATTATTGATACTGTTGGAAATCCAAGTGAGAATTTTCTCCAACACTGGTATTTGTTTTTTCCAGTTCGTGTTTAGGAAGGAAATAAGAATTTCTGCAGTGGTAAATTGTAGTATGGGCTTAGTATATGGAACTATATTGTAGGAAGAGAGATGTAGCAGTGCAAGACCTCCCCCCTCCCTTTTTGTGGGGTCTGTCATATGTTATGGTTAATATAGGGTTTTAACCAGGTTTAAGTAGCTGCAGTGATGTCAGGCTGAGTTTTGGCAATCCATGTGGGTTTTTATTACGGATGCTTTGTAGGTTTAGTGTGACCATGTGTAAGGATTTGTAGGAACGACTGATGCAAAGTTAAGGGGGTCCAGGGTTGGGGTGGGCATCTCCACATAAAGGTAAGGTGGTTAGCCTGAAGCAGTAATACTGAAAGAGGTGTTTCCTAAATGGTTTGGTAAAGTAGGATTTAAATTTAGTGGTAGAAATTCAAGGTATAAAGGTTTGGCTCTGGTCTAGTGGAACTATTTTTATTTTGTGTAATAAGCAAAGACCCAAATTACCAGCAAGAGTCCAAAGATCATCCACGGATCCAGACCAGTAATGAAGCAAAAAAATCCAGATGACCACCACGGGTTAAAAGAAAAGGAACCGTTTAACTTTAGACAAGTGCTTTCACGTAAAACGTTACACTTTCTCAAGTCTTCAATAAAAATGTAGTCACACGCACTTTATATAGCCAAACCACATCAATTAAGTAATTAATTTAAACTCAATACATTAATTAAAAGTTTTAATAAACCAATTACTTAAAATGCAATAGTAGATTAATTTAAATAGGGCGAGCTTCCAACTCTGTATACATACATAATTGTTCAAGCCTGGAAATACATGCCCTTGCAGCTTTAAAATCCACTTCAGCTCTACCCATTCCACTTGATTGTTTAAATTCCCTCCTCTCATATTTCACTATTTGGAAAGCGCTAAACCTAAATTCATGTGCAGGAAATTCCACTGTTTAGCCAACGCATTTATTTTTTATATCATATACATGTTGATATATCCCATCTCTAAGGCGTTTGTTTTTCCTGCATAAAAACACTTGCATTGTTTGCACTCTGCCATATAAACTAAATTTAAGTTGTATTACAAGTGGCATATAACCTGGGCTGCAAAAGTAAAGGTTAGAACTGGGTTTTTAAAATCTTGAACTATGTATATACAGACGCATTCTGCAGCTTTTACAGGGATATGTTCCTAGTTTATTCAAAACCACAGCCTTACTCTGTCAATCATTTCAAAGTAGCTGTTTCAAGTTACTTATATTTTTATATGCAAAGCCAGGCACTTCACCTATTATTTTCTCTATCAGTTGTCAGAAAATGCCAGTTATTCTTGATTATACTACAAACATTATTGCTGTCACTTGCATACCTAGTAATAAAGCACATTTTATTCTTATTTGAGGCCGCATTTGTTGTTTTGTACCAAATTTATACCACTTTTTTCATTGTCTATTTGAACAATGTCATTCATGCTTAGCCTTTTGGAAAACAGTTAAAGTAACCAAATTCATTCTCCCTGTCTGCGTGTGTATTACATATGTTCTTAGCTCTGTTTAATTGTCCTTTAACAATACTAGGGAACACATGTCTAGGGTGCATACGATTGTAGTCCAAGTGGCTATTTTTCCAGCAGGTCTTATGAAACAACTTGGTATTTATCTTGCCTAGCATGTCTCTACACATTGACATCCAGGAAGTCAGTGCTCTCATAGGAATAAGACACTGTAAATCTTAAGTCTGTTGTGGACTCCCAAGTACTTAATGAAGTCCATTAGAAGGGGTAACCCTCCATCCCACAACACAAAGGTATCCTCAACAAAGCGCCTGTACATTATGTGCATTTCATAAACACTATTGAATAAATGCTCTCTCTCCCAGTAATGGACAACCATGTTAGCATATGAATTTGCGCATGGGGTGCCCATGGCCACCCCCTACTTCTATTCTCATACATAAAAATATTATTAGAAAGTATTGAATCTAATAATGTACATATCAAAATGATGTCATCAGTACTACCACCCCCCACCCCTCTCATATCTCACTGCCTCTATGCCATATTCATTGTGTATATGAGTGAACAAGCTTTGAAGATCTAGTGTCACCATAAGGCAATCGCTAGAAACAACCTTCATTAAGTTTCCTTAAATCTTTGACAAACTGAGCAGTGCCTTTTAAAATAGTAGGAACTTTTCTAACAAGGGGACCGAATTTGCTCTCTACATAAACGAGGGGTTCAGTGGTCCAACCACCTCCATCTACAATGGGCTTCCAAAGGTGGTTTCTGTAAGGATTTATGTGTTTTAGGTAATACTTTGATGTATGGTATTCTTGGATAATCCACACTGAAAAATTTTATACAAGCTTTCCTCAGTTTGTCTACACATCAATAAATCATATACATTGTCCTTGACGTTTTTAACTGTATTTAGATATTGTACATAAGATATACATATAGGTATTAACTTCATCCAACATTTCATGCATAGAGCTAACATAGTCATGTTTAGTCATAATCACCACAGCCCCTCCTTTATCTGCAGGTCTTATGCTTAATGCTTCATTATTCTGTAGTGGTCGTAGGGCAAACCTCTGTTCCCTTGTGAGATTATGGAAGAAACCCAGGTTCCCCTCATAGAAACTTTCATAAATTTTTCTCACAAGCTCTAATAAATGACTCTGTATGTTTTGGTATAACTGGTACAAAAGAACTTTCCTTGTGTGGTTTTGTTATATCATACTCCTCCTTTAAAACATAATTTCAGTGCTATATTCCGACCAAACAACCTTAAAGTTAGCAGTTCACTTACTTCAGTGTAAGCAGACGGGTATGAAAGTCAAACCTTTATTTAAAATCGCTGTTTCGGCCTCATTCAAACAGTAATCTGACAAATTAAGTTCATTTACTGTTTCTGCCTCCTATTCGGAGTTATTTTCTCCCTTGAAAACTCTCTTCCTTGACTTGTTGAATGTTGCTGTTGCCTCTCCATATTCTGTTTTACTGGTAACAGTAAAAAAGTTCCAAAGTGAATGGTGCAATCTGCTTCGGTCTTGCTCCTTGCAAAACTTGATTTGCCTATTGATTTAAGCAAGGGAGTTGCACCCAGCCCAGAAGTCACTTGAGACATAACCAGCTGTGAAGAATTGCTACTCATTTTACACCTTTTGTGCCTTGGGTACCAAAACTGGTGAGGGCATATTCAGTATATTAGATGTGAAGTTTTCTTTCTCTTCCACTCTGGTATCTTGTTGTGTGACAGACCCAGTGACATTGTTGGTATACCTCTGCCATGTAAATACATGCCCAAGGCTAAAGTCTGTGAAGTCTCGTTGCAGCTTACACTGTTTGGTCTGTTTTAATTTATTCTTCTATAGTGAGATCTTAACATACATATTGTTCAATGCACCAGTATAAAGATCCCCCTCAAATCTTTCAGTAATGTCATTACGTTGCATACTGGTGCTTAAACTTTGCTCTATAGGATCAAAATAGTGTATTTGCTGCATGTACCTCCGAGACTGCTCTAAATTCAATTGCTGCCACTGTTTTAGTAGTTCCGGATGGGTTTCCCCATATATTTTATGTATAGTGAGGGTTTTATTTGATAGAGTTTGGGCGATATGTCTGAGAAACTTGCAGACAGGTTAGCTAGGTTAATTAGTGGAGATGTGATTTTTTTTTTTTTTTTTTTTTTTTTTGAGGGCTTGAATGGTAGAAAAGTAGGATTGAGTGCTGTTGGGTATTGTAGGGAGGAGGATGACTGTAAAGAGCAGTGAGAAAGGAGATGAGAATGCCACATGAGTACATGGTAGCAGGGAAGTAATAGAGGCAAGAGGGTAATGTGATGGAATAGAAACAGGTGGAATGAGGAAAGGTATACGTAAAGGTTAATAGTTATGATAGCAGGGTAGTAGGAAGATATAATTACAAGTTAATGGATAGAATAGCAAGTTGGTAGAAAAGGAATAGGGAAAGACTTGACTAGGATAAGGTTAAAATGAAGTGTAAGCTAAGTTTGAGAAACAGTTTGGGAAGGTTGGAGGTAGTTATTGTGTGATATTAAAGTGGGGTAGTGATGGTTCAGAGGCAGAGGGAAGGCTGGGGGAAGGTGACGTGAGTAGAGATAGGTAGTGTATATTGAGTGGCTGAAAAATGGGGGGGCGGTATTGGTTAAGGTTAATTAATGGGAGGGGATTGTCGAGGCTAAGCTTTAGGTATACTGGGATGGGTAGGGGAAAGGAGCAGAGTGAGGGTGATTGGAGTGGGCTGAGCCAGTCCACCGAAAACGCAGCAGAAAAAGTGAATTAGTAACTCCACTGGTAAGTGCCAATTCTCTGTTTTAATAGGAACGCAATGGCATTTAGGCTTCAAATGAAGTTTGTGGCTTATAATTTGTGGTATCCTTATAGTTGTGATACTTTTACTGTGGGTCTCTGGACATGCCTGTCTGGTGTACACGTAGGGGGTGCGCTAAAAAGAATATCTTTGTAAAGTGTTCCCACAGTTAAGTAAGAGAGTGGAATGCAGTTTTATCTGAGGGCCTAGTTGGAGCTGGGAAGCTGGAAGACTTTACTGTCCAGTTTACTGTTGTCTGAGTGCAGGAGAGTAGTTTTGCAAGTCAACAGTTTTAGACCGGCTCAGTGGGGTAAGGAGCATACCATGGGAATAGTACAAAAGAGGGGGAGGGTAGCCTAGCAATACCACCCCATCTAGTGCGCATGCCACGTGAGAGAACAATATCCAGTGAAAAATTAGTTTTGACAGTAGGAAGGTCGGGGGTAAAAAACATTTGCTACTTTGAAAACTTTTCCTGAGGAGTGATCGTAGTAGTGAGATGGGACAGGTAGGGTGCCCTTGTAGCAGTTTTTAATTGCTTGTTGGAGGTATGTTGCCTTGCATGTAACACGAATGAGAGTGGCAAGCACATTGTGGGAGGGATTGTGTAGGGTTCCTGGTGTTATACAAATTTAACCAATATTGTAGTTTTTAATCAAACAGTACCCAAGCAAACCTGCCCTGTATTGCCCCATTCCTAGGGGTTTGGTCGTAGAAGGATTTCTTGAATAGTCTTGTATTAAAATTTGTACTCTCATTTTACTAAGGCCCAGGTAAACCTGTTCTTGCCTTCAGTGGTATAACTCTCCTTGTAATTTAGAGTAAACATCTGGGACCATGGGGTAAGCACACTCCTCGTATCTGAAGCTAGCTTGGTGGAAATGGGCATCCTGAGACAATATAGCAATTTTCGTGTTTACTGACTCTCCTACTTAAACGGTCACTTTCTGTGTGGGATGCAGTTATACTGTCACTGGAGACAAGGCCCTGTCATGCAGCTGCTAAAATTACGAAACGGGTCTTCAGAAACGCACTGCGTTCTACCTACCATGCAAACAAAGACCAAGCACATGAACTTGCAACCTCAAAGGTCACTTAGATGAGGCTATAACAGGAATGCTTGGCAACCTGACACACATTCAACGAAAGCAGCATCTGGCACAGTGCACAGCTTTAACTCATGATGTTTCAAGTAGTAAAGCCATAAGACAAACTTCCATGCAACAGATGCTGTAGTCATAGGAGATTCCATTGCGAGATGTACAGATGCTCTGCTTACTAAGCTAAGCAAGGACGGTCACTGCAAGCTGCCTATCATGGGCCAGGATCTGTCCGACTGTGCATACTCTGGTTACTGAATAACAAGTTCCTGTATGGCTCTGTTGTACGTGTGTGTGTATTGACCTTAATATACTTCTGTGGACAAGTGAAGAGAAACATGATGAAGCTCCGACTATCGCAGGCTGGTATGAGCTCAGCACTGAGCAACATTCTCCCATTTGTCTAAGCTGATTCTGTAATCTGAGCAGAAAATAGACAGACTATTGGTGTAGTTTTTGGTGCCTTTCACTTGGAGGGTACAGTTTTTGTCATCTTGCAAGAATGTGGTTGACGGACCACTCTGCTGCAATAAGGATGATCTGCACCTGTCTCCTTCAGGCTTTCGAATATTGGCTAAAACTTGTCTATCTCCATAGTGCCTTTTTTTACTGTCGACCTGATAAACCTAACCTATCAAAACCAATCTAAGATGAGCTAAATGCATTATTGCTCAATTTCGGGAGTCTAAACAAAAAGTTCATCTTCCTGCATGCTATCCTTAGCCCAGAGAACAGACATTCTCTATAGTTAGGGAGGCATGAGTCAAAGTTGCAGAGAACACCTTGGCAGTGCAAAGCTATAATGTCTTCCACACACTCTTTTAAAATAGCTACTGCACAGGAAGGGGCAAAAGGTAGAGGTGTCTCAGTATTCATCAGAAAAAAGTCACCTCAAGACTGGTAGAGCAGTACGATGCACTTGAGCTTCACCTTGTCCAACTGACCATAAGAAAAATCCCATACCATATTATTGCAAGTTGTAGATCCCCTTCTGACTCTGTATACCCATACCTTGTATGTAAATTAACTGGTGTATCTGTACTTCCATTGCACAGGCCCAGAAATTCCAGGAATTTGGTAATCACAAATGCTGAGACCAGCTAGTCCATATACCCACCAAGAGAGCAAACGTCCTAGATATGATACTTCAAACATGGGGAACCTTACTTCCACCTCTATGTAATGTCCTCAAGTATCAGATCAGACCATGAAGTTATCTCCCTTGAAATGAAACTATCTTATCTAACCCTTAAATATCTAGGAAGTATTCCAAACCACCTGCTACTGAGTGCCCCCTCCAACTGCTTGAACTCTGCTGGTTATGTGGAAAAATTCACAGAAACCCTACATCATGTGAAATGCTGCATTGAGGCAGCTCCTATCACCCAGAATAAGCACTGGAATAACTCGAACAAGCAACTGTATTATAATTGGCAAGTTTGTATAAGGGGGAAAAAAAAGACATGGTCATCAAGGCAAGAAACCATTAATCAAACTAAACAACTCTTGGAGTATTATCAAGTCCACAAAAGCCAAATTTGAGGTATAGATAGCATTACATGCAAAGGATAACCGCAGTGCCTCTTCAGGTATGTCTGCAACCTCAATAGAAATACCCAAGTGCACTGAGCTATTTATGAAGTGAATTATCTATATGGAGCTAGAGAGTATAGCTATCTTACTGGCTGATAAATTTGGCTCCAGTTTTTACTTGTTTGCATGCAGTTCTACCTGCTTTCACATTGGATAAGTATGTACTAAAGGAAAGGGGGGCCCAGGACAGAGCCATGTGGGATGCTGCAGGTGGCAGTTTTCTACTAGAGCAGATAACCCTGACATTAACCGTACAGGTTCTATCAGATGGCCAGTTAGCTACATGAATCCATAGTTTACCAGATAGAGTTGGGAGAATTTGTTGGTAATTCTAGTCTGGTGGGTAGTTAGTGTTTTGTGCCTCAGTAGAAAAGACCAGTTTCATGGAGTATAACACAGCTTCTTCAGTTTGTCTAACTTTTGTCCCAGCAGAGTTGGCAGTGGATGTCAGATTCATGCAGAATAGGCTATGGAATTCATTGGACATAACAACCAGGATCCGAAATGGAAAATATAAGTCCAGCTGCTATCTTTGTTGCAAAGAACAGGCACATAATAAAACAAACGCACTTTATTCTAGCACCTCCGTGTTACCACCTTCAAGGAATAAAAAAATACATAAACCATACCTTTTTGTACAAAATTATAAATTACATTCAATTAATCAATTAAATATGTTCTAGTTTTAAAGCAAACATTTCCAGTTGAGTTCATTATTAAAACCTTTAGGAATCTAAGCATTTTATATTTTAAAATATATATGCTTTCCTTGTATAAACTTTTGTTTTAATATATTTTCTTCAGTACATTCAGTTTGTTCCAGTATAGTTCCATGCAACAAATTAACATCACTATTGTGATTAGTTTTAAAATGTGAAGACATTTTGTCTTCTCTTTTTCTTTCGGCTTTTCCTGGTTAGGGGTCGCCGCAGCGGATCACCTGTCCGCTCATGATTGGCAGTGGAGTTTTAGGGTGTCGTTGCCAGCCCGGTGCCCAACCTTCCACAGAAGGCACTCACGCCTAGTGCCAATTTAGAGTGTCCAATCCACCTACAGCATGTCCTTGGGATGTGGGAGACCGAGCACTCAGAGGAAACCCACGTGACCACAGGGAGGACATGCAGACTCCGCGTAGAAGGCACCCCAGCCAAGGATCAAACCAGAGAACTTCTTGCTATGAGGCGGCAACGCTAACTGCTGCACCACTGGGGCCGCCCCAAGCTTTTAAGACGCCCCTTCCCTGTAAATACAGTGTAAATGTTTATAAATGTCATCTATGGTTTGTGTCTCATATGTTCCATAAATCTGACTCAAAACTTTCTTTTTGTCTCCCCTATGTAATACAAATGACATGGACAACTTAGGGTATATATCACCCATTTACTTTCACAGGAAAATGTTCCCCTAGATTCATATTTAACATTATTAATACTTTGAAATGTATTAGTGTGTGTGTGTGTGTGTGTGTGTGTGTGTGTGTGTGTGTGTGTGTGTGTGTGTGTGTGTGCATGTGTACACACACACTACACTACATTTACCACATTTTAAAAGTTCCCTTAATTAACAAGGGTCGTATCTCCATTACTGGCATACTAAAAGTACCTCGTACCAACTTGTCCCTTATATTTTTTTCTCTCTAGTATATTTAAAAAAAAGGGGTTGTTTCGGTAGAATAATTGCCAAAAATATATCCTGTACTAAATACTCCCAGTAATATTTAATTAGATCTACTTTTAATATTATAGATTGATGTACTGGAGCCATTGTATACTTGTTATTTTGATTGTTTCCCCTCACGTCTCTGATATCCCATACCTCTTCCTTCCGTTCTATTTTACTCCCTTAGTCAACTTAATATCTTGATTTGGGCTTCCTGTATGTTACCTGGATCGTACCCTCTTCTCAAACATGTTTATTGTTTGTTTTATTTCCTGTAACAAGTCTTTTTCACTCCACAACTTGGATATTAGTAATAACTCCCCATAAGGCAAAGCCTTAAGCACATGGGGTGGGGGGGGGGGATGACAGCTAGTGGCATAAAGGTACTGGCTACCATCTACAAATTTTCTATGTATGCCCATTGTGATACTTCTGTTCTCTTTTCCCTCCAAAATAAGATCCACATAAATAACCTTTGTACCTTTCTGCAGGCTATCAAATGACAGAACAAATAAATCATGCAAATCCATTATAAAACTCCCCACTTCTTTCCACCCACCCTCACACACAAAATATCAAATCTGTATATTGAAAGTAAAAATCAACATATTTTTTCATAAAACTTAATTTAATTAAAAAATAAAGTAATTTTGAAAAAAGACCCAAGGTTGGCATACATGGGGGCAAAAGCTGCCCCCATGGCCGTACCCGGTCTTTGTTTAGACATTTGTCAAAATAAAAATTAATTATTTTTCAAACCAAAATCTACCATCTCAATAATAAAATTTAGAAAAAGGGCGGTCTCCCAGAAAGTACTTGATGGTCTCTAATCTATCTTTGTGTCTGATCGATGTATATAAACTCTACATCAAGTACTAGCCAATATTTATTATTCCATACTATAGGGGAAATTTTCTTCAAAAAATCAAAACTGCCTTGTACATGTACAGGTGACTTCTAAACATAATGCAGTAGCACCTTATGTAACACCAAACCAATGTTGTGTAGAAAATACAGGCCGAGATTATAGGCCTCCCTGGGAGATCTCAAAGTTTTTATGTATTTTTGGCAGGCAGAAAAAAAACGGCCCTTTCACTGTTCCTATTAAGCAATGTCTTGCATCTTTTTCCATAAAATAACCTAACCTTCCACTTTTCTAACGTTTTTTCGTAATCAGTTAAAGCTTCATAAATTTTCCTATCATATTTCTCATACACATTTTCATTTTCCAAATGGTCCATGCACATTCTATAATACTGCATTACATTCATGGCTACTGTCTTGTTACCTTTATCTGCTGGTTTTATTATTAAATCCTTTCTATTTTCTAATTCTTTTAAAGTCTGCCATTCTCTAAATGTTAAATTAGAACTTGCTTTTCCTTTGTCTTTTAAAACATTTTCACAAATACTCTCTTCCCCCCCAAATCTTGTCATGGAACTAGGCTATAGAATTCATTGACCTCCTCTTTGAGGTGTAGATTTTCTATGGGGCACCCCCTCCTCGATATCAAAGGCTTTACCAGCAAAGAATGATGTTGGCTCGCAGACCCTCTTGTACTTGTTGATTTATTTGCCTCTTCTACATTGTGAGATGTTCAGAGTCTTATGACATGCGGGAGAATGAACCAGTAGGTGTCACCTGTGGTGGTTGCTTCTACTGGCACAGTAAGTGTCTTGGTCATCTTTGAGCTTGAGACATCTGTCACATGGGGGGTTTAGTGTCAGTATATCTGGGTGCTGGTGCTTAATGACAGTTCTGTTCCATTCGTGC
The DNA here is from genome assembly GCF_019279795.1 of Protopterus annectens. Taxonomy (NCBI): domain Eukaryota; kingdom Metazoa; phylum Chordata; order Ceratodontiformes; family Protopteridae; genus Protopterus; species Protopterus annectens. The sequence continues at coordinate 566,121,404 of NC_056747.1, forward strand.
ATTCTTACAAACGGAATTGAATTATGAAGGCCCTTGTCTACTTAGATACTTCTGTTTTCTCTCAATTGTGGGTGAGCTTTCTTTTGGGCTAACTTTCTGGTTCATATGGTCTGTTCGTTGGCCTTCCCTTCCCCGAAATGCCCAACTAGTCCTTTTGGGAAGATAAGAGCAGCCCTGATTTTTCCCTGGTGATAGTTTTTAAGGCTGTTGTTTTTGCAGCTTTGAATTACTGTATGCCGTTAAAAAGGATGGCCTATACGCAAGTCCCATGCTGTGTTTGTAAGCCAAGAACAAGTTTCTGTTCCCAAGAGACAAAATACAAATCTGTGGAGATGGTTAGCAAAATGTTTCTCTTCTGCCATTTTGGGTATGCGCATCAGTTGTAAACTAACTTGTTAAAGTACATTTTTTCCTGCTTTTGTCTGCCATTGTAGAAACTTCTCCCCTCAGTCTGAGATCATCCTTGTGGAAAAAGGAATACAGGAGGTTCTGTTAAATCAGCAAGGGCTAGGCTTTAACTCAGAGTTGTTCTCTATACCAAAGAAATTGAAGGACCCTTGGCACATATTAGATTTTAGTGGCCTAAATTTGTTTCAGAAGTCATTTTGCATGGTTATAATAGTTTTTCCTTGACTTCTGCGGTGGTGCAGCGGTGGCATTGTTACCTCACAGCAAGAGGTTCTCCCGTTCGATTCTCGGCTGGAGTGCGGGGAGTGCCTTCTGTGTGGAGTCTGCATGTCCTCCCCGCGGTTGGGTGGGCGTTCGAAAGACATGTGTAAATTGGTGCGCCTACGTTGAAGGTTGAACGTCGAGCTGGCACCTCGGCGTTCGTTAAACTCTACTGGCAATCATTAGCAGACTGGAGTTCCGCTGTGGCGACCCCTAACTGGGAAAAGCTGAAAGACAACAACATAATAGTTTTTCCTTGCATATCTTTCCCCCCATTGATGCTGATCTATAAGTGGTGGAGTCCAGGCACTGCCTGCATTTCTAGATAGTAGCCATTCACTTTCATTTCAGGACTTCTTGATTTTTGTTTCAGCTTAACCCCAGTGTGTTCAAGTGTGTGTTGGTAGTTGCAGTTCATTTCAGGATACAGAGTATCATAGTGCTTCTGTGTCTATTGTAGGGAGTTGCCTTTCAGTTCCTTAGGGGGATTATTTTGAACAGTGAAGTTCTAGTTGGTATCAATTCAGTTAAAGTGCAAGTTGGAGATTCTTTTTCAGTCCTTCCAAATATAATTTTTTTTTCAGCTCGTGTCATAGATTTTTCTGTTATTTTGTAGCAGCCATTTATATTTGAGCATGGTGGCTTATGACTGTGTTTATGTGGTGGATGAATGCCAGATACCACTGGAGAGTATTATGGTAGTCTTTGTATTCAAAGGGAGTAAACAACTGGTTCCTTTGAACTATATCAAAATACCTCTGTCACGCAAGAATCATTTCATTTGGCAGATTCAGAATTCCAGCCTGTTTCTGTACAGACCCTTTCAAACTCCTAGCCCTACTGTGATAGTTTATTTATTTTTTTTTATTACATTTGTTGACCGGGCTAGTCTAACTGGATATATTTCCATTTTCAGTAGAGGCCCGGGGAGAAAAGCTCCAACATAGTATAAACAGTATTATGCAATTATATAAGAAAAACAAGTACAAAAAATAATAAGAGGTATATACAATCAAAAGAAGGCATACTCAAAGTAAAAGTACAAGTAGGTCAATAATATAACAGTTGTGAGATTGTTTGATAAGCGAGATACACTATAGTTAATTGTTGGTTAACATAAACACTTGTGGTTATAAGTTTTCGGAGACCAGATATTAGAATACAGAGGGGTATATAGAGCGAGTTGTAGAACCATAGGCAGTAAAAAGAAAAGGTGGATTGATTGATTAATTAATCAGGGTTAGTGCAGGGACATAACCAGTGTGATTTTAGGTGAATTTTGAGTTTTTGCTTAGAGTGATAGTGATGGAAGTAGAGTTAGATTAGTAGGTAGAAGGTTCCAGTGTTTCCCAACAGTATTGGAGAAAATGCTGTCGCCTGACAAGTTATTGGACTTACTTACATAGCAAGTAATTTACCTGAAGAGCATAGAGAAATCAGATTATTATAAGGGGTAATGAGGTTAGCGAGAATTGGAGTATTATTAGGTTGGTAAAAGATTTTGTGAGCAATGGTGAGTTGGGAAAACGTTAGCATGTTAGGGAGTTCAAGCCAGTCAAGCTGCTTAAGATTCAGACAGTGGTGTGTTTGAAATGCATTGCCAGTGGCAAACCTGGCAATATTGTTATAGGAGTAAGATAGTTTGAGAAGATTTTTTTTTTAGATTAGTATAAATAGGAGAAGCATAGAGAAGAGTTGAGATTAAGTGAGAGTGGGCAGTGGTGGTTCTAGCTAGAGGAGTTAGGAAGGGTTTGATTCTGTATAATGAGCCAATTTTTCTGTTCACTGCTTGAATGGTGTTATTGATATGCATATCAAAGTTGAGGTTATCAATTGTGACTCCTAATAGTTTGGTAGTTTGTTCGGGAGAGATAAGGGTACTGTTAGATATAATAGAGAAATCAATAGGAGAGGACCTACTGGTGGATGTAAAGAGTAGAAGCTTGGTTTTTTTGGCGTTCAAAAGAAGGCAGCGTTTTAGGAACCAATCTTCTAAGTTAAATACTTTTTGAGTTAGAGTAGTTCAGATGTGGAGTTAGCAGAACATATAAGTGTGGAATCATCGGCATATTGAATGCAGGTAGCTTCAGGGACTGCTATGTGAAGGTTGTTGATGAATAAAGAAAAGAGAAGAGGTCCTAAAATGGAGCCCTGGGGGACTCCAAGGGTGACTGGTAGGAGGGATGATAGTTTATTTTCCCAGAGAACTGCCTGTTGCCTATTGTTAAGGTAGGCCTTGAACCATTGTATAACTGGGGGATTTAGAGCAAGAAGTTTGAGTATTTATAAGTAGGGGATGATTAACCATATCAAAAGCCTTTGAAAGGTCAATGAAGAGAGCAGAAGAGAGGATGTTATTATGGTTCTTATTAATGGTGTCAGTGAAAGATAGTAGAGCAGTGGTAGTGCTATGAAATGGCCTAAAGCCATGCTGGCATGTAGCCAGAATATTGTGTTTAGTTAGGTGGTTGAGTAACTGATGGTGAATGCATTTTTCCATGACTTTAGCTAAGGGTGATAGGAGAGTTATTGGTCTGTAATTAGAGTAGTCGTTGGATTTACCACCTTTATGTAGGGGGATGATGTGGGATATTTTCCAGATGTCTGGAATGATGCCTTCATTAATGGTTCTATTGAGTAGGATGGATATGGGAAAGGCAATAACTTTCGCTGCTATTTGCAAATACTCAGAAGGTAACTGGTCAGCTGAAGGAGTACAAGGCTTAAGCTTTAGTAGGATTTTGTAGATGAAAGTTGTTGAAATAGGATGAAATCTAAAAGTTGGTAGAGATCCAGCTGTAGAAGGGAGCCTCATGTTATCAGTGGAAAGCTGACTAGCTAGGGTCTGTATGGTCTCTGTGAAATAGGTGTTAGTTGCATCAGATCCCTTTGCTCTGAGGTGGTGGTGGGAGGTTATTTTCAGTAGCAGATTGTCCAAGGGATGTGGTCTCTGGCAGAGATTGCATGTAAATTCTGTTACCTTGCTGGAGTTTGAGGACACCCTCTTACAAGACTGTTGTAATCCAGACTGCAGACACAAAAATCGGCAGTTTTTCTCCTTATTTCTGGAAGATGCTCCAGAGATATTCTGGTTCAGAAGAGGCCCCTAGATCTCTCCCTTTTTTTTATTGTATGGCCTCCTCTTCTGGGCAAGCCTCCATTTTGATGCCAGTCAAGAGGCTTCTAAGTCGTGTCAGACGTTCCTGTTGAACTGCGTGGTTTCTCTACTTCACTGATTGCCAGGGACCATTCTTGTATACACACACGACAGTCCAAATCATTAAATCTGCTCAGAGCAAACGGGAAGACTTGCTCCTCAGCCTTGGCAAAAACATGCTGTAGTTCAAGTCCTGCGACTCGAAAGTTTTGCAATCCCTCTCTCCCAGTATGAGATCCTAATAACTATCTCTACTTCAGAAAAACTTAAGGATTGCCTGACAAGAAGGGCAGATGTCACTGCCTATATGGCAGATAATCTAAGTTAACAACATCTTTCATTCTACTTGTTTGATAACTGCCCATTTATGACCTATCCTATTAGATTTGCTGCTGCCATTGCAAGCCTTTCTACCTCTCATCATCCATTCCTTTAACTGCTTTTAAATTCTTGCCCTGTTCATCTTCTTCCCACATGCTTTCCTTGCCTAAAACTGAAGTCTTAAGCCAATTCCATTTATACATATGCTGCTTCCCTCCACACAGGATTCCTCTGCACTGTAGGGCTGTTGCTGGAGCTGTCTAATTCTTGACAAGCTATCTTAAATTTTTGATTCCTGTTTGCTCCGTCAGTTCACCTGCCTGTTACTGACTTTCATCAAGGCACCAATTTCTTCTCATTGGTTTCCATGAAGGTTTTTGCAAAACATTTTTAAAGGCTATGTTTCTTCTACGCCTACTTGTGTGTTACAAAGAAGAGATGAAGACCAGAGTTTACTAACCAATTTCTCATCCTGCAGTCTACACCACTTCCCCTACCTCCTAGTAGTCAAACAACCCAACTTTCTTCCCCCTTTTTTATCCAGTAGCCCATGTTTTCTTCCTGCATATCTATATTACCTCAGCCCATAATGGACTACTTTTAGTTTGTAAGAGTACTCCCTGCATTTCTTTTGTTGCAACCTTCTCTGCATTTTTTTTTGTTTTTTTCTCCTTTATTTCATTAGCTGTCTACTCGACTGGGCCCAACCTGCTTTGTTTTGCCCTTGCTGCACTCTGGTTCAGTCTGCTCCTCTACCCCCAATTTCCACCCACCACCTCTACAGCTAAACAAACCCATCCCACAGAACAAGCACCAAGTCATACAATACCACACTTAACTAACTTCCCCACCTATAATCGACGCAAATTAAACAAGTCACATCTTCAGACTACTACATCATTTACTAGTCCTTAGCCTGAAACATAGCCTTACTGTCCCAGCCCATCATACATAAATTCTAAGCATCTCTACATACCTTTTAACCTTGCTTCACAGATGTTAGTCTAACTACATTACTAGTAACTCTCAACCTCCTCACAACACTACCATCTCCAACCCCCCCAAGCAGTTGACCTGAACAACCTGTCACTCTGTTAAATAATACTGAACCTCCACAACCTGTTGCTCTATTTAAATAACCCTGAACCTAAAGAGTGTATGCATCAAAATAACCCCCTGCACAGCTGGATAGATAAAAGCAAACCAGATATACTAGCCCTGACTTGAAACATGGTTAAACCCAAACCTAAAAAAAACTGAAATTAAACCTCCCAATTTTGCCATTACTAGATTAGACAGACTTAAAAGAAAGGAAGAGGGGTAGCCCTACTGCACCTCTCTCTACTCGACCTCACACCTTACTCAAACAACATAGCCACCTTTTCCAATGCAGAGATACTAATATAGGCTACCTGAACCTAAATAAAACCAAAATAATCTGTCATAGTCTTGTACATTTCTCCAGGAAATACATCAGTCCTGGAAGATGCACTGTCCTGGACATCTCAAAAAATCAGTCCTGAAACAATAATCCTAGGAGACGTGAACATCAACTGGCGTGCCATTGCTGCCGACACCACAGTAATAACCTATATGGCTCTTCACAACCAATTAACAGCCCAACTAGGTACAATAAAGATTTTGATCACCAGTCTACACTTGACTGGATACTAGAATCCTACCCAACCAACAACTTACTAGAATCCTACCCAACCAACAACTTCTCAGGCTCTCTCCCTGTTTCACTTGGTGACCATCTTCCCACATATACCATTATAGCCAACACACATGCTATAATCCGTACAAAACGCAGCCAATCTCTCAACAAAAATTTGATCTACTCCTAAAAATCTAGACTCCCCTAAAACTGCTACCGCTCGATGACAAGTTCTCTACTTTAATAACGCCTTTCTAAAAATACTTGTTGGCCTGGCCCCTCTATGAACAAAAAGGATTAAAAAAAAAAAAAAAAAAAAGACAATGGGTTACCTTAGTCTCCATAAACCTGATGAAACTGAGACCAAGTCTGGAAAACCTAGAAACAAAACAGAACAAAATCTCATCCTCTTTAACACTCCACTGTAATTAAACTAGTAAACAAAAACATCCTACTATTCACACCTTCAACTGCAATACCAGTGCAAACCCCCCAAAACATTGGCACTTAATATCAACCCTTCTAAACCCAGGGACAAACAAAGAGCATTCCCCTTCACCCAACACTCCTTCCCTATCAGCCGAAGAATTCCATAAACACTTTGTAAAATCAGTAGCTGACTTACTTCTGACAACTCCAGCACAGGAATCCCACACTCACTCCCAACCCACAAACACCATTAACTAGCCCAGACCCTGAACACAACACCACACAGAACCAGCACAAAGACGGCCAGACCTCCTCATTTCAGCCCATATCTACAGCAACCATAAAAAAAAATAATAATAAAAAAAAATTGCTACTACTCGTACTCAAATTAAAATCTTGCTCCACATCAATCTCCCTCCACAATACCTTAAATGCTCCGCTGACTCATTTGCCTAGTCTATCAGTACCCTAATAAACAGATCTAGATGTGAATCCATAGTTCCCACCATGTGGAAATTCTCATATCACCTCTATACATACGAGAGGGAACTCCACTGAAACCTCTAACTTTCGCCCCAGTCATCTGATCACCTATGTCCAAAATCCTTGAAAGATGTATCCACCAGCAATTAATGACCTACCTACAGCAAAACACACTACTTACTCATACACAACAAGACTTGCAACCTGGGCATAGTACACCCACTGCATTCATAGCCTTTACAAGTACCGTGAAGAGAGCCAGAGAGGAAGAAAACTCTCTTCTGTATTCCTCGACCTCTCTAAAGCCTTTGACAGTTTCTCACCCCTTGCTCCTAGACGCACTGTCCAGTCTAGTCTAGGCTGCTCCTATACCACAGTTCAGTGTTTTTAAAGCGAACTAAAAGACCAGAAACGAGCTGTAAAATGGTCTAACCAACTTTCCCTCTTTCTTCATAATCCTACAGGAGTCCCCCAAGGCTTTATTCTAGGTTTCCTACTATTTTAATATAGTCACAAACAGCTTGCACACTTCTTCCTTCTCCTCCTCCTCTGGAATCCTCGTTCAATATGTGCAGGATTCCACCATTATTTGTGCCCCCCCCCCCCCCCCCCAACCTATTTGAACTTCTGTCTAAAACTAAACAATCCTTCACCACCATTGAATCCTGGCTTGCAAGTGCTCAACTTTTTCTTAATCTCAAAAGAAGCTTAGTTTATAGTCTTTCATCCCAAAAATACCAACCTTGGCTCTGACCGATTTAACATTTACTCTGCTAATAATGCAATAATTGAAAGAGTACAGGAAACAAAACGATTAGGTGTCATGATTGACAACAAACTTGCTTTTGACTCCCATATCCAACAAAACATAAAACTCACCAGAAGCTAGGACTCCTATATAGAAATAGACCATTGTTAACCACTACAACCTATATGATCGTAGCTAAACTTTCTTGATCCTTCCCTCTTTTATGGTGCTTCTATACTCGCCAGCCTTCAAAACACCTTTAAGTCCAAATTGGAACGATGCTGCAATAAGACTGCAAAGTTCACCACAAATCCAGTTTCCACAAGCACCACTGTAAACCACTGCGTGAACTCTGCTAGCTGGAGCTGCCCAGCCATCTGGCACATATCCAGCTCTCTTATACACACAGCCTAATTTTATAAACCCACAGCCTGTCACGCTCTAGACAAGCTAGTCAAACCCTATATATCTAACGGATCACCAATATTAGGGGACAGAAACCTGCTAGCAATCTCCAAACCCTGAAAATGACCTGGCCACTCTCTGTGCTCCTCCATCTCAAAACTATGGAACTCCCTCCCCCTTGCAATTGGAGCAAACCAAGGCCTGGTACTCTTCAAAGCCTCCTTAAAACGCCTAAAATAAAACCTGGCTCTGCATGTGCATAACTCCAGGCTACCCTCCCCTCTACCTAACTATAACATCTGCCGCCATCCCCGTCTTTTTTTTTTTTTTTTTTTTTTACTCTTTCCTCACCCAGAAACCCCACTTGACCTTCGAAGTCCTACTACATACTCTTCACCCCTATCTCATTCTGAACTGTTTTTCAATCTATCATAACTCCCACTATGGTTGCTGTTACCATCATGTCCAAAACGTTTGGAATTCTTTCTGGTGTAAATTACAGTAGGCGTCATTGCACTCTAAACAAAACACAGTATTCACTTATGTGCATGACAAACCTAGACTCATCTCATCCACTCTTGTGTTGCTGTCTGAAACATAATTCTTTATCTCGGATTCACCCAAATTTCTATATACTCTAAGGTTACATATATATGCTCCTATCTACATGTTCCAAATAAATACTCACATCCTGCCCAGAGTGTTGTACTGAAAACTAATAATGTAAACCACGTTTGTTTTTATTTTTTTAGGTACTTATTAGATGTACTGTTGGCATTGAAAACCAATATGTAAACCACGTCAGTTGTAAGTACTAATTAGCTGTACATTGTAAAGATGTTTCTGACTGTTGTACATTTAAATTAACTGTTTAATTCTGCTTACTGGATTTTCTGATATCTTTGTATGTAGAGCTTTTTTCTCCAGGCCTCCTGTGAAAACGAGTTGTACAACCGTGAGACTTTCCCGGTGAACAAATGTCAAATAATCCTTTCCTTCGTGCCCGTCAGACACCCAGCTTAATTTTGTTTCCTCCTCCTCCAGTTAGACACAGTTTGTTCTTACTGAAGATTGCAAATTTTTTTTTTCTGCCATGAGAAAAATTGGAGACTGAAGCCCACTAGTTGCAGCAGATCCTAGTTGGAATGCTGTCTGTCCTATTCGACAGCAATGCATATGTGTACCTTTTGTCTGCAGGGCAGATGCCAGTTTTTAATTTAGGTCCCACAGGCACCTTCGCCACTGATCACCAGCTCTAACACGTCTGCCCACCTATTGCTGGCTGAGCAGGTATATTACTCACAATCTCTTAACATCTCTAATTTTCTGCAGGTTTATGCAAAGATTTATTAGGGTTGCCAACTGTCTAGAATTTTTCTGGACAGTCCAATATTAAGGGACATTGTCACTGACATTGAAGAACACAATGTGTTTGAGCACAGCAATACTGCATGACAATCCTCTTGAGGGGAGGTTAATGCACACTTCTATTCTGCACGCATTTTGTTTTTATGTACATGTCCAGAATTTTTGACGTGAAAAGTTGGCAACCCTAGATTTAAGGCTTTCCAGTCGTTTAGTCCAGCTGTAGCTGTGTTTGGCAGGTCTCTGTCTTGCCTCAACTTCAGTGTCTTCCCATTTCTCTTCGCTTGTCCCAGGTGGGTACAACCAAGGTAATCTATAAAATTGGCAGTTTTCCATTTCAGGCTTCCCCATCCTGATGACCTTCACATATTTTTTAATTCAGTGGTTTATCCCTGGATTTGTACCCCTGTTGTAAGCCAGAAAATCTGTAGCTTTGCATTTTCAGGCTTTCTAACAAAAATGATTGCAGAAAGATAAAATAGTCTCCAAGACTGAACAGTCTTCTGAAGTTACTGAAAGAGGGCAGGACAGGTTCCTGAACCACACGCGCACAAAAACAGAGTTCAATATTAGTGAACTTTTGAAATTTAATGGAAGAGAGAAAGGAATGACTCACTTATTTTCATCCACATGTGAGCAATCTGCAAATGCAGTATATGGTGGCAAATTGGCCTTTTTGAGTTTTTTATTTTATTTTATTTTACATTTGTTGACCGGGCTAGTCTAGCTGGATACATGTCCTTTTTCAGTAGAGGCCCGGGGAGAAAAGCTCCAACATAATGACATGACATCTATACAAATAACACGCAATGAGGAAGGATTAACGTAGGATGAGAAAAAAAAAACAATTGCAGCAGGCTATACATAAAAACATTAAATATTCAATTATAAGGTTGAGGTGATAACTTAGGGGGACCAGTATTAAAGGAATTGAAGTCAGAGAAGGGGTGGCGGATTGAGAGGAGCGAGTCCTAGGTTAGTCTGGTTCAGTACAGGGACACAGCCAGTGTGAGTTAAGATATTCTTTGAGATTATTTTTAAATTGGTTAAGTGAAGTCATATTTCTTATATGGTTTGGAAGTGAATTCCAAGGCTTTCCAATGGAATTGGCATAGAGAGCATCACCACCCATATTCTTTGCTTTAATGGTGAGTATTTGAACACTGTTTGACGATCGAAGGCAGTTAAGGTTGGTATAGGGTATCAGTATACTACTCAGTGATGGAGTTCTATCTGGGTAGTTTATTATTTTAAAAGCTTCAGTGAGTTGGTTTAGTTTGAGAAGGTTGGGCAATTCTAACCAGCCAATTTTCTTAAGGTTAAGGCAGTGGTGAGTTCGATATGGAGTTCCTGTAATAAATCTGGCAATGTGGTTATAGGCAACAGTAAGCATATTGAGTTCACGCTTTTTAAGAAAGGAGAGTACTGGGGAGGCGTACAGGAGGGTGGAGAGGAGATGTGTTCGAGCGATTAGTGAGTTTGGTGTTCGGGGTAAGGTAGTTTTTTATTCTATACAGGGACCCTAGTTTCTTGTTAACAGTTTTAATGGTATGGCTGATGTGAAAGTCAAATTTGAGTTTGTGGTCAATGGTGACACCTAATAGTTTGGTGCTAGAGACAGGTTCAATGACAGTACCATTGATGGAGTCAACATGAAAGGAGATATTATTTGGGATAGGAAGTTCTTTATCTAGTGGTGTGGGTATGGTGGGGAAGAATAGAAGTAGTTTGGTTTTTGATGGATTGAGTATGAGTTTCAGATCGGAGAACCATTTTTCCACTATAGTAAAACAGTGTTGAGTAGCTGTTTGTAGTTTTGGAAGAGAGGCGTCAGAGCAGATCAGGGTTGAGTCATCCGCATATTGAATGCAGGTGGCTTTAGGGATGACAGAGTGGAGATCGTTAATGAATATGGAAAAAGAAGGGGACCAAGTATCGAGCCCTGAGGAACACCAATGGTGTTTGGGAGCAGGTCAGATAGTCCGTTTGCCACTGGACAGCTTGTAACCTACCAGAGAGATAAGCCTTAAACCAGCTTAGGGCTAGGTTGTCAAGATGTAGGCTTTCTAGGGTGGAAAGGAGGAGCTGGTGATTCACCATGTCGAAGGCTTTTGATAGATCCAGAAAGAGGGCGGAGGATATTAGTTTGTTATTGCGGTTGTTATTGATGGAGTCAATGAAGGAGAGTAGAGCAGTGGTTGTACTGTGATGAGGGCGAAAGCCGTGCTGGCATTTAGACAGGAGATTGTGAAGGGTTAGGTAGTGTAATAGTTGTTTGTGAACACATCTTTCCATAATTTTAGCTAGAGGAGACAGTATAGCTATTGGCCTGTAGTTGGAAGTTTCCGTGGAGTTACCTCCTTTATGAAGTGGGATAATGTAAGAAACTTTCCAAATAGAGGGGATGGTGGCTTCAGTTATAGTCCTGTTTATTAGGATAGATATGGGATAGGCGATAGTGTCAGCCGCTATTTGTAAGTATTCCGCTGGGAGGTGATCTGCTGCTAGGGTAGTTGGTTTCAGTTTTTTTAAGAGGGTGCAAATATAGGCTGTGGAAACCGGTTCTAGGCTAAAGGAGGGAGGAGCAGGGTTATTCTTATGGGAGGAGGGAGTTGAGGAGGTAGTTAACTGATTAGCTAGAGACTGGATGGTCTCAGTAAAAAAAGAGTTAAAGGTGTTGGCTATATCTACTGGGTCTTTCCCGATTAGTTTCTCAGGGGTAGGGGTGGTGGATTTACCTGGATGGAGAAGATTGTTAAATCCTGCCCAGAACTTCTTTGGATTCTGTTGGTGCTTATTCTGAAGGTGGCAGAAGTACTGTTTTTTATCCTGGGTAATGGCTGATTTAGTGGTGTTCCGGAGCTGTTGAAATTTGATGCGATCTTGGGGAGTTTTAGTAGCTCTCCATTTATCCCAGGCCTGGTCTCGGAGTTTAATTTTGGTTTTAGTATGACTAGTTAGCCAGGGGCTATCCGTTCCTTGGATCTAATCAGACGACTGGGGGCATGAGAGTCAAGTATGTTAAGGAACATGTCATTAAAGTAGGAAACGCTCTCCTGGAGGGGTAGGTTTTTTAGGATAGACCAGTTACAGGACTTTAGTTCTGCACGGAATAGTTGTGGGTCAAATTTCTTTTTGTTTCTGACTAGTCTGTATATGGGGGGGCTAGTAGTTGGACATTTATGTTTAATGATATAAGTTATGAGGTGGTCACTGAGGTCATTTGGGAGGGTCCCAGAGGTATAATTCTGTGAACCCTTGTTGGTGAGTATCCAGTCAATGGTACTCTCTTTTTGCCGGGTATTTCCAATTCTAGTTGGGGATAGAATGTTTTGGGAGAAACCGTATAAGTTAATAGGACGTGGGGTTAAGTGGGCTGAACAGTGAGACCAGTCTATATTGACATCCCCAAGTACTATGGTTTCTTGGGGGTAATTGGTGGACAACCAGCAGAGTGTTTGTTCCAGGTTTTCAGTGTTCTTCCCTGGTGGGATATAGATTCCTATAAGGTTAATGCATTTCTGGGTGTTGAGGCATATCTTAAGGGCAATAAGTTCTATATTTGAAACTTTGGGAGGCTGTAGTGGGTTCCTTATAATATTTAAGGTATTCCTGAACATAACAGCTAAACCCCCACCCTTTTTTTTTGTCCGATCAGTCCTGAGAATATTGTACCCAGGTGCCAGAATCTCTTCATCTTTGGTAGAGGGTTTTAGCCATGTTTCTGATAGACATACAATGTCTGGAGAATGAGTGGCTAACATAGCATGTAGGTTATGGACCTTATTGTTTATACTCCTGATATTAAGATGAAGTATGAGTAGGGAATCTGAAGAACTTCGAGCTATTTTAGGGGCGTTCAAGTCTAAGACTGTGGGTGGACCTGGGTTGGGGTGGATGTCGCCATCTATGATGATACATTTTTTCAGGTGATCAAGGAATCTCAGTAGCTTGTTTAGGATTTTAAGGTTGGCTTTGGTATTGGTAACTTTAGGATGGCGGAGGTTGAGATGCACAATTTTGTGGGATGGTGTATTGTCAGGAAGGGGGAGAAGTGTGGTATGACTAGCAGAGAGATTTGGGTAGGTGCTGGTGTGAGCCTTGGGGAAGGAGATGCCTAGCAGAGTTTGTTTTTCATAACTTGTTAAGAAATGAGCAATAAGAAGGGGTATTATTATAATAGGGGTAATTGTAGAGGTAGTTTTGACCATGGTGTGAGGAGGATAAGGGTCTGGTGGAGGGAGGAGTTGAAGGTGTAACGTAATATTGAAAGAGGGCCTAGAGTGGGGGAGGAGAGATACTAAGTTACAGGGCGGTCCTAGTTACTGGGGGGGAAGGTGGGAGGAGCTAACTAGCCCTATAAATGTAGCAGTAGTGGGGGCGGGTGGGATATGGGGGCAGGGTGGGGAGCGGAGCGAAGCCCAAGCGGAGCGGGGAATACACCGCCTGGAGTTTCACAGGGTCTTAAAGCCAGTAACAGTAAGTTTTTTTTTTTGTCTGTTCCTTAAGTAATTAATATAGCCAGAAACAGATATAATTTTAATGGGAGTTTTCCCACCAGTGATGGAGACCTTTCAGGGCTTGTATGTACGTATTTACATCTATGTACACGCATGTCTGCAGAGATCTTGATGTATTTAAATTTATATATTTGTTTAGATACTTGGCGTAAGATATCGAAATACAGAGGTATAAAGCTAGAGCTATATAGATGGCTAGATATAGAGATAAGATGCACACAGCATCAAGCTGGTTTTATGTCATTTACAATGTGGTGGACACTTGATTTTGATCCAGTTTCCTTCTCCTATTGGTTCTCTTTGGAACTAGCCAGACCTCTGCTCTATTCCCCTGGCCTACAAGATTGATCATGGGATTGGTCCTCAAGGCTGACTTTGGTAGCTTCCTTATTCAAATTCTTTCAGTTGTTGAGGAGTCTGTCTGAAGCCGATGTCCACAGGAGGATGTGAAAGTTCTGAGAGTGCAAATCCAGATGGGAGCACTAGTTCTGGCCTCAACAGTCTTCCTGCGATTTCGGATATGGTGTCTATAGAGCAGTGTGTTCCATGTGGCATGTCATTAGAGCAGTTAGCTTATCTGCCATGGATTCCCACTGTTTTCTTTGTCCACTTGACTGCTTTGTTGGATTTCAAGGGGTCTCTGAGCTGAGAGGTCAGGGCCAGGGTTGGGGTATGCTCCAAAGTTGTTGTCATTTCCCTTGGGTGCTTTGGCCCATATGTCTGCATCTCATCAGAGTTTGGCATGCCCTGGTTTCAACTTTAGCATTCAATGCCTTTGAAAGGGTACTTTTCAGATCTAGAGAGGAGGTATCTTGCACTCATTCCTCACCATCCCGATCCTCTCTGAATTTTGTGGCACCTCCTCCTGGTCATCTTCGGTAGAAGCAGCTAGAACTCTTCAGTCTTGAAGATTGTAGCTGGGTGAGTTCTCCTTCCCTGGAGCCTACCACTGTGGAAGGGATTAGGAAACCGGTTTATAAGAGGAGATTTCTGTATTCCCTTCAGGTGTCCTCCATGGAAAATACTGACTTGGGGGGGTCTGCAAGATCCCCCTTGAAAGATGTATCCTTTGGAGACCTTCCACAGTTAATGAAATGCTTACACCAGCGGTCTTTCCCAAGAGGAGTCTGCATTTCTTGAGACATTCAGGGGTGGTCCCTGCCACTGATGAGCTCATTTGATCTGGTGTCTCAGCATGCATGCATGCATGAAAGAAATCTGAAATGGTGGAGCTGAAACCAGACCAGATTTTGGTTACTCCTACAAATGGGCCATATTGGAGTAAAGGTCCAGCAGTAGCTACCATAATGGTTGCTACAGCCACGAAAAAGGAGTGGTCTGAGTGCAACTGTCATCCCCCAAATGGGAAGGCTAGGTCATTGGACAGATTTGGGAAGTTGACGTGCCCTTCAGTGATTGCTTTTAGTTCAGCTAATGCTCTTCCAGAGAGACTTTATCAAGGAGATTTCCAAGTCCCTCTCAAGTAACTTGCCTACTGAAGTACAGAAGACTATAGTCTCATCTAATCACCTTCCAACTGATATGTCCATGCACCTGTTTTCCAAAGCAGCTGATGGTCCCTGCAGCCCTTAATGCACCAGCATTTGCCATTCACCTGAACATATGGATGGGACTTGTATGTAGAGCTTCAAAACTTACTTTGTCAATGTTCCCTTTGATGTGTTCACCCTCTTTAGACCCAGAGTTGTCAAAACTCTTACAAGATGTGAACAGGAGGGTAAAATGCTGTCTGCTGAGGGCATCCAACCCCCCCCCCCCCCAAGACCTTTTTGCTGTACCAGAAGGGTGGAAAGAAGTTTATAGTTCTCAAAGACCCAGAGTTGTAATCGGGACTTCTGATAGTGGGACATCCTGAGAAACTATTTTAACAGATGGCACCCCCCCCACCCCATGGCAGAGTTGGATTGCAAAATCAAGGATTTAGAGGTCCCTTTATAGAGAACCTTGCAGAGCTCGTAAAGGGTTGCCTGACTACTGCACTCGGAGTTGGGGGTGCTTATCCCTATATCCTCAAGCCTAGTTAGCCATCACACAAGATTCTTGGGTCCAGAAAATTACCAGAGGCTACGATATCCATGTTGCTTCCCATCCAGCAAGCAAAATCTTCCTGATCCTCCACCCAGTTAGATGAAGCTGGGAGCAGTGGAGATTTCAAAGCTGCTAGCAAAATGAATCCTCCAGGAAGTCCCACCAGCCAGCAAGGATCCAAAGTCTCTAGTCTTTTCTTTTTTTTTTTTTTTTTTTTTTCTTTTATAGTTCTGAAGGAGTATGACCAGGGATCTCTGACTACTGTGACTACAGCCAAATTGTAAAACTGTTTATTTTATTTTGACATTTGTTGACCGGGTTAGCACAGTTGGGGCAGATCCCTTTTTCAGTGGAGGCACGGGAGAAAAGCTCCACAGTAAATACATATAGTAAAGTAATCTTAGTGTACAGACAAGAAACATACATAGAATAACAAAGCAGGAAAAGCATGCATGTCAGTTAGAAACAACATTATAGCACGTGAAAGTAAAATGCTGTGTACAAGAATACTTATGATTATAATTATTAGGTATACAAGATCGTTAGTGTAATAAGTAACTAGGATCCCAAAAGCATAATCATTTGAGTCCAATACCAGAACAGAATAAACTGCCAGTTTATGTATGTAAGAAGAAATAAAGGGTAGAGATAGTATAGCCAAGAGGTGTAAGTCAATCGGGGGGGGGGTAGCACTGACCATTTATTTTTGCTAAAGAGATCTTTTACTGCCTTTATGAATTGGAGTGGAGATCTAAGGAAACTGATGTCTAGTGGTAATTTATTCCAGTTCTTAGCAGGCAGATGGCAATAAAGGTTTTTGCCCAAGTTAATCTTGGGTTTATGAATGAACAGGATATTCTGTTCAAAGCTCCGAAGTGTTTTTGCAGGGGTTTAGTGGGAGATAAGAGGTGATGCTTGGGCAAAAAAGTGGACTGACGTAGAATAGAATGAATTATCTGGAGCTGAAAACGTAAGAGGTTATGGGGGAATTCTAACCAGTTCAATTTCCTTTGAGCGAGATAATGATACGAGTATGGCATATCAGCAGCAAATTTAGCTACCTTGTAAGTGGATTCAAGTTTAATCACAAGTGTGGCCTGTAGATTGGTAAGAATTTGAGAGCCATAAATTAGGGTAGGTAATAGGCATGTGAAAGAGCTATTTTAGGTTTGCTTGAGAGAGGGTTTTTATTTCTATAAAGACCAAGTTTTTGATTGTTTTTTTTTTTAATGTTAGAACATGTAGGTCAAATGTAAGTTGATCATAATGACTCCTAGTAGTCCAGTGTGACTTTCAACTGAGATAGGTGTGTTAAGAAAAGTGATGGTGAATGATGGTTTCAAGTAGGACATTGTTTTTGGTAAAAAAAAAAAAAAAATAGCTTGTTCTTATTAGGGTTTAGTATAAGATGGTTTTGGTTGAGCCAATTTTCAATAGACAAGGAGTTTTGTTATAGTTTGGAGATGCAATAGTGATGAGTGTGGAGTCTGCTGCATACTGAACAAGTGAAGAGCGTGGGTTAGAGGAAGATAGTTGATTAGTAAAAATGATTAAATAGCAGAGGTCCTAGAATTGACCCTTGAGGTACTCCCATCTGTAGAAGGTGTTCTGGGGATGTAGCAGAGCTCCATTTGACAGATTGGAAACTGTTACTGAGGTAATTTGAGAACCAGGAAATAGGTTTAAACCCATCTCCCACTACTATCTAATAGCAGAGGGTGGGAGACTGTGTCAAATGACTGTGTCAAATGCCTTTGAGAGATCAAGAAAGAGACGAGACTTGTTTATTGTGATCTCTAGCATGTGAAATGGTGTTTGTGTCAGTTGAAGTTTCGGATGATCATTGTTCAACGCATTCTGACACACTCTAAAAGAAAGATGAGTTGATGTGCTCTCTAGAGCTTCAGGATGCCTATAGCACAAAGATAACATGGCAGCCCAGAAGATTCCTCCACTTTCAGCTGGGGGCCATTCACTTACAGCTTAGAGTACTGCCCTTAAGTGCATGGCAGTTGTCTCCATGCATCCAAGGCTGCAAGAGTACTGGCTCCTCCCTTTAGACGTGTGGTTTCCCCTCTGCATCCACCAGATATCTACTTGTTCAGACCAGGAATGACTTGCTCCAAGTTTGTCACCAACTGGAGATTACTGCTAGTCTTAGAGAAGCAACTGGACACTGTTTCTCAAATTGCCAAACTTCCAGATTCAGGGCATGCTTCCAAAGTACTTTTTCGTGAAGCACCTGGCAAAAGTTATCCTTTGAAGAAGCTGTTGGCCCCAGCAACCAATCACACTAGTTCCTCAGGCCAAATTTTACATGTGGGTTTTACAGTGCACCCTCTGCAGTGGTCCATGCTGTAGCAACCCTTTCAATTTCCAATTCATCTAACAGATATGTGGGCATTCTGTTTCCTGGTGGTTGACATCTCAACTGATGTTTTTCAGTGGCCTGCTCATCTTACCACCTGCCATCACCACAGTGATCATGAACACCTCCTTTCTGGAAGGAAACTGTCCAAGGCACGTTGGCAACTTTAGAGGCCAAACTTCAAATCATTATCTTGGATATGAGGGCAGTCTTCCTAGTTTTGCAAGCATTTTAGGATTCCCTCCCCAAGGATGTGATTTCCACCCAGTTGGGCAAATATGGCTGTGATCTAGTGCATCAACAAATAAGGGGGAACCTGCTTGTATTCACTGTCAAGAAGCCTTGAATGTTTAGCAGTGGGTTGCATCTTCCCATTGCTTTCTAGTGGCAACACACCTCCCTTCTGCCTCACAGGTGGTCCCTCAATCTGTCTGTGACTATCATGATCTTTAGTCGCTGGGCCAGTCTTGCTGCAGTCTTTTCACGTCCCCTTTCAACATAAAGTACAGCAGCTACTTTACCCTGAACCCCCCTATTTTGCTCTGAATCCCCAAGAAGGCTAGTCACAGAGGGATGCAGTGACTCTCACACTAGGCCCTGTTGGTATCCTCTATGCATTTCCACCCTTCCTCTCAAGTTTTTTGAGACTACCTCTGTGCAAGACAGTAGTGATCCTCATTACCCCCTTTTAGCCTCCAGTCTAATTCCCCTCCCTTTGGACTTTTCTAAAACCCACTCCTTGGGTGGTGGACCCTCTTAAGATCTCCTGTTTCAACCGTCTGGTCAGCCTCTCCGGGGCATAAAGACCCTGAGATTAACCGCTTGATTTATCCAATTCCAGTGCTGGACAGGAATGCTCAGTGCTTCCATATCTTATCTTCACAAGTCTGCCACCAGGGAGGTCCGTAGAAGTAAATGGAAGTGATTTGCTATCTGGGTCTCCAAGGAACGAGTTCCTTTTTTGTTTCGGACTTTTTGGTAGGGTTATTTCAAGAAGGAGGTAGCTTTTTTACCACCGAAGTATTGCTGGTAGCAGTGATGTTTTCATGTGAGAGAAAGTCGGAACTCCATTGCTTCTTGCAAGTAACATTCTTTCCCAGACTCTGAGGGATCCAGTTCCTTCTTGTGACATTACTTTTATTGCTTAAAGCCATGACAAGACCCCCCACCCCCAGTTTGAACCTGCAGTGTCAGTGGAACTGAAATTTCTGTCCTGGAAGGCTATTTTCTTGGGCATTATTTCAGCTAGGAGGATTTCAGAGTTGCAGGTGTTGTCATATACATCTCCAAATTGATATTTTTATAAGAATTTGGTTTCTCGTTGAACCAGTCCTTTTCTTCTTGAAGTGGTCTTGGAAGCTGACCTTAACCAAGTCTTTAACCTTCCAGTTTTTTTTTTCCAAACTATTCTAATAAAGGGGAATGTACATTTTTTTTTTTTTTTTTTGCTAGATGTTTATTTGCATCATACCAAAAGTTTTAGGAAAACTGATCAGCATTTTGTCTCCCTTTTAAGAGCCAAATTGGGAGATGGTATATAGAAAGTCGGTGTCCAGTTGGCCTTCTGATTTGTATTACTTCTGTGTACAAAACAAGGGAACTCTCCCTTCTTTACAGACCCAGGACCCTAGAGCAGTGGCAACATCGGCAGCTTTCTGTACCAGAGTACCTGTACATGACATTTTGTATTGTGGCTGCTTTGTTTACAGTTCATACCTTTGCTTCCCATTACAAAACTGTACTTAGTCTAGATCATGGCCTTTCCTTGGCTCCATTATCCTTTGGAATATCCTTTGTAAGACCACTCTAGAGGTGTAGGAACTAGAAATTTGTCCCATTAATTTAATCAGGCAGAAAAGACACCATTGGATACGAAAGTTGTGTACCTTGACACTAGATCAGTGTGTTTTTCTGTCTGGTTCAGCCTTCCCTCTAACTAAATTGTTAGCTTTGTGGCGGTCTACTGACTGCAATAGACCTGTTCAAAGCCTTGTCCAGCATAAAAATTTCTACTGTCATAACAATTACATTTTTCTCCTGTTCCCCATTAGAATTTAGAAATGTACTTGGCAGGTGGACAAACTCTGAGGTATTCCAGGGGTGGAAGGGAGTTGGGTGTAGGGGGAGGAGCCTGAGCCCTGGATCGAAGAATCAAAAAAAAAAAAAAAAAAAAAAAAAGTGCCAATTTTTGATAGAATAATCCATTTGTTGAGCTGGATGGAAGACAACACAGAACTAATATGTTCTCCTATCTCGCCTTCATTCTTGCTGGTTTGGTTCGGAACGGAGAATCTGTTCCGACCTGGCTTGTACTAAAGCTCGAGAGCTTCCACTGGCTCTGCCATACACTATCCCATCATGCTTAGGGAGATTACCCAGGTCTCTCTTGCCACTAAACAAGATTGGGTGCTTCCTACTAGGCTCCAGGCTAAGTGGAATCTTTTTTTCTCTCTCGTGATAATTTTTGGTCTAAATTCTTAGTGTTTGGTTGTTTTGTACTGCTGTTAGTCTGTTATTTGTGACTTTGTCACAATTTGGTGTCACTGCTGTTGCTGGCCATCGTACTTTCGCTAGGCCTTTATCTTATTCCATATCCCGGCCGCGATTTCTTTGAGTGCAGAGCATTTTAGCTGTTTGTATTAATCTATTGTCAACCCCCTTTTCTGTAGTGTAAGGAGTTTGTTAGAGGACTCATTTTCTGCCCGTTTAAATTGGAGGGCTTTCTTCCTTCCCTCTCTCCTTTCTTAGAGGAGTTGCTTTTTAAGTTAGACTTCTCTGGCTAGAGGAGACTCGTTTGAGTTAGAGACTTCTTCTCTGGTCTCTGTGTTTTGTTAGTTGTGTTCTATTTAAAAAAAAAAAAAAAAAGGGTTGCTGTGTTTTTGATGTGGTTGTTGTTAGTACTATTGGGTAGTTATGTTGAAAGATTCTAAAGAAGCGAAGCCTTCGCGCTTCAAAAAGTATAGCTGTTGCAGTCAAAAATGTCCCTGACAGATGGCCACACCACTTGTGTGTACTGTTTGGGTGCGGTCCATCTGCAGGAGTCCTATTCTTTCTGGCACGCTTTCAGCACCAGGGTGGTGTTGGAGAAAAAAAATTGATTGTTGGGGATTTATTGAAGGTTCCTTTCTCTGAGGCTTTAGAAGGAAAACAGAGTTCCTCCAAATCCCCTCACTAGTCTCTATCCTCTAGATCTGGCAAATCTTCAAAGAGATCTGCTTCCACGGCTCTGGAGTGTGTTCGTCAGCTGAAGCTGGCTAAGGACTTGCCAACAGACCTGAAGGCTTTAGAGGCCGAAAAGACTACCTCTTTGGCTTCACTTGTTATTTTGGAGCCGACAGAGTACTACATATGGAGCTAGTCCCCAGTCCTGGAACTGGTCTCCTCAGTCTTGCAGTCGCCTATTTTGCAGTCCATTAAATCCTCTGCCCCGTCCTCTCGGTCCTCCAGGAGTCTCTTGGACGATTATGTGGAGCGGGTGGTCAAGTTGTTAGACACCGGCGCTGGCCAAAATCCTGTCTAGCCTGGCCCAGAAGGATTCTGGTTAGACAACTGTCACTGCCCCTTTGATTCCTCCTCCTCTGACCCATGTGGTGGCTTTGGAGCTGGAGTGTTTGGATTTGACCATAGTAGAACCGTTGGGACAGAGATCCACTCCGGCTTCATCGGTTCTGATTTCCACTCTGACCTCCTCGGTGCCATTGTCTATTGAGGGGTCTAGGACCCGACACTCGCCAATCAGGTCCGGGGAGGAGAGCTGGCTCGGACAGGTGTCCGAACTGATTCTTCCTCTCGGGGCTTCGGCGAAGGTCAGCTCTGCACCTACATCAGCCTCAGAGTCCACAGTCTTGGTTTGAGGGGGGGGGGGTCTCCTGGCTCCTCTGAGCCAGGAGCTTTCTTGGAGCAGAGCAGTGGTGCTTTTGAGGTCAAGAGGAGAGTGCTGTCACCCAAGATGGCCCCACTCTCGGGCTCAAACACTCTTTTCCCCCAAACGTGGAGATCCAAAGTCCCAGGACACCCCACTGGGCGCATCCATCTCTTCTGAAACCTCCCCAGAGTTGCCCCTCTGAAGAGAAACATGTAAGAGGAAATGGCTAAACTCCTGTAAGGAGTCAATCACTTCAGACACTGACCTAGATGATTCTGAAGGATCCTCACTGTCACCCTCTGAGGAGGTCTCCTTTACGGACATGCTAAAGATCCTTGAGCAGAGAGGTGGCTGTAAGTCTATCAACCCTTCTGAGGATGAGTCTGTGTACCTGGAGGCTTTTGGGTCTCACCCTTCCACCTTTTGGGTGACTCTGCCTTTCTACCTGCTCATGAATGTAGTCTGTCTGAAGGCGTGGGGCTCTCCAGTCTGTGGAACCTGTTCCAATCAGGCCAAATAAGCTATAACTGTGCCCTCTGACAAGGAATTCCTCGCAAAAGGTGTCCCAGTAGATGCTGTGGTGATGGTGGCAGCCACCAAAAAGGAATCGTTTGAGACTTCCTCATCTATCTCTCCGCCGAATAAGGAATCTTGTACGATGGACAGGTACGGAAAGCGTATTTTCTTGTCCTCGGCCTTTACCCTCAGATCGCTAAACTATTTGACCCATTTTACCAGACTTCAGCGGGATCTCCTGAAGGAGTTGGGAGATACCCACCAAGGTTCTGCAGCTGCAGAGGGTTCAGACAAGGTGGCTTCTCACCTTGCTAGCTTATCTTCTGTGGGGAAACTCCTCCATGCGGCTGATGGAGCGAGTAGGGCAGGAGGTACAGGAATCTCCCTAAGGAGACATTCCTGGATGCGCTTATGCGAGTTTACGAGCCCTTCAAGTCTTCCTTTACCAACACCCTGTTTGATGGCTTGTCCTTTTCCTCTTCCCCTTCAGAAAAAAAAGGTCAGTCCTGGATGTTCCACCCAATCAGAAGGACCAGGCAACTTTAGAAGTTCAAAGGTTGCTAGAAAGAGTCCTCCAAGACATCCTCGCAGACCAGATTGGATCCAGAAGTTACTCAAGGTTTTTAGTTCTGAAAAATACAGGACTGGAGGCCCATTTTGGATCTCAGCAGACTAAACAAGATGGTGACACTGCAGTCTATACTCCCCTTTTAGGGAAAGATAATTGGATGTGCTTGATAGATCTCCAGGATGCGTACTACCATATAAAGATGGACAGACGATCCCAGAGTCACTTGTGCTTTCGGCTGGGAGCCAGTCATTACCAATTCTGGGCGCTGCCCTTTGGTCTCAACAGCCCCCATAGTGTTCACCAAATGCATGTCAATAGTCACGGCTCACTTGAGGCATCTAGGATTCAGAGTGTTTCCATAATCGGATGACTGACTCCTAACCTCCACCACTGAGCATCTATTCACCAGAGTGAGCCACCACCGTCCAACTTTGCTCTCAACTAGGCATTACAATAAATTTAGAAAATTCTGCCTTGTTGCCATCACAACATATTGTATTTATAGGAGCAGACTTAAACACGAGAAATGGTAGCCAAACTTCCTCCTGACAGGATAAAAATGCTACGCCAACAGATACAGAATGTTCTGAAAAAGAAAGTACAGGCAAAGGTTGTACTAATGATTTTGTGTTTGATGGTGGCAGCGATTAATCTTGGTACTGCTCACACGCTTACACACGAGTTCTCCAGTAGTTGGTTTTCACCCAGTGGTCCTTGCAGGAACTGCCCATGTCCCACAAGATTATCATAATGGAATCCTGCAAGAGACCTCTGCTGGTGGCTTCCTTCTTCTTAGGTGGTTCTGGGCAGACTGTTCATTCCCCCCTCAACCAGTATCTACCATGAATACGGATGCTTCCCAAATAGGGTGGGGGTAATTTTCTGGAGAAGACGGTCCAAGGAGTTTGGCAGGAATATGAGAACCACTTGTATGTCAATGTCCTAGAAATGAGAGAACAGTGCTGTTGGCGTTGCAGGCATTTCGCAACTCCCTTCCACTAGGAACGATTGCAATCCAGACTGACAATATGTCAGTTGTGTGGTACATAAACAAGGTGGAACCAGATCTTACCCACTGTGTTGAGCAGCTCAGAGTATGGCAGTCTCTTTCCAACGCTTTCTAGTAGCACTGCATATCCTGGGAGGTCCAGCGTGATTGCAGACACTCAATAGAGCTATTCTAATGCCTCACGAGTGGTCCCTAAAACATGAAGTGGAACAGGTTTTTCACTAGTGGGACCAGCCTTGCTGTGGCCTTTTTGCCACGTTTATGAATGCCAAATGTAGCGGCTACTTTGCCCTGACCCCCCCCCCCCTCCGAGGGAGTCACCAAGGGATGCAGTTGTATATGATTGGCCCTGGGTCTCCTTTATGCATTCTCTCATTTTCCCTTGATCCTCTAAGTCCTTCAGAAAGCCAACACGTTGAGGAGCAGGTTAATACTCATTGCACCGTACTGACCTTGACAAATTTAGTTCTCCTTCCTGTGGCCCTATCTACAAGGGGAATTCTTGGATTCTGGACCCAGTTTCAGACCTCCTGACTCATCCATCAGGGATGTTGCATCCCTCGCTCAAAACCCTGAAACTGACAGCTTGGTTGCTCCACTTCTATGCCTAGCCAGGCTTCCGGGCATATCCCCCGCTTTGAGACATATTCTGACCTCGTCCCATAAGATAGCAACTAGAAAGCTCTATGCTAGCAAATGGAAAAGGTTTTTCTGTTGGCCTCTAAAACAATCACATTGATTCTTCATGGCCCCTGTAGCTTCTATTTTAGACTTTCTGGCTAAACTCTTCAATGTAGCAGTGGCTACCATACGGGTTTAATTGGCTGCTATACCAAACTATCTTGAATCACATTTCTCCAGTGTAGTAAAGTCCCATAGACCGTCCAAAGCCTTTTTGAGAGGTATCTTTTTTTTTTTTTTTTTTGCTTAGGCCCCCAGTAAAAGAACCACCAGCCCCTTCAGACCTTTAATTTGGTATTGTCCACTCATAATCCTGCCACCATATGAATCAGCTTCATCTTTTCATCTGAAGTTTCTGACATGGAAAACAGTCTTTGGTTGCCATCACGTCTGCTAGACTGGTATCAGAACTCCAAGCATTGTCTATATGCCTTCCATACTTGGTTTTTCATAGAGAGAGGGATGTTCATCGTGCATACAGCTGCAGTCATTACAGATGGGTTATCCTGCCGTCAGGCGGGTCCTCGGTCGGCCGAATTCCAAAGTCTCGGTCCGGCGTCTGTTGTGGTCGCTTCTTCCCTGACTTCAGTGCGGCAGGGGTATAAAAGAGGCAGCCGACGCCATTTTCTTCATGAAATCTGATCAACTGTTAGCCTCCTTTTCAGATAAAAAGAAGGACGCCCCAGTATCAAAAAATCCCCTCTCCCCCTGTCTCTCTCACAGTGGCCTACTGATTCCATTACCTATTCGTATACTTCCCAATAGAAACAACTGCCTGGAAAAGTAAAAGGTCATTCAACAAGAGCCATGGTGACCTAACTTGCCTTTCAGGCTAGACTATCTATGGATGCAATTTGTGCTGCAGCAATGTGGGTAAAATCTCATACCTCTTTCACTCATTACAAAGTGGATTTGGCCTCCCGGAATAGGGCTTCGTTTGGATCCACGGTTCTGAAGAGTTTGTTCCTTGAGCCACCCAAGAAAGAAGGTGCTGGGGATGCTGTTCCAACCAGCAAAAATGAAGGCGAGATAGGACAGCATAACATAAAGAAGGTATGTACTCACCATAATGTTCCATGTTTGTTGTCCATCTCGCCTTCATTCCTCCTTCCCCCAGCTTTCGTTCCTGGAGGCTCGAGAGGTCTCTACTGGATTTGGAACTTATGTTCTCTGATTTCCTCCTTAGTCCTAAGGGACACACTAACTGTTCTGTTCAGTATTTGCAAACAAGGTCTGGGTAATCTCCCTAAGCATGATGGGGTAGGGTTTGCCTCAAGCCAGTGGAAGCTCTCGAGCTTTAGTATAGGCTGAGTTAGAACAGATTCTCTGTTCCAAACCCAGCCAGCAAGAATGAAGGCGAGATGGACAACAAACATGGAATGTTATGGTGAGTACATTCCTTCTTTTTTTGTGGTGGTTTTCCATGTCTGGTGTTGCTTTAGCACTGCCCCTCTAGAAAAGACCAACTTAATGTCCCTCCCTTCCTTGTGCTTTATAACTTACCTGCTGTAGATTGGATGAAGTCTGAGCTACAGTTGTTTGGATCATTGCATCCTCTCAGCAGCCCTCTAATGGACTTTCATTTGCCTCAGTCAAGGATATGGATTTTTTTTCCATTTATATACATTGCTCAGCTTTCAGTACCTTTTCAGGGCCTTTACTGACTTTAGATGTTTCCTACCAAAATCCATTTAGTTGCCTTTTCTAAGTTCTGCATGAGTCTTGACTGCAAACCCTTTGCAATTCTCTTGAGTTCCCTGTATGTTTTGGCAGAATTAAATTTCCTGTCCTAAGAAAACATTTCTAGTGATATTTTACCTGTCAGTGGATTGCCTGCACTGCTAGCTGTATTCATAATCCGTGCATACCATGCCTTTTGGTTTTCACTGCATACTAACCCTGCATTTCTATGTAAGGTAGATGAAATTTATTCATGCCCATTTTTTTCCTCTCGCACTACTTTTCTTTAATAGAGTAGTCTTCCCTGTATAAGTATGATTATGTACTTTGTTGAGATTACCAAAATTCTAGAGGTACTATACTTGTTTCCTTTGCTAAAGGATGCAGTCAGAAAACAACTCAATGTTTATCTAATATTTTTCTGATGGTTACAAAGTTTGGTTGCAACAAATGTCAGAATCCTGCCTGAATTCCTTAAGGAGATTCCAGTCCTTTTGTAAGGATACATGCAGATTGTCTCCTTAGTAGGCTTGCTATTATGCTGATTCTTACTGCTGTATTTTTGACAGTTTGTGTATTTTGATATTTTTATAATGTCATTTTAATAATTAAGTATTGTTTTTTTCCCCATTGAACAGGTTGGTTTCTGGTGCTGGAGATATAAAGCTTACCAAAGATGGTAATGTATTGCTTCAAGAAATGGTAAGTTGTAAATATTTTTACCTTTGTGTAGGTACGTTAGAGTTAATTGCAATATCTCATGCTCTCTTTCTGTTAACAAGAACAGTAAATGAAACGTCAGTAATACTTATGTGGCAGTAACCACAACTTTTGTTTACAAGAGGATTAGAGTCAAAGCAATGGGAGAGACTCATTGACTGGAATATTGCCACAGGAAATGTTTTCATATATGATTCTAAGGAAGCACACCCGATAAAGATCTGGTTTTAGCAATATGGCAGCATGAGTCGCTGAACTTTAGCTGTGATAACTTGGTGAGATCTTTCTTTTGGCGTTTGCAGCTACACCCATGGCTGTATATCAGCTGTCTTCCTGGGTAGTCTACCCTAGACATTTCCCTACTTTACAGAGTTTTTTCCCCTCATTTGTCAATGGCTTTACTTTTTCAAAACTTTTTTATTCTTGCTTCTCATCCTTTTCTTTTGGCTTTATGGAAAGCGGTTCCCCACTGCTGGATGCACGTGGTCTGAGCATGGCATCTTACCCCTGCTTGTTGTGTGGCCAGTTCAGTAAAGATCCGATGTCTGCTGCATCTGGATTTGACTTGTAGGGCGTTGGGTCTGACAGCAGCCGGTTCCAAAGCTTTTAGGCACCACCTCCCCTTCCCCATAATTCCGAGCTCCTCTTAACTCTCCAAATCCAGTTTGCGGTTTGTGTCTGGAACTTGGTCTTGGGCTCCGCTTGATGATTCGTTTTGTCGAAGAACTCTCTGTAGGGTTTGGTAAGATCTTTCTTATCTTACCGTATAGGATAATGGTTAGCTTTTTGTGTTGGGATTAGATACATGTTTTGAAGTAGTTCGTTAAACTGGGTAGCTTAGATATTTTTTTTCTCCTTTTCCTTCATGCTCCCTTTAGGATTTACTGTTTACTGCTGTGTGGCTCTCTCGTGTGTTGTGATAGGATGGCTAAGGGGTTAAAGTGCATGTCCTGTGGGCATAAACTGCCCTCTCTGGATGCACACTGTTTAAATTTCTTCTGTCTGGGTCCAGAGCATTTGGACATTGGTTGCTCCATCTGAGAGAGCTTTGGCTCGTGCTGCATTACAAGTGCAAGGCCAAGCTCATGTTGAAAGGGCTTTTGCCTTCTAGTTCTTCTGGATGTTCATGTTTCACTGTTGCAGTGCTAACTAATGGGATATCCGGCTCCCGGTAGCCCTCGATCGGCCAAATACTAAAGGTAAGTAAAAATGACATCGGCTGCCGTCTGATGTAAAGGATGTCAGGACGTCTGATGCAAAAGGAGGCAGCCGATGTCATTTCCTCAGTCTTCCTTGCCACGGACCCCAAAGCAGAAGCATTTCTTGCACGAGTGCCGGTCAGCAGTTTACCTTTTGGTTTCAGACTACAAAGTTGAAGTCAGCTATAGCTAAGTACCCCATTGGGGATCCTCTTTTCTTGCCTTAACGAATGTCAAAAAAAGTTAATCGTCTTGCCTGTGGAAAGCAGATTCCCCATAAAGATTTTCATTCCTAATGCATTATTTGTTTAGGCCTTGACCACGACGTTCCTAATTGTGATCTGTGTCTCCTTTAATCCGCTTACTATTCATCGTCGGGCTAAACGTTTTGAGGTTTGGCCTAAGTTTGTCGGTATGGCATCCGCTGGTCTTCAGACTTTGGATATCCCCAAGAAATGTAATGTTAAGGACCGTGACAGGCTTCAGAAGGTTAAGTCCTCGGATGATAAGATGGCAGTCAGTCATGCAGTAGCCAGTGAGGTGCCTTTGTAGCCCCTGCAGTCGTCAACTGCAGACCTCTGTTGAGACCATTTCAGAGTCCCTCTGGCCTCCATTTTGCCTTAGGACCTTTCACCAGTCTCCTCTTCCGCCGGAGCCGCTAAGCTGACTCTGGTGTCTGAGGCCTCCGTTCTTCGTTCAGACAGCAAGCTCATACCGACTACCTCTACTGCAACTTCGGTTGCCAGGCCTCCCAAGTCCTTCAGACTTGCAGGTAAATCTTCCATTCGTAAGCCTGTAAAAAAGCAGGCTCCAGTTTCTTCTCCTTCTCCTCAATCCCAAATGGTTAAAATGACTAATAACCTTTTGACTTTTATTAGGGGTTCACGGCCTCCTCCTTCTAAAAGGAGTAGGGATGTTTCTCCTGAAGCTTTGCCTTTTTCTGGTTCCGATTCTTCTAGCGTTTATGCTGATGAAGAGGAAGTTTCTCAGGTTTTTCGCCTTTGAGGATTCAGATGCAGAGGAGTCCATTCCTTCTGCTTCTACCCCAGAGGATTTCTCTTTTGGTGATGCTTTGAATACCCTCAGGAAACATTTTAAATGGGGAAAGTCAGAATTATCCCCAGTCTAAGAAAAGGATTAGGGAGTTTTTGGATTTACCTCAGCATAAGCCTCTGGCTATTCTCCCAGTGTTGGAAGTGGTTGATATTTTTCTGGAAAATTCCTTGACTCCCAAGTTTGTTTCCTCCTGTTCCCAGGAAACCTGACTGGTACTATGGAGTCACTGATTCTCCTCTGTTTCTTTTCAGGAAGCCGTTGGCTGATCCAGAGGTTATTTCTCAAGGCCCTAAAGGAGTTAAGGCCACTGTTAACCAAAAATCCTGTTCCCTCTGACAGGGAATCTAGGAACCTAGATAGGTGGGGTAAAAAAGTTTATACATCTGCTACTCTTGCTATTAGATCTACTAATTGTATTTTTCATATGCTGAAGTACCAGCAGCACACCTTGGTGGCGTTTAAGGCTAGGATAGCAAGTGTGCCTCTGTTGGCAGAGAGTAAGGATATGCAGGATTTGCTGAATTCTGCCAGTCTTGTTAATAAGCATTCTTTACATTGTGGTTTTAACATTCTAGAAGCCTCCTGCAGGGCTACAGCTACTGGATCTGTTATCAGGAGGCACGCTTGGCTCCGGGAACAGCTCCAACCAGAGCCTGTCAAGGCTAAGCTTTTAGATGTACCTTTGCGTAAGGACAGTCTTTTTGGCAGCAAAGCAGAGGAAGTGCTCAAAAAAACATGGAGGATAAGGCCAAGTCTATGCCAACTTCTGCAAGTTCAACCTCCTCGCTTTTAGCAGGAATTACCCTTCTAAGAGTTGGACGTTTCCTGATACCAGCAGACATAAACATTCTAGGACTAGAGGTTACAAATCTTCTAGGGGGCAGGTGGCTACCCCTCAAAGGTCTTAAGTGTTGGCAGGCTTTCACTTCCAAGGCGGGAAGTTCTAAGCCTGCATCTCAATCTAAACACTCTCAATGACTTTATCCAACTTCTGCCTGTTCTTGCTTGCCTTGGAGAGAGTCCTTTAGGGGGAAGGTTGCCCCTTTTTGCAAATGTCTGGGCCACTATCACTGCCGACAAATGTGTACTCAGAACTGTATCCCTAGGGCACAAGTTTTCTTTTCACACCTTTCCAGTTCTCAAAGGATTCCTGGATGCTCCTCCAAACCAAAGGGCAGAAGTAGAACAAATTTTGTCCCAGTTTCATCTGGGAGCAATAGAATCCGTTCCTGCTCAGCAGGTAGGGCAGGGTTTCTATTCCAGACTTTTCCTAGTTCCAAAAAAAAGAAGGCACCTGGCGTCCTATCCTAGATCTATCCATTCTGAACTTTTTCTTGGTATTTCCAAAGTTCAAAATGCTCACTCTGCATCAGTTGCTACCAATGTTAGAAAAGGATTCCTGGCTGGTAACCTTGGATCTCAGAGGCTTATCTGCACATCCCTATCAGAGAAAGTTGCAGGCAATACCTTCGTTTCAGAGTGGGCAAGCAGTATTATCAATTCTCTGCGCTGCCCTTCGGCTTATCTACTGCTCCCAGAGTTTTCACAAAGTGCCTGGCTCCAGTCATTGCTTTTTGCAGGCAGAAGAAAAATCAGATTATCCATACTTGGACGAAGCAAATCCTCAGGAACAGCTGTTAAAGGATCTAGAATTTGTAAAGACTCTTCTCTCTTCCCTGGGTTACACTCTGATCGAGGAAAAATCAAAAATGGTGCCATCCAAGGAGAACATTTCTGGGAGCGAGTCTGAACACAGCCGCCCAGATGATGCATCTCAGAAGCAGACAACTTTCAGTTTATTTCAAGGACTTGGCAAGCCTGTCCAAGGTCACTGCAAGGAAATACCTGCAAGCTCTGGGATACTTGGCCTCTTGCATTCTCATGATTCCATATGCAAGACTGCATATGAGGAAATTGCAATGGTACCTCAAGAACATTTGGTGTCAACACACACATGACCTGGATATGATTCCTCTGCTTCCATCTCAGCAGACAGAGTTTCTATGGTGGGCAACAGCTTGTCCACAAAACACAGGTATGCCTTTTTGCCCACCTCCTTCCACTCAAGTTCTTACCACAGACGCTTCGGACTACGCCTGGGGAGCTCACTTGGATGGCAGATTCATACAGGGAAGTTGGAATGCCCAGCAAATGCACCTGCACATAAATCTAAAGGAGTTAATATCAGATGTTAAGTTGTCCAGTCTTGCCTTCGTTTCTTGCTTGATGGGTTCAGAGCCGATCCTCGACTCAACTCGGCCACTTTCTATAGCTCGAGAGCTCGTTACTGGCTCGAGGCTACCCCTTATCCCAGAATGCGAGTCAGTGTCAATACTGACTCAGGTTTAGTATAACTTTTTTTTTTTCTCTAAAGCCAAATAATTTTCTTGAAAAATTGTTTTTTTTCTCTATTATAGTAGTTTGTAAGTTTATTTAGTCGTAAACCCTTTATCTCGTCCTTTGTGTTTTTGGGCTGTGTTGGCCGTCGCCTCTTAGTCGCTAGGCCTTCTGTTGTTCCCTGTACTCGTTTAAGTTAGAGAGTCCCCCTGTACTCGTTTAAGTTAGAGAGTCCCCCCCCTTAATGACAGCTGTTTAAGTTGGAGACTCTCCTTTAAGGTCTTTATTAATATTTTTTTTGTAGTGTCTCTCTTTTTGTCGTACTTCAAAATGTCCAAGGAAGTTAAAACCTTGGGGTTTAAAAAGTGCGACATGCTGTCAGAAGATGTCTGACAGATGGGCACACTAGTTGTGTGTACTGCTTGGGGGCTCTGCACCTGCAGGACTCTTGCTGTATTTGTCATGCCTTTAGTCCATGGGTCCTGCAGGATTGTTGAAACAGGATTCTCCGGCTGAAGTATCTCAGCCAGTGAAATCTTCGAAGTCAGTCATGCCGTCGGCTCCATGTTCGAAACCGACCTGTGAGCTTGACAAACCAAGTGTGTCGGTGCCCTCTAGCATAGACAGGACTACTCCTCCGGCTCCAGCTGTTACCTCGGAGCCATCTTAGAGCCACAGACGAGCTAGGTCTCCTTCATTGGAGCCGATTCGCTCGGTGCCACAATCACCCTTACTTCAGAGCAAAGCCAGTCATCGCTCAACTTCCCACTCCTCTCGATCCTCTTATCGGATCAGGACGTGGAGAGTGGGTCAGTAGGTTACTGAAGTCACAGGACCTTGCAAAAATGCTCTTGAGCCCACCTCAACAGGCCTCGGCTCCATCCGCTTCGATTTCTATTCCTCCTCTGACTATGCTTAGTTCAGAGCCGGAGTCCATGGACATTCTGACAGTGGTCCCTTCGGCTCAGATTTCTTCCGCTCTGATGTTGGCTCAGATTTAGTCTGTTCTTCCTTCCATCGAGGTATCTGGGCGCCGAAGCGCTCTCGTCGGCACCAAGGGGGGAAGTAGCATCGGACCCTTGTCCGACCCCGCTCTCCCTCTCGGGAGTGTCAGCTCAGTTGCACTCTGCTCCCACATCCTCGGAGCAGTCACCCTCTGCGCAGAGTGGGATTCCTGTCTCTTTGGAGCTGGATGGAGCCCTCTGTGTTGAGACCATGACGCTTTTGAGGTCATGCGAAGAGTGCTGTCCCCACAGATGGCCCACTATCTGTCCCATCGGCTCCCTCCCCTTCGGTGCCTGTGCCAATCTCTGCTTCTCCTCCAGCCCCAAAGTGTAGGGAACTTATGCCCCAGGACGCACCATTGGGTGAACCGTCCTTTTCCTAAACCTCCCCAGAGCATTCTGAGCAGGCTTTCCAGAAGAAAAAATGCAAGAGGAAGCACCAAGACTCCCCTGAGTCTGTCACCTCAGATACAGACCTGGATGAATTGGAGGGGTCACCAAGGTCCCCCTTCGAAGAAGTTTCCTTTTCGGACATCCTCGAGGTTCTTAGGCAGAGGCGTAGCCGGACTTCCGTAGCCCCCTCAGAGGAAGAGTCTGTATACCTGGATGTATTTGGTTCCCGACCTTCCACCTCCTGGGTGTCTCCACCTTTTGATCCACTCCTATCCATAGTGTCTTGAAAGGCTTGGTCAGCTCCAGATTCCATGGAACCTGTCCCGAGGAGATCTAATAAATTTATCACAACTCCCAAAGACAAACCACTCCTGACTAAAGGTGTCCCAGTTGGATGCCATGGTGGTAGCAGCAGCCACAAAGAGTTAGCTGAAACCTCATCTGTCCATCCACCGAATTAAGACTCTCGTAAGATGGACCGATATGGGAAGCAAATGTTTTCATCAGCGACCTTCTCCCTTAGGTCCCTGAACTATCTTTCCCATTTTACTAGACTTCAGCGGAATCTCCTGAAAGAGCTTGGAGATACCCTACAAGATCCCACAGCTGAGGGAGCTTCAGCCAAGGTAGCTACCCAGCTGGCGACTTTAAATTCAGTAGTTAACTCCTCCATGAGGCTTATTTCATACGCAGCCGATGGAGTGAGCAGAGCTGTAGGAATAGGAGTGGCTCTTAGGAGACATTCTTGGCTGCGGCTGTGTCAGTTTGCGGAACCTTTCAGAGCGTCCTTCAATATCCCCTTTGGCTCCTCTCTCTTTGGGCCTCAGGTGGAAGACACGCTTACCAGGTGCCAGCAGGAAGGCAAGGCGCTCTCTGATGTGAGAGTCCGTTTTTCCACTCCTAGCGGACCATACCCAAAGGGTCAGAAGGGTGGAAAGATGCAGTTTAGAAAATCCCAGGGACCCTTGCCTGATGCATGTGGTGTCCCGTCCCCCCCCCCCCCCCAGGGGCAGAGGGGGAAACTATAACCATGGCACACGCCGCCCTTGTGGCAGAGGGGGTCCGCAAAATCAGGGTGACTGATGCGTTCTCTTCCAAACCCTATCCCTGAAGGGATGCCTGACTTCTCAACTCTGGAGGCAGTCGGGGGGGGGGGGGCTTTCATTGTACCAAATCGCCTGGTAAAAATATTACAAAAGACAAATGGGTACTATCCATTATATCCGGAGGTTACAAGATTCCTTTCCATCAACCCCCTCTTGTTTCAAAAAAATCCATTCCAGGTGTTCCACAGAATCTAAGGGATCAGGCAGTCGCAGACGTTTCAAGACTGCTAGAAAAAAGAGCCATCCAGGAAGTCCCTGCAGACCAAGTATCTGGAACTTACTCATGATTCTTTTTAGTGCCCAAAAAGACAGGGGACTGGAGACCAATTCTGGATCTCTGCAGATTAAACAAATTCTCATAGCTCCGGACTGGCCCAGACAGCATTGGTATCCACTGCTTTGCAGTCTCTCCCAATTTCCTGCTTGGCAACTTCCTCTGAAACCATATCTTTTGGTTCAGGAATGGGGGAAACATTCTACATCTTCATTTTCTCCATTTTGCAGCATGGCTTATTGTATGACTCCATCCTTTTCTTCCCTTTCCCAGCAAGTGGTTGACGTGCTGAGGGAGGCCAGGAGGCCTAGCACTGGGAAATCCTACGCTGGCAAATGGGAAGGATTCTCTCATTGGATGCACGCTATAGGGAAATCTTCTCAGCCTACCCTTCCTTTGATCCTGGAATACCTGGCTGATTTGCTTCAGGGTGGTCTTTCTTTTTCGTCTGTCAAGATCCATGCTTCTACCATTTCTGCTCACTGTTCTTTTGAGCAACCCATTTTCTCTCATCCCCTGATGAAAATGTTTCTCGGAGGTGCTTGCAACTTAAAACCTCCCAAAAGGGCACCTACTCCAGCCTGGGTTCTTAATTTTGTTCTGGAGAAACTCACTCTTCCTCCTTTATCCAGCTGCCACTGCAGATTTAAAGTTTCCCTCTTGGAAGACTGCCTTCCTCTTGGCTATAACTTCAGCTAGGAGGGTTTCAGAGCTGCAAGCTTTGATGCCTGTGGAGCCTTTTCTTTTCCATGCAGATAGGGTGTCTCTGAGAACCAACCCCTCCTTTATGCCTAAGGTGGTTTCTAGCCTGATCAGTGCATACACCTTCCTACCTTTCCTAATCCTTGAAATAGAGGTGAAAGGATCCTACATTCTCTTGATGTGCACAGACCGCTTAGGTTTTACCTGGACAGGACTAAAGGCCTTCGGAAATCAGCACAGTTGTTGGTCAGTTTTGCCCCTGGTGCCCAGGGCAAGGCTTTTTCTAAGCAAACCATTTCTAAATGGATTGCACATTGCATTACTTTGTTATTCCTTTCATGGCAAGGTTTCTCCTCAAGGGGTTAGGACCCACTCAACTAGAGCAGCTTCCACTTCTGCAGCTTTTTTAAGGGGTGTCCCTACTAAAGACCATTTTGGATGCTGCCACATGGTCTTCTGTTCACACTTTCACAAAGCATTATAATTTGCCTTTGTTTTCCAGAGCCAGGGAAGGGTTTGCCACTGCTGTTCTGCAGGGCATTATCTCCAACCCTTGATTCTGTTGGTTCCTCCTCCCTTTTCTCTGGGCTTTGGTAATCAACCCATTAGCTAGGACTGAAACTGTGAAACACTAACGTAGTACAGTTGTGTACACTTACCATAAATGTAGATGTTTGTGTATTCACTGTTGCAGTCCTAGATGTCCTTCAAGAATGCAACTGCAGTCATAACATATGGGTTGTCCTGCCTCAGGCAGCCCTCGGTCGGCCGGATTCCAAAGTCTGGGTCCGACGTCGGCTGATGTCGCATTTCTCTCCGACGTCAGAGCGGCTGGAGTACATAAGCATCAGCCAACGCCATTTTCTTCAGTCTTTCTTGCTGCGCGGTGCCCGAAGCAGAAGCAGTTCGCAAGTGCCGGTCGGTCAGCTCCTGTATTCTTAGATTCCAAAACCTACCGCGAGTGCTCCGGTTCCCTCTGAGACTGTCTCTCCACTGCTCCGAACCGAAGACACCGCATTACCGACGACTCCGATTCCGGATATCACTCCGACGCCAGTTATTGATTTTCCTCCGGATACCGAAACCGAGGAAATATCCAAGACCATTGCTGTAGACAAGGTCACTCCTGCACGTGGAGCTGCCAGGCCTCCTATGGCCATGTCTATTAAGGCCTACACTAGGGCTAAGGCAGCCAGCAAAACAAAACATATTACTACTAAAACCTTACCTCAGCCTACTCCAGAGACACAAATTATGTCTATGGCTGCTGATTTAATTTCTATGATTAGAGGTTCACAGGCCCATCCTGAGAGAGGATCCCAGCCTCCTTCTGATAAAAGGCCCCGGGTTGAACCCTCTGACCCTATTCCGTCAGATGAAGACTCTGAGGGCTCTGTCCACTCTGATAGCCAGGAAGAGCTCTTCCAGACCTATGAGGACTCGGATGCAGAGGATTCCATCCCCTCGGCCTCCCCTCCTGAGGATATTTATTTTGGGGAAGTTCTGCATGCCATGAGGGAACATTTCAAGTGGCAAGGCCAGGAATACTCTGATTCCAGAAAATGCCTTCGGACTTTCCTTAAGAAGCCCCAGCACAGGCCCTTAGCTATTCCTCCTGTACTGGATGTTTTGGATGATTTATATTCTGACTCTAGTGTTACCCCTGACTCTCTTCCTCCTGCTCCAGCCAAGCCAGACAGGTATTACAGGGTTCCAGAAACACATTCCCATTTATTCAGGGCTCATACTGCTGATTTGGAAACTATTTCACAGGGGCCTAAAGGAGTTTCAGCTTCCACCTCTAAAAATCCATTGCCCTCCAACAGGGAAGCTAGGTCATTAGAGAGATGTGGCAAAAAGGTTTACACATCCACTACCTTATCTATGAGAGCTTTGAATTGCCTTTTTCATATGTTACAATATCAGGATTTCCTGTTAGAAGATTTACAAAAAACATTGGCCACTCCTGATCCTTTAGACAGGAAGGCTTTGCAGGAAGCTGTACATAATACTCAGCAAGTAAGCAATCACTTCCTACAGTGTGGGTATGATGCACTGGAAGCTACATGTAGGGCAGCTATGACAGGGGCAGTCATTCGTAGGCATGCATGGTTAAAAGATCAACCTCTACCAGATCATGTAAAGGCAAAACTTCTGGATGCACCTTTGGAAAAGAACAAGCTTTTTGGTGCTAATGCTAAGGATGTGTTAAAGACCATCGAGGAAAAAGCAAAATCGGTTCAGACGGTGAAAGATTTCCTCCAGGTTCAACCCCCCAGATTCAGTAGGAATTGGCCTTCAAAAAACTGATCCTTTCCTAATCCAGAAAAGTTTCAAAGGGGTAAAAACAGACGTGGCCGAGGAAGAGGCCAATACAGAGGTCCTTACAGGGGACGACAATGGCAGCCAGGAAACCAAAGAAGCGGCGCAGGGGTTTCACCTGCCCCACAGCCACAATCTCAATGACTTTCCTCTATTACCGCCTACCAGGAAACAAATAGAAGCTCCCTTGGGTGGGAAATTATCTCTGTTTGCAGAAAATTGGCATTATAGACCGAGGCTACAGGTTCCATTTTCATACCTTGCCAAGAAAACAAGGCATGCCAAACCTACCACAAAACCAGAGGGCAGAGGCTATCAAGCAAATCTCTCTGCTGACTCAGATGAAAGCAATAGAAAGAGTTCCACAACAAGAACAAGGCCAGGGGTTCTACTCAAGACTGTTCCTTGTTCCAAGAAAAGAATCTCAATGGAGGCCAGTACTGGATTTGTCCGCATTAAACACCTTTCTCATAGTACCAAAGTTCAAAATGCTGACTCTACAGCAACTCCTTCCCATGCTGGGCAAGGGGTCTTGGCTGATTACTCTGGACCTCAAGGAGGCATACCTGCATGTCCCTATCAGACACAGCTGCAGAAGATACCTCAGATTTCTTGCAGGGCCAGAGCATTATCATTTCTTAGCATTGCCATTTGGCTTATCTACTGCGCCCAGAGTATTCACAAAATGCCTGGCTTCAGTAATTGCTCACTGCAGGCTCCAGGGGATACAAATTTACCCATACCTGGACGACTGCCTCATACAAGCGGACGACAAATTGATGTTGACAAAAAACTTGACACTGTCATACGATTACTTCAAGCTCTGGGATACACAGTCAACTTCCAAAAGTCAAGACTGCAGCCATCCCAGCAAATAATCTTCTTAGGAGCCAAATTAGACACAGCCTCTCAAATGGCTTACCTGACAGAAGACAAGCAAGAGAAGTTAACTCATTACTTCAAAGGTTTAGCAAAACTCACCCAGATGACTGCAAGGAGATTCCTACAGGCCCTGGGTTACATGGCATCCTGCATTCTCCTGGTTCCATTGGCAAGACTACACATGAGAAAGCTGCAATGGTACCTAAAAAGCATTTGGTCTCAGCACAGCAACAACTTGGAGACAACCATACCGCTCATTCCATGCCTACAGAAGGAATTCCTATGGTGGGCCTCGGTGAGCCAGGCAAACACAGGTATGTCATTCAAAAAACCACAGATAACACAGACCATGACCACAGATGCCTCAGACCTTGGATGGGGCGCACATGGAAGGCAGGTGTATACAAGGACAATGGTCTCCAAAGGAAACACATCTGCATATAAACCAAAAGGAAATGCTGGCAGTAATGCATGCCATCGAGGCCTTTCAGCACCAACTTCAGCAAGGCCATTTACTGATACGGACAGACAACACCACTGTGATGTGGTATATAAACAAGCAAGGGGGCACCCACTCTTACCCCCTTTGCAGACTGACAATGCATCTTTGGGAAAAATCACTGAGCCTAAACATCCAGTTACACTCCCAGTTTGTTCCAGGCAAAGACAATGTGTTGGCGGACAGCCTAAGCAGGAATTTCACAGATCAACACGAGTGGAGGTTACATCCTGAAGATCTTCACACAACTCACTTCGACATGGGGCAGGCCAGAAGTAGACCTATTTGCCTCTCACCTCAACCATCATCTACAAAAATTCTGCACAAGGACATACCATCCAAAAGCTTGGAAGATAGATGCTCTCTCATTCAACTGGAACCTCCTAACAATCTATGCATTCCCACCTCTGCCACTGATGACCTCAGTATTACTAAAGATCAAAGCAGAGAGACCCAAGGGAATCGTAATAGCTCGGACTGGCCAAGACAACACTGGTACCCACTACTACGGAGCATATGTCACACCAGGAGGTGGGCCCTTCCCCAATGGCCTCTACTTTTGACTCAACACAATTTCAAAACAGTGCATCCAAACCTTCGGACACTGCAGCTAACAGCCTGGGAGATCCCATAAATAACCTCAGCCTATCTCTTTCCAAGGAAGTTCAGCGGATACTAACAGAGGCTCGAAGACCTTCCACCAGAAAGGTTTACTTAGCAAAATGGAAGAGATTCAGCAATTGGAATACCAGCAAGGGACATGATGTATCATTGTTGAACATCCCACTCATCTTGGAATATTTGGCAGATATGCTAAAGAACGGCCTCTCATATTCTTCCATAAAGATACATGCATCAGCTATTTCAGCTAGATATAACACTGATCCTCCTGTCTTTTCACACCCTTTGCTAAGGCAATTCCTCAGGGGAATCAAGAACATCAAGCCACCAAGAAAGGCCCCAGTGCCAGCCTGGGACCTCAATTTTGTCCTAGAAAAACTGACTCTACCTCCATTTGAGCCAGCAGCTTCAGTTGACTTGCAATTTCTATCATGGAAAACAGCTTTCCTGTTGGCAATTACCTCAGCAAGAAGGGTTTCGGAACTACAGGCCCTAATGGCAATACCACCGTTCATAATTTTTCACAGAGACAGGGTTTCATTAAGGATCAACCCTACTTTTATGCCAAAGGTGGTATCTAGGGTTTCTTTAAATCAAGCTATTCATCTGCTTGCTTTCTTCCCCAATCCTGAGAATAAGGGGGAAAGACTGTTACATACCTTGGACATTCACAGACAACTTCGATACTACCTGGACAGAACCAAGGCCAGTAGGAAGTCTGAACAACATTTTGTAGCTTACGCCCCAGCAGTCCAAGGAAAAGCAATTTCAAAACAGACTATTTCAAAATGGATTGGACATTGCATCAGATTCTGTTATTCCTTTCATGGAAAGATTGTTCCAGCCAATGTCAGACCACATTCCACCAGAGCTACAGCCACCTCTACAGCATTCTTAAGAGGGGTGCCTACTAAGGACATTCTAGAAGCTGCTACATGGAGCTCCGTGCATACATTCTCCAAACACTACAATCTCCCTCTATACTCCAGATCCAGAGCAGGCTTTTCTTCGGCAGTCCTGCAGGGTTTGATTGCCACACCATCTTTTTCCTAGAGCATTCCTCCTCCCCCAGCTAAGCTATGGTATTCTACCCATATGTTATGACTGCAGTTGCATTCTTGAAGGACATAGTACAGTTTTGTACCTACCATAAATGTAGATGTCCGATAGACATGCAACTGCAGTCGGATTTTCCCTCCCTCCATACCCCTCTATGCCTAGGGTCCACTCCTATCCCTGTTTCTCTTAGCTGGGGATATCTGTTATGGTGTATGTGTTTTATTGCTCATTTATTTGTCTGGAATCCTGTTTTTGTCTTCCAAATTTGATTACAGCCTTCCTTGGAGGGCACCTGGCATCTGGGGCAAGAAACACTGAAGAAAATGGCGTCGGCTGATGCGTATGTACTCCAGCCACTCTGACGTCTGAGAGAAATGCGACATCAGCCGACTTCGGACCCAGACTTTGGAATCCGGCCGACCGAGGGCTGCCTGAGGCAGGACAACCCATATGTTATGACTGCAGTTGCATGTCTATCGGACATCTACATTTATGGTAGGTACAAAACTGTACTTTTCCCTCCCTCCTTCCCCCTTTTTTGGTCCTCTCCTATTCTCTTTTCCTAAGGTACTGGCTAAATTTGATATTTGTTAAAATTGCTTTTGGTTTAAGCCTTGTTTTCTGGGGGCTTCTGACTGTTATGGCAAGAAAGACTGAGGAAGTGATGTTGGCTGTTTCCTTTTGTATCGGACGTCCTGTTGTCCTTTACATCCGACGGTAGCCGATGACCTTTTTACTTACCTTTTGGTATTCTGGCCGCTCGAGGGCTACCGGGAGCCGGATAACCCATTAGTTAGGAGTGCAACAGTTAATACACTCTAACGTCTACATTTATGGTAAGTGTACACAACTGTACTTTCTGTTTCTAGAGCTTCTCCCCTCCCCCCCCCAGATTCTAGGACTGGGTCTGAGAAGCCTTGGCTACACGACTCTAGGCATTCTATAAGGAGCACAAGAGGACTTCTTTGACGTCCATCTCTGGACTTGGCTCCCTTGGGTTCTCCTCATCCGAAGGTCTTTTGACATTTGGCCTTGTTGGTACTATCGACACCTAATTTGGTTCAGAGCATTCCAAACCCCTTCCTGACAAAAGAATCACTTTTGGGCAGGTTAACATCCCCCTTTTCCTCTTGCACTGCTCTTCAGTCGCCAGAGTCCTCCCAGTCTCCACCCAAATTCTGGGCCTCCCTGGCTCAGGTCTGGCACGCAGTGTCCTCTTTACATAGACCCTTGAAGCCATCCCTGGTGGCGTTGTCTGTCCAGTTGACTAGGTCGGTGGGTAGCATCAAACAGTCTGATCTGGAGCAGCTGACTAGGTCCTTTTTGTAAACGCATGCAATTAGGACTTCTCCCCTTGAGTCAGTTTTGACACTGGGACACTGCCTCCATCATTCGGTATTTCCTCTCTTAGCCCCTTTGAATCAGAGATCTTGGGGGCTGGTTGAGTTTCCACACTCTGGATCAGATGTGACAGCCTGACTGTCTTTGAGCTACATCCTGTTCCCTGGTAGCTCCACCCTGACTTGTTTGGGGCTGTTATAATCTCATATCTGTGACATTGAGGCTGGAGTGTCTAGGTCTGAGTTGACTGTTCCTTCTTCAGGATTCGCTCCCTGTTGGATCTTCAGCTTTAGACAGCTAGTCTCTGATCTTGACACCTGGTCTATGAACTGCTCCTTCAGGTTCAGTGTTGTCTTTGGTACCCTTAGGTTCTAGGACCAGTGGCCCATCTCCACCTTGGCCTTTAATGTTGCTGATAGGATGTTCTCTGTTTCATCTTTTCCTCTAACAAGTAATCAGTGTGATCCAGGACAGCCTTAGTCAACCAGCCTTTAGGCTTTCCCCTTGGTGAGGCTGCCTGACTCTCTCTTCTCCAGCTTCATTAGAGTGGGAGATTTCTAGAAGGCGAAAGTGCAAGAGGAAGCACTTTGGGTCCCTTATGAGGATACCAACCTCAAGGAAGGAGAGGTTCCCCCAAGTCCATGTGTGACAGCACCTCCTTTGATTTGTTGGAGCTGTCTCCCCAGCGTGGGATCTCTTTTTTTTAGATCCACTGTCTCTTTGGTACTAAAAAGAATCTCGGGCCAATCTTGGAATTTAAGCAAACTAAACAAGTTGGTCAAAGACGAGTTCCATATGGTTACTGTGCAGTCCATATTACCTCTTCTGAGAAGTGATGATTAGACGTGCTCTATAGACCTAAAGTATGCACCCCCCCCCCAGTGTTCACAGAGTGCATGGCAGTGGTCACAGCCTGTATCCAGCTGCAGGGATTTCAGGTCTTCCTATACCTCAATTACTGATTCCTCGCAGCACCCACAAAGGCATCATTGATTTTGACCAGAGAATGCTTGCTGTAATTGTGCGACAACTTGGGCATCACTGCTAATTACCCCAAATTGAGTCTTCAGTCTGTGCAAGTCTTGGAGCTCAGTGACATCTGGACCTGGTCCATCAGATTGCCAGGTTGCCAAGCTCCAGACTGCTCAGTCTTCGAGTGAAGGGTCCAGTCAGTGTTTGTAGTAACCAGACCTCAACCTCTCTTTTTCTGAGGCTTCTGGGTCATATGACAGCATCGATAGGACTAGTCGCTCTAACCAGATATCACATGAGGACCCTATAATGGATGGTGTCTGTTTAGTGGTTACTCCGGACGTATCCATTGGGCTTTCCAATATGGCTGAAAGCAGGTCTATATTTATAACCGCGAAACTGTAGTTACGTGAATAAGGATACATAGATACATATTGAGCGAACCGTGAAAGCACTGAACATCCTGAAGCGCAAAATTCAAAATGTCGAATCAGCATAGTTGGCCAACCCCACCGCCCGCTATGTACTACCTACCCAAACAAAATAAATAATCCACATAGATAAACCTAATAAAACCCTACTTCTAATCCTAAACTAAAGCTTATATATATTACTACGTATGCACTTACCTTAACCCGCACCCTAATGTTCGTAACTATTGCACACTTACCTTAAGGAGCTATACCAGAGAAGGGCCAGCTGTGACTATTCGACATTTCGAGTTTCGCACTTCAGGACATTTGGTGTTTTCGCAGTTCGCTCAGTACGTGTTGACGTTTCCGTATTCGCGTAAATGCGGTTTCGAGGTTGTAATAGGTAACCGCTGAGCGCATGTCATGAGCAAATTCAGTGGTGGTTAGTCTCCATTATTAATACAAAGGAGACTGTAATTCCCTTTGGTCACAGATGCCGCCTTCTGGGGGGGGGGGGGGCAACATTTCAAAGGGAGGATTGTCAAAGGGTCCTGGTCTTCTGCCAGAGGCTGACATTCGTATCCGTGCTCTAGAGAGGAGAGTGGTTCTCCTAGAGTTGCAGGCTTTTCAGGATGACCTCCCCAGGGAGTGTGACGGTACAGATGGACATGCCTGTCTCAACAAACCGGGTGAACATGTTCTTGCCTTTTCGTCGGGAGGCCATGAGAGTTTGGCAGAGGGCAGTCTCCCCTCGGGGGTTTCTGATGGCAAAACCATATCCCAGGGAAGCCCAACATTCTGGCTGACAGCCTCGGCATGAGCATTTTGCCTCGCATGTGCTCCCTAGTCGACAGTGACAGCTCAGATTTTTTGGTGCTGGGATGCTCCATGTTGCGACCTGTTTGCATCCCTGTCCAACTTCAACTGCAGCAGCTATTAAGCTGTGCTACCATTCTTTTGTCTCATAAGGTTGGACATTCAGTCTAGGTCCAGGGCTTCATTTGGTTCTACTGTGTTGTGGAATATCCTTCCTTAGTATCTCCCTAGGACATGTTGTGGTTGGGAACTCTGTCCCACAGGTTGAATCCAGACTTGGCAGA
Organism: Protopterus annectens; assembly: GCF_019279795.1. NCBI lineage: Eukaryota > Metazoa > Chordata > Ceratodontiformes > Protopteridae > Protopterus > Protopterus annectens. The sequence goes on from NC_056747.1 coordinate 566,165,897, forward strand.
TAACATTGGATACAGAAGTTGTATACTTACTGCAGTTGGTCCATTTTGTCTTGCCTCTGTCCGTTGCATCTTCCCCACCCTCTTGCCTCCAACCTTGTTACTTGTTTAGCAAGTCTTTCCATCTTATGACCGGACAGTGGAGAAGTTTCATTCAACTCTTAAGAGTCTTTCATTTCCCTTGGGTGTGTTCCTTGCATTTGTGGGAGATGTGTGGCTCATTTGGATATGTTGTATCCTAGTTTGTCTCATGAGACAAACTCGTTCTGGGAAGTTGGAGTGGGAAGTTGCAGGTAAAGGTGGAGCCAAAACTGGCTAAAGGGTTTAGATCAGACACTGGATAATTCCAAAGTCCTACACTTTTTTTAACCAGACTGAGACTGACAACACGTATCTACAGTTATGGTGAGTACATAATTTTTATTTATGTGGCATTAAGTAGCCATCCCAGGACAAGGTAGTACAGGGAAACTAGGTGTGATCAGGAGAAGGCAGAGGCCTTGCCTGCACTAGTTTCAGTACTGGTTCCTCAGGGAATCTCTTGGTGCTGTCCTCCTCTGCTTAGCACATACAAGATTCTAGTGGTGAGCTCAAGACTTTATGTACATGACTGTCAGACTCCAGTAACTAGTAGTCATTGAGTGGGGTGACATGCCTCTCGGCAACTTCTGTTAGGCCCACCCCTTATTTCTTGGATGCTGTTGTCTGTGTAGCTGCAGCCTTTGTAGGCCTTCCTGTCCTATTAAGAGGACCTCCTGATCTTGATGCGTTTGGCCCAGTTCAGACAGTAGTAGGTGTTTTGGCTGGTAGTATCAAATGCCTCCTTCATCAGTCCTTGGATGTGGTGGCTGTCTTTTTTGCTTCTGAGTTTGTCCCTTGGTTTCTGTATGGTCTCTCTCCTATTTCCATCTTTTACTTTGGACAGTTTACTGTTGGTCATTCTGCTTGGAGTAAAGCAGCCTGAGGTGCAGAAGTAGGTACCTATGCAGCAGAGTGTACCTCTAATCTGGTATTCCAAGCATATGGTGTGATGTTTTTGTTTCCAACATCAAGCCTGATATTGATGTCTGGTCTAATGTTGGTCAATTGCAATCCATCAGGCCTCTACCTGAAGTTGACCCTTGCTTATTTGTATGACATAAGCTTTGATATACCAGATTTGGTTGATGGGAAAACACAGCTTCAGAGTATGCAGTGCAGCATATGCTGAGCTCGTTTCCTGTCTCCAGTTTCGTCCCGTCACTTAACCCATTTGGCTGGGCTCTAATGGCCGAGGATGTTTTGGAATCATCTTAATTGATGCTGTTTCTGTCTATATGCTGTGATTTTCATTACCACGCAAGTTGTAGTAAAGATGAAAAACGTACTGTTTTTTTTTAAAGCAAGTTATCCTTTTGGGTTGTTTTGCCCTGTTCTTTCTTGCTGATGCTTTCTGTCCCCATAGGGGCTTCAGGTGTGGGTTTTTTTTTTTTTTTTGTCTTTTGGTTTGTTTGGGCATCGAGCATTTTGTGCTGTAAATGTGACTGTGGCAAGCTGATTACTTGTGTTTATAGTCATGGTAAATGTTTGTATTGCCTAGGCTCAGAACATGAATCGGTCTTGGCAGAGGTTAGGAAGGTGTAGCAAACTGTTTAGCTTCTGGTTAAGGAACTCAAGCTAGACTCCCCCAATCTGCCCTTTGGCTTCTGTTGTCTCACAAGTTAAACAGAAAATATTCCACTTTTTCTTTCGATGAAACTGGACTATTGTAGTTCTGCTTCAGCGAAGCAGACATTTTTGTTAAATTTAGTCCTAGACGTTGGCTTCAAGTCCTACGTGAGCTCTTCAATCAGAGAGACCCTCCTCAAGGCTGTTTAAGCAGGATGATTCACTAGAACTAGGGAATAACCTCTTGGACCATGGCTTTACCAATATGGGAACATTTTTGCATCATCCCTTGCATATCTTTATCACGTGTTATGGTCCAACTATAATGGCCTCCTTCAAAATAGTTGAATCCAGGGACAAAGTCCACCATTGGAATCTTCAAAAAAATTTCTCCAAGGCAAACATAATTCTAAGTGATACATTTCAAGCTTCAGATCCCCACCAAGCCCTGTTAACTATACTAAATATTTGGAAATGCATACCACTAGACTATACCAGTATGTAAACAGCTGCATGGATGCGGCTATATTCTCCACAAACACACAAAGGGTGTATCACCCACACCACACACACTTGACAGTTCCCCTCAAGCTAAGTAAACTTCTGCATTATCCAGTGTATTGCCAACTGGCTGACAAGACGCAGCAGATTAAAGTAGGGGAAGCCAACTCCACAAGGAGACCAGTCCCCAGTGGAGTCCCCCAGGCTTCAGTTATGAGTCCTCTTCTGTATGGCATGTACTTCTCTGAAGTTAAAGGTAACACCAAAGGGCTCTTGCTGAATAAGTTTGCAGGTGGCTACAAGCTGGGAGCAGTCTTGGTATTCCCAAATAACTTGGCCACCCTACAGGAAGGCTTGTTCAAACAAATAGTTGGTGCCAGAATCATGGACTGAAACGAAATGTCAAAAATGCATTATTGTATACTAATCAAGGAAACTACCACATTGCTCATATACTGTCTAAGAGTTGACCCAGTCCTAGATTTTGGGAACTTGCTGGACAGTAACTTGACTCTTGATCAACATATGTCCACTGTTGCAAGTCTTGTATTGCACGACCTATAAACAGAGATTGCTTCCAGTTCTATAGATGTCATTGTCCCCACCCTTTACTCATCCCTCATTGGGCACTCATTTTGTTTTAAATTTATTGAACTGCCACTTGTGACATAGGCAAACCATACTTGTTAACATGGTTTGATTTTCTGTTAAAAATTCACATTTACAAACGTATCTGAAGTAGTTGTGGATCTCCCTAGTTTCTCTCTTTCTTTTACCTCCCCTTTCGCTTGGTCGCTGGTAAAAAAAAAAAAAAAAAAAAAAAAACAAAAACAAAAAAAACTGGTTTTCTTTCCCTCTTCTGTAGCTTGTGTGTGTGTGCTGGGCCTGCTTTATGAATGTCAGACACTCCCAAGCCAAGGCTCGAAGTGCACAGAGTGTGGCTATAAGCTTTCCCCAACCGATGGCCAAACCCTGTCCGTAGTGTCTGGGGGTGGCTTCCATTCAGACCTCCTGCTCCCTCTGTGCCGAGTTTAATCCCAGGGCACTGAAGGACAGGAGGGACAAGTTAATTTTCAAGGGCCTTCTTCCTTGGCCGGGTCTCGGGTGCTTGTGCCCTCAGCTTCGGCTTCTACCTCCTCCCCGACCTCGGGGACTCTTAACTCCCTCCAAGAGGTCCGGGGATGGGGATAAGTTATCCAAGAAAGGCTGAGAAAGTGATCTCTGGATCGCTGTGCTCTGACCGGCCCTGCACCTAAATCTAGGTCTGCTCCAAAACCAGTCTCTCCCTGGGTCCGGTCACTGACCTTCCAGGCTGGTGTCAGTCGCCGCCTCCTCCCAGAGCCTTAGTGAAGTGGAGATGGACAGGATGATGCAGAAATTTATCCGCGCCCAGATTCAGATGGGAGTCTTGCTTTCCCCCTCTCCCTCTGGAGCGGGGATCACCCCGATTTACTTCTCCTCCAATCTGACCTTCGGTTTCAGAGCCCTTGGATCAGAGGACTTTCTGGGTTGAGGCGTCGGTGCCAATGGTACCTTCTCTACACCGGCTATGACCTTGAGCAGGTCAGATCAGACAAGCTCTCAAAGCTGTAGTTTCGGCATCTGATCCAAGGGAGGTGATTTTCGGCTCAGTGTGTGTCAGAGCACAGCCTTCCTCTTTGTATGTTGGTGCTTGGAGGCTCTGCTCTGGCTCCCCCATCGGGTCTGGGAGTGACCGCTCCTATTGGGCTTTCTCAGGAGGTCTGTTCCCGTTTGGCTTTCAGTGTGGTGGAGAGGGATGTTCATCGTGCATACAGCTGCAGTCATAACAGATGGGTTCTCCTGCTGTCAGGCGGGTCCTCGGTCGTCCGAATTCCAAACTCTAGGTCCGGCGTCGGTTGTCGTCGCTTCTTCCCTGACATCAGTGCGACAGGGTTATAAAGGAACCAGCTGACGCCATTTTCTTCAGTCTTTCTTGCCGCGCGGTGCCCGAGTCAGAAGCAGTTCGCAACTACCGGTCGGACAGCTCCTGAGATTACGAAAATTTGGAAACCGAAGTCTTCTTAAAAGCTAAGTACCCCATTGGGGAAACTTTTCTTGCCTCAGATTGATGTCAGACAAAGTTAATTGTACTACTTGTGGGAAGCAAATACCGCATAAGGATTTCCATTCCCTTTGTATACCTTGTTTAGGCCCAGACCACGACGTCTCGGTCTGTCACTTTTGTGCTACATTTAACAAACGCACTATTAAGCGTCGGGCGGAGTTCGCCCAGCATTATTTTGGGAAAGCATTTAACTATACTATGTCGTCGGATACTCCGACTCCGGTTTTGTCTAAAAAAACGCAAAGACAAGGACTGACACACGAGGTCCGCGGCCTCTACCGACACCACGCCAAAGCCGACTACACGTGGTATGGTTCTCAGCGAGGCACCTACGCAGCCCCTGACCACCGACGACATTTCTTTGACGGTGTCTCCTGTACCCGCGGTCGCAGGCTCCTCGGCCCCCACCCCGACTACAGATACTGAAGCCACTCTTGGCGTTGAAACTCAGAATGTGGACAGGTCCACCTCCACTCAAGGTGTCTTCAGACCTTCCTCTTCTTTCTCCATCAAGGCTTTCACAAAGTCTAAAGCAACCATGCACTCTGAGACCAGCTACACAGGGCCCATCTCCAGGCCCCATGCCTAAGAAACAGATGCTTAAAATGGCTGAGGATTTAATTACTCTTATCAGAGGTTCTCTGCCCCCTCCGGACATAAGGCCTAGAGTGGAGGAAGATTCCCCCTCCTCTGATCAGGGCTCCATTATTTCAGAGCACTCTGATGATCAGGAACTTTCTTACTCCCCTTTTGAAGACTCTGATGCGGAGGAGTCCATCCCTTCTGTATCCCCCCTGAGGATTACTCATTTGGGGAAACTTTACATACCTTAAGGGAACACTTCCACTGGGAAGGCCAGGATTATTCAGATTCCAAGAAAAGGCTCAGGGAATTTCTCTTGCTTCCTCAGCACAGGCCTCTGGCTATACCTCCTGTCTTGGACATCCTAGATGTTTACTCGGAGGCCTGCCTTAACCCAGACTCTCTACCTACAGCTCCAGTTAAGCCTGACAGGTACTACAGGGTCCCTGACTCACACCAATTTCTATACAAAAGCCATGCTGCTGACCCAGAAACCATCTCACAGGGCCCCAAGGGAGTTAAGGCCTCCATTGCTAAAAATCCATTGCCTTCCGAGAGAGATTCCAGATCCTTAGAAAGGTGGGGAAAAAAGGTATATGCCTCGGCTACCTTATCCATGAGGGCCTTAAACTGTCAGTTTCATATGTTAAAATACCAACAGTTTTTGTTATCGCAATTGAAAAGTAAAATGTCACAACCTGAACAACCAGACTTGGAGTTGCAGGATTTGATGCATAGTGCAGAACAAGTGGGTAAGCATACCTTACAATGTGGTTTTGATGCTGTAGAGGCCTCATGTAGAGCTGCTGTTACAGGATCAGTCATACATAGGCATACCTGGCTCAAGGAACAAGCCTTGCCTGATCATGTCAAAGCTAAATTACTTAGATGCCCCTCTTCAAAAGGATGTACTATTTGGTGCTAATGCTGAGGAGGTATTTAGGAAAATGGAGGAAAAGGCTAAATCAATGCAAACGGTGAAGGAATTTCTACAGGTTCAACCCCCATGTTTTAGTAGAAATTGGCCTTCCAAAAACTGGTCCTTTCCTGCCACAGACAGACCCCAAAGAGGCAGATACAGGCGCCCGAGGGGCAGAGGACAATCCCAAGGATCGTTTAGAGGCAGACAATGGCAAGCTCCTACACAAAGAGGTGGTGAGGGCAACTCGCAATCTTTCAGAAAGCAAACCCAATGACTTTCCCCTTTGCATGCCAACCAGGTCTCAAATGGCAGCCCCCTTAGGAGGAAAGCTGGCATTATTTTCAAAAAATTGGCATATTGTCACAAAGGACAAATGGATCCTGGACATTATAAACAGAGGCTACAAATTCCATTTTCACACCCTTCCAAAATGAGAGGCATGCCAAACCTGCCACACAATCAAAGGGCAGAGGCACAAAGGCAAATTACAGATCTCATAAACATGAAAGCTATTCAAGAGGTACCTACGCATTTAACAAGGTCAAGGTTTTATTCCAGGCTATTTCTGGTGCCAAGGAAGGGAAAAGATTGGAGACCTATTTTGGATCTGTCCATCCTAAACACATTTCTACTGCACAAAATTCAAGATGCTCACTCTACAGCAGCTTCTTCCCATGCTGGGCAAGGAGTCTTGGCTGGTAACATTGGACCTCAAGGAGGCATACCTGCATGTCCCAATCAGACAAAATTGCAGAAGGTACTTCAGATTTCTTGCAGGTTCAACCCATTATCAATTCTCTGCATTGCCCTTTGGCTTATCTACTGCACCCAGAGTATTCACGAAATGCCTGGCATCAGTAATTGCCTACTGCAGACTTCAAGGGATACAAATATACCCCTATTTGGACGACTGCCTGATCCAAGCGGACAGCAAGCACATTCTTCTGAAACATCTGGCTTATGTAATAATGTTATTGAACTCTCTGGGATACACAGTCAACAAAAAGAAATCAAGGCTAATACCCTCTCGGAAGATAATTTTCCTGGGTGCCAATTTGGACACAAACACCCAGATGGCCTACCTCACGCCAGAGAAGCAGGGGCAACTAATTCAATACTTGAGAACACTAGCAAATTGCACCAGGCTGGCTGCAAGGAAAATCCTGCAGGCTCTGGGATTCATGGCATCTTGCATCTTGCAAATCCCATGTGCAAAGCTGCATATGAGGAAACTACAATGGTACCTGAAAAACATATGGTCTCAACACAGCCACAGTTTGGAAACAATAATACCACTAATTCCATGTCTGCAAAAGGAATTTCTGTGGCGGGCTCAAGCATGTCAAACAAACACAGGTCTTCCATTCAGCAAGCCTCAAGCAAATCAAGTCATCACAACAGACGCCTCGGACTATGCCTGGGGGGCGCACATGACAGATCGGTGCATTCAGGGCAAATGGTCCCAAAAAGAAAAGCACCTTCACATCAATCAAAAGAAATGCTAGCAGTAATAAATGCTATTATAGCTTTCAAGGACCTTCTACAACCAGGTCAACTATTGATAAGAACGGACAACACCACAGTTATGTGGTACATAAACAAGCAGGGAGGAACACCTTCTTACCCCCTATGCAGACTGGCCATGTCACTTTGGAACATGGCCATGGACTTACAAATGGAACTACAAGCACAGTACTTGCCAGGCAAGGAAAACACGCTGGCAGACAACCTAAGCAGGAATATGACAGATCCACACGAATGGAAATTGCATCCAAAAGTCTTTACAGAAATAATCCAAGAATGGGGAAGGCCAGACATAGATCTCTTTGCCTCCCACAAAAATCATCAATTGACAAAATTCTGCTCAAGGATCTTCCATCCAAAGGCTTGGAGAGTGGACACTCTCTCTTTCAGTTGGACATCAATGACAGTTTATGCCTTCCCACCTCTTCCTCTGCTGCTCAAAGTTCTGTTGAAGACCAGAGCAGACATACCAAAGATGATGCTCATTGCTCCGGACTGGCCAAGGCAACACTGGTACCCACTCCTGAGGAGCCTGACGCATTCCCCACCACGGACCCTGCCTCTAATACCTCTTCTTCTGACTCAGCACCACTTCAAAACTCTTCACAGCCAGCTAAAAACACTCAAATCTAGCCGCATGGAAGATTCCTTAGCATCACAGCAGGCCCTACTCTCCAAGGAGGTGCAGGATGTCATTTTGGAGGCCAGACCACCATCAACTAGAAAAGCTTACTCCGCAAAATGGAAACGTTTTTTTGTCTGGAATGAGAAAAAGGGCCAGGATCCTGGAAAACTGAATTTACCCCAAATACTACAATATTTGGCTGAACTGCTAAGCAGTGGACTTTTTCTCCTCCATCAAAATCCATGCCTCAGCCATTTCTGCATAATACAACACTGATCCACCTTTATTCTCTCACCCTCTCTTAAGACAGTTCCTCAGAGGGGCTAAGAATTTAAGACCTCCAAGGAAACAACCAATACCTGCTTGGGATCTTAATTTCATTCTGGAAAAACTGACCTTGCCTCCCTTTGAGCCAGCTGCCTCATCAGATTTGCAATATTTGTCCTGGAAAACAGCTTTCCTTCTGGCTATCACCTCAGCTCGTAGAGTTTCAGAACTACAGGCTCTCATGGCTGTCCAGCCTTTTATCATCTTTCATCAGGACAGAGTTTCCTTACGAACCAACCCGTCCTTTATGCCTAAAGTGGTATCCAAGATAGTTTTAAATCAGGCCATACATTTACCTACTTTTTATCCTAATCCTCAAAACAAAGGGGAGAGATTACTACATTCCTTGGACATCCACAGACAACTGCGTTATTATTTGGACAGAACAAAGCCTTTCAGAAAATCAGAACGGCTCTTTGTGGCCTATAGGGTAGGAGCTCAAGGAAAGCCAATTTCCAAACAGACAATCTCAAAATGGATAGCCCACTGCATACGTTTTTGCTATTCCTTTCATGGCAAAACTGTACCTACAGGCATTAGAACTCATTCCACCAGGGTCACAACCACCTCTGCAGCCTTCCTCAGAGGTGTCCCTACCAAGGATATTTTGGAAGCAGCCACTTGGTGTTCTGTGCATACCTTTTCCAAGCACTACAACCTACCATTATACTCCAAATCTAGAGCAGGCTTTGCCACTGCAGTCTTGCAGGGCATTTTGGCTCCTCCTAGTTCCAACTAGTGCCTACCACCCCTTTCTTAGCTTTGGGATTCTACCCATCTGTTATGACTGCAGCTGTATGCACGATGAACATAGTACAGTTTTGTACCTACCATAAATGTAGATGTTCGAGTGCTAATACAGCTGCAGTCCAGGTTTCCCTCCCGCCTTCCCCTCTTGGGACAGGCCTATAGGCTAACACATCCTCATACAACCTGATTGGGGTATTCATCAGTGATCATATGCTTACGTATGTCATAAGACAAAAAGTGAATATTCCACATACTCATAAACTAAAAACATCCCGCTCAAAAAAGTGTTTTAACCTTGATAACTTTCTTACAGAATTGCAAGCATGTAACTGGTCACCACTAACTTACCTTGAACTTAATCAAGCAGTAACCTACTTTAATACAAACTTTCTTCAAATCCTTGACCATCATGCCCCTTATCACACTACTAGAATAAGAACCAAACCTGCCCCATGGCTGTCTAAGCAAACAAAAGATAAAATGGTCCTTAGAAATAAAATCTGGACCAAATGGAGAGCCAGTAGATGCCCATCAGATCATCTCCTTTTTAAACAATTAAGGAATGCCACCAAAAGAGATACTGTTAAAGATAAAAAGGATTATTATCTTCACCTTCAACAAGATAGTCAAAATTCCCCTCAAAAATTCTGGGCAAACATTAATAAACTTCTTAAACCTGGACATTCACCGACTCCTACTCCTACAGGCTTTCATCCCAACAATGCTACACAGATCCCTGATGCCTTTAACAACTATTTTACAGAAGACATTAAATCCTAGCTAACTCATTACCTATACCATCTGTAACCTTACCAAAAATCTCTTCTCCCTCATATAGTGACTTCCAAATCCAACCCGTTGCCACATCCCTTATTTATAGGCTTCTTAAGAAACTCAAACCATGCACCCCATCTGCTGACCAACTCCCATCTGAATACCTACAAATAGCTGCTAAAGCTATCCAATATCCGTATCTATACTGATAAATAGGACTATCACTGAAGGAACAATCCCCACCTTATGGAAAATATCTCATATAATTCCCTACATAAAGGAGGCTCATCAAATGAACTCTCAAATTTTAGCCCTATTGCCTTACTTTCCCCATTAGCCAAGATAATGGAAAGATGTATTCACAAACAAATGCTTAGCTACCTTCTACAAAACAAACTTCTAGCTAACTGTCAACATGGATTTAGGCCTTTCCACAGTACTACAACTGCCCTCCTTTCCTTCGCTGACTCCATAAATAAAAATAGGAACAATAATTCTTTCTCCTCAGCACTTTTCATAGATCTTTCTAAAGCCTTTGATATGGTTAACCACAATATACTTTTGGACAAACTAAACCTTTTTCTCTCAGCCCACACTCTTTACAGTGGTTTAAGAGCTATCTCCACAACAGGCAACAAGCAGTCCTTTGGGAGAACAACCTATCTTCCCTACTCTCAGTAAATATTGGTGTTCCACAAGGATCTATCCTAGGTCCCTTCTTTTTCCTTATTTATCAACGACCTATATCTGAATATACCACAAGCCACCTGCATTCAATATGCTGATGACTCAACGCTAATCTGCACTGAAAAAAATATTTCCTCCTCCAGTCCCTGACCCAAACAGTCTTCCAAAATGTGGAAAATTGGTTTTGCAACACTGCCTCCTACTTAACCCCAAAAACTAAACTTCTCCTCTTTACTCCTACCCAAAAATCTCCCACTCCTCTCTTCACTATCTCTACAAATAATGCAACCTGTATTAACCCTGACAAGACCACGACTGCTAGGTGTAACTATTGATAACCATCTCAATTATGATGAACACATTAACACCACTGTTAAAAATGTCAACAAAAAATTGGGACACTCTACAGAATTAAACCTTTTCTTACCCTAAAACTAGAAAGACCATTGCACAGACACACCTGATCTCCCCTCTTTTATGCCTCACCCATCTATACCAACTTATCCAAAAGTAACACTACCAAACTCTCCATCTGCTACAATAGTATAGCCAGATTCATTAGTGCTACTCCCTAAGAACTCATCATTGTCTTAATCTCAAACAACTAGATTGGTTAGAGCTAAATAACCAGTTATTCTATCAACAACTACTTATCATTCATAAGACCCTTCACTACCCTGAGGTTACCCCAGCCTTTCAAAAATGATTATACCATATAGAAACCTAGCCACACTCCGTTCTGCAAATCGACTACTAGTATCACTACCTAAATCAAATAATAAAGCTGGTGATTCATTACTTGCAAACTCAATAGGGAAAATCTGGAATCAACTTCCTCAAGGAATAACTAATCTAACCTCTACCTCTCTTTTCAAAAACACATTAAAGAACATCTCAAAACAAAATGGATATGTCCATGTGCTAATCCTGACTAAAATAATGTCCACACTCTCCCAGCTCTTCCACCCTACCCCTCCTGACTTAACTCCTCTATAAACTTTCAGGAGTTTTGAGAGTTATTATCTAAGAATTGGGCTTTTTACCAGTTAAGTTTGTTCTGTCTGTATCCTGTGTTACTGTTACGTCTTTTATATAGTCTAATATAGTTGTATATAGTATAAGTTTATTTCCTATTATGAGTATCTGTTTTGTATTTGAAAAATTTTTTTCTTTTTTCTACCTTATATTTTGACTAATATTATGCCTAACGTGATAAATTGTTGTGTATTTACCTGTAATGGAGCTTTTCTCCCCGGGCCTCTACTGAAAACGGATATTGTGTCCAGTTGGACTAGCCCGGTCAACAAATGTAAAATAAAATAAATAAATTAATTTATGATGTATTTGCTTGCAACTACTGTATTTTGATTATATTGCACTGCATTATTACACAAATTTATGTATTGCCTTCCTTCTGGGGGCACCTGACATCTGGGGCAAGAAAAACTGAAGAAAATGGCTTCGGCTGGTTCCTTTATACACCTGTCGCACTGACGTCAGGGAAGAAGCGACGACAACTGACTCCGGACCTAGACTTTGGAATTCGGCCGACCGAGGACCTGCCTGACGGCAGGAGAACCCATCTGTTATGACTGCAGCTGTATTAGCACTCGAACATCTACATTTATGGTAGGTACAAAACTGTACTTTCTATCGATTTTGAGACCCTTGACCATCTTGTCCTCTGACTCTGCCCCAACTCTCTCTGTTTCAGGTACGGTTCTGGCCATCCTGCCATCTCGGGGATAATCTGCCGCCACTTTGCCTCAGTAAGCTTCCGCTTGTATGGCCACTCCATAGTCAGTCGCAAATACTTGTGTGTCTTCTCTCCCATGTTACCGAGGGAGCTGCTAGAGCAGTTTGAACAGGTGTTGCCATCAGGCGTTACGCCTGGGTCCGGCTCTGTCAGTTCTCAGAACCGTTTAAGACCTTGTTCACCAATGCCCTGTACGACTGTTCCTTCCTGTTTGGAAAGTCCGTATGGGAGACGTTGGTTCAGAGTGAGAAGGGTGGGGAAGACTCTGCTGTTGGGATCCGTTTCTCCGCCCCTCAACGATCCTGTTCTAGGAATCGGCAAGGGACTAAATATGTTCTGGAAATCTGACTTTCCTCCGAGACGCTCAGGACTCTCATTCTCCCAGGGGCAGAGGGGAATATGATGGACGTCGCCCAAGAGATATAGGGGGTCTGAGATTTTATGGGACTCTAGAACCTTTCTCGGACAGACCTGCGCAGCACCCCTGAAGGGTTGCCCAACTGCTTGCCCCTGGAGGCAGTCGGGGGGGGCCGGTTATCGCTACACCTGAGTGAGGGTCCATCACAACAGATCATTGGATGTTGCAGATTATATCCAGAGGCTATTCAGTCCCATTTCTCATACCACCTCTACAACTGAAACACCTCTCCGACGTCCCACTTGCGCACAGGGAGGATTCGGCACTGGAAATAGTAAAGCTGCTAGAAAAATCACTCAACATGTCTCCAAGACCAGTCCGGATTAGGCATGTATTCCAGGTTCTTTTTAGTGCAGAGAAAACAGGGACCCAAGACCAATTCTGGATTTATCCACCTTGAACCTGTCAGTGGCCAAATCAAAATTCCGGATGGTCACGCTTCAGTCTATTCTGCCATTCCTGCAGGAGAATGATTGGATGTGATGAGCTCGATATGGAGATCGATCACATCAAAATGGACAGATGCTCTTTAGCTAGGAGCCAATCATTACCCCTTCAGAGCTCTCCCCTTTGGTCTCAACACAGCCCCCCTCCCCCGTGTGTATCCCTTCAGATCAGGGAATCCTAAACCCCCTTATTCTGTTGTAGGATAAACTTGTGCTGTTTTGACTCTTGCCTCTTCCTCCTCCCTTCCCAAATAAAATCCTTTAATTCTTTATTAATTACTTCCACAACTTCTTCTCTAGGTGATGAATGTCTCATCTGTGTATACAATTAAAGCGACTAAACATTTTTATTGCTTGTATCTTGCTATCCATATCCGTTGACAAGAGCTTCCAGTTTCAGTTTTTGTATCTTCCCCATATCCTTGACTACCATACAGAATCATTTTTAATGTGTACTCTAATCACTTAATTTTATCATGTCTTCATAAATATGGGTATTGATGATGAACCAATTTGTGTGTCATTGCATAGTTTATATTTATAGCCTTTGTTTTTATCTTTATTTTGTTTCCCAGAAAAACCCAGAACTGTCTCGGGATGTTCATACCACTGAGAGATCCTTTCTGATTCCATCAGTTATAAAATATCTGTAAATAAAACAAACTTATTCAGTACCATACAGATTATATCCTTGAATTTCTGAATTCCTTTATTTCTTTGCCTGTGCTTCTTAATGTAAAGCAAATAACAAAGAGGACAGCCGTCTGATTCCTCTGTTCAGACAGGACCCCCCACTCCAATTTTTTGCATCCAGTCACTATATATCAGTATAATTAACCTTATTGTAGCTAGAAATGCAAAAGCTTCCATTGCCCTAGTCATAAAATCTAAACTTGCTCTGAATTCTTTGTCTGAAGACTCGCCAATAACATCAGTATCTTTACATTCTGTTTCTGTCTGGATCATCATTTATCTATTAACGTCAAAATGTTTGATGCCCTCCACAAAACCACATTGGTCCATATCCATTTTGGCATCACATTTTATATTCTTTTAACCATTATAGATTCAAATGCTTTAATCACTTTTTAAAATTGTAAATGGGCATATTTGAAGCTGGGTCTTTACCGTCTTTAGGCATTATAGCCATCACCTTTTTTCAGGATGCTGGTAACTTCCCTCCTTTTTAAAATGTTGAAATCTTTTGCATCTGTCACTTTCTTCTCTCCTAACTTTGAAACTTCCACTGGAATATCATCTCTTCCTGGAGACTTTCCTGCAGATTAGTTGTACGTCACCATTTGTATCGTCTTGCCTTGTCTGTTGAGCCTTATCTACGTTTAATCTTGGTGTATTAAAGTCTTCATAAATATTTCCATTTGTGCTTTTTCTTGATTACCCCACTTCTGTATTTATACAGGTTTTAGTAACATTTCTGAAACGTCTTTAATACTGCTATAGGATCTCTGGTTGTTTTTCTTGTTATAGGCTCCCCCCACATTTGGCAACAACTCCTTATACTTGGGTTTTGTGCCAGACGTTTTTGTGCATTGGGAGTTGGCAAAAAAAAAAAAGGGAAGAAAAAATGTTGCTCAACAGCAAGATTTCTAAACTCTTTCATATTATCCAGGTATTTCCTCATTTTCTCTAACATTTGTCAGTACAATACCCCTTTGGCATGTGTTGTCCAGATGCATGCAACAACTGGAATGCCCGTGGAGATGTCTTACTAGGATGCAAGGGCTAAACAATGTGACCTATATGGACTTGCTCAAAAGCCATGTCATTATATTTTATCTTGCAGACTGCTAAGATGTGACCTGTGCCGTGGCATACAAGGCATCCTCTGACTGAATAATAGTAGTCCTACTGCACATCCGCTATTTAGTTGGCATCAAAACATACTTTTTCCAGGGATATAAACCTCTTCTGCAACACCAGTAGAACAGCTTACCACTTCTCTAGAACATGTCCTCCCCATAAAACAAAGCTCATCCCTTTCTTTCTTTATTTAAAGTGCACTTTGGTTCTATGGATGAGTAATGGAACATTTACCTCAGTGCTGCCCCATGTACTAATGGGAAGAGGCAGCTCCTAAATGTTTTGTCACACACATGGGTCCCCTCAAATTAAACTATGATATGATCTGGGTTATTGTCACTAGGAGTAACATAATTATTGACCATGCAATAGGTAAGGCCAGTCAAACACAACTGGATATGTTCAAGCGCCAAAAGGGAAATTGGCTAGGCTTAAATTGCCTGCAGGTGAAGCTAGCATAGTAATTGCCCATGATCCTAGAAAACCCAGGGTTGTTTCAACCAGAGTCTGTCCTTTACTTCAGAAACTTGTCAGTAGATATTGATGTTGCTGCTGTGACATGGGGTTCATTGCATATTTTTTGCAAGACACTATAAGCTGGATGTGTTCTCACGGTCTAAGTTTTCATTTGGGACCACTATTCTCAGTAGTGTCCTCTGGTTTGAAGTGGATGGACCAAATCATTTAGGACACTAAAGTTTATGTACTTAACTACATTGATAAATCTTCATGAATCACATCCACTTCACCATAACCTCCCTCCTTAAGTTGACATCTGTTAAGTTCATATCAGCCTAGTTGATGGTATGAGACTTTTTTTTAAAACAGTAGGATGGGTTGGTGTATTGAGTTATGCTTTGTCATGATGCTGTAGATGGTCAACTGGCAAACATTATCTGGAGAAGAGTGAGGCATTGAGGGATTTGGGAATATCCATAGTGATGAATTGGTACCACTTGTGGTGACGAGTCCTGCCGTTCAAATACAGACATCGCTTGTGAACAGCGAATGCTATGGTTAAGTGCATAATTTGTTTCTCATTTGACTCATATGAGATAAGGCAGCAGATGAGTATGCTTTGGTTTGGCTTATTGTCAAGTTGCATTACCTGCAAATGAAGTATGAAAATGATTTTCTAGGGCTGCTTAAGTTGATCTCCACCAGGGCTGAGGCTCTTTCAGAACCCTTTTTCTGTGAGGTATCTTTGGATGTTAACTTCTCAGCCACCACTTGGTTATTCCTGAACACAGATGTAAATTAGAAATTTCCAGATTTGTGATGTACACCTTGGTGCTCTGATAATGTTTCTCCAGGCCAACCACCAAGAAGGATTTGCTTGGTAGGTAAAGAAGCTGTGTACTTAATAGAAGTTTAGAACTGCTTGGAAAGTTGCTGTTTGTTTCTTTACTTCATGCCTTTGTTTGGGGAGAGGAATGTTTGGCTATATTTGCATGTTTTCCCCCTCATGCTAGCTTGGTTAGAAACTGGAAAATGGATGGGAGAAAGAGAAATGTTATTGTGGGAATAGGCGATACAAAAGTAACTGGGGCAGATTTCATCTGCACTGTTGAATCTACTGCACACCTCAGTCTTGAAAGTTAACAAAGACTATATTCTTCAAGCAATTTAACATGAACAGAAGTTATGTAATTCACTTTAATTCCTCTACCCTTCTCATCACATTTGCCTCTGCTTCCTAGTAGTTTGCAAGGCCTTGGTTATTCTCAGTATTTCCTGGCAGTCTGCCACTGTTTTTCCTCATTGCTGTTCAGTTTTGCAGATGTTTTTTTACTGTCTGCTTTCACCACAAGTTGGTCTGTAAATGTTAATTATATTGATAAATGTTGCAGTAACTTTAGATGTACTGCTTATTTCCTGCCAAAGATCTAACAGGCCAGCTTCCAAGGCTTCACTGTACCTTTCACATGGCCAAACTGCTAGGCATCTCGAGCTGAGCTGATTAAAGGACCAGTTTGGGCACCAAGACCTTCAGAGCTTTACTGCCGCCAAAGAGTAGTCTCTCTTCTAAGGCTTTTGAGGATAGACTGTCAGCTTGGTGCTGTTCATTTGCTGGACAGATGTATTCCGTTTTGGGGTGAAATTGTTCATTTTTCTAAGTACCATTGGTGTTTAATTACTTGCATTTTCAGGAAAGTTATTTTAAAGGTAGGAGTTGTAACTGACTGTCGTGACACTATTGTAAATTGGGAGCACCCCCTGTCAGTTTTTAAAACTTGTGTAAAATAACTGAAAACCACTTTTTCTGTGGAGAAGTTTTCACTTTTGGGGGTGGTAAAGTGTTTTTAAAATGTTTTTTACCTTTTTCTTCCTCTGAAAAAGTGATTATTTTAAAGACTTGCATTTTTATTGGCATTTGCTGCTCCTCTTCCCTGGGAAAGGAGCACCATTTTTGGCTTGACCATGGAACTAACAGCCATTTCTTCTTCCACCCTCAAAGTCAAGCAAGCAGCCTTTGCCAAACAGGCTAGCATTTAGCCTCAGCTGCAGGTGGGTGACTGTGCTGACTATTTGTTGTACTTCAGACCACTTCTTTTACCCCATATCCCTCTGATGTAGCACCTACAAGCCAGTATGGACCAGGAGTTAGCCATGTCCTCCATGGTTGTTAGGGTTCCTTCAGTGGGCAAGGGAGAGCCATTTTGTCTGTCCTGAGAGAAGAAACAAGGAAGGTTCCCTATTGTGTATGAATGTTGTATCCATCCCTGGGGAAGCTGCTGCAGTTAGTAACAGTTAGTCCAATTTGTTTTCTGTTTAGAGGCTGAAAACTAAGGAAATACCAGATGCAGATATGTTTAGACAGTAGTTTACAGGGTCTGGCTTAGGGTTTACTTCAGAATATTGCACTTTCTTGTATAAAATGGTCTCTAGTAAAAGAAAGAGGGATGCCTCTTTTCCTGAAGAGAGTTAAGATTCTGAATCTGAAGATGAAGGGACAGATGCAAGTTCTTTTTTTCTCTCTCATTTCTGATTCACACTGAGGAGAGCTCATTTTCTGATTCTTCTTTTGGTTTATCTTTCACTGAGACTATTGCTAGAATGTGCCAGTGTTTTCAGTGGGAGAACACTGGGGTTTCTCAGTGTCTTAAAGTACTGTGAATAGTTACAGAATGAATTTCCAGAGCCTACACCCATTCCTTCTTGTTTTGTCTGCTTTAGAGGATGTGTTACTGCTTGAAATTTTTCTGATGGTCAGCCAGCTGCCCCTATAAAGGCGGGTAAGCTGCATAAAGTTCCAAAGTCTTAAATTTTTATACACTATTCCCAAATATGTGTATTTTACCTAGGTTTTATTATATATTGGAGTATGTGTGTGTGTGTATGTATATATGTGTGTATATATATATATATATATATATATATATATATATATATATATATATATATATATGTGGGTCTACTTCATTTGCCTGACAACTCAAATGACTGACACTCATTTGCCCGACAGCTCATTTGCTCGACAGAAAGTAATCAAGGCAAAAACCTGGGATTTGCCCCCCTCCCCACTGTTGTGCGACCGTGGAGTTGTTATATATAGTTGGGGGGGTGTGGGGGGCACAGCCCCCCACATCAGGGGGGTGTGGGGGGCGAAGCCCTCGGGCAAATGAGTGTCAGTCATTTGAGTTGTCAGGCAAGTGAAGTAGACCCATATATATATATATATATATATATATATATATATATATATATATATATATATATATATGTCTATATACGTACATATTTATTTATTACACATTTTTTGTCCTCATGCATTTCAACATGGTGTTTTTACGTCTTTCATGATTGACTATTTCACATACACACTTTTACATTTTTAATTAATGTTTTTTCATTGGTTCATTTAAACAGTAACATGTTATATATTTGTGTAATGAGGTCAATTTTATCTGATTAAGTAGTTGACGAAAATGTAAGAGGAACTGGCTATACAGCGTTATTATTTGTGTTTTCATTGGAATCAAGTGAAGGTTTGTCCTGTAGCAGAGTTCTCTGCCTTTTTTCAGTTTACTGGCCTATTTTGATAGGCACAGAGACCATTGTTTTGTTTGCTTTGACAAAACCAAACTGGTATGGATGCACTGCCTGGAGGTCTCCTGTGTCCTTGTTAATTTTCATGATAATTTTTTCCATGGCTTTACAAATGAGACTAGTCATACTAATGGGTCTTTAGTTTTCAGGGTCTGTGAAAGTTCCCTTATATGATGGGGGTTTAGCCTGGCAGTCCTCTGTTCATGCAGCACAAAGACAATTTTAAAAGTATAATTAATGATTCCATGGGTCCAGTTGTATTTTGGACCATTTAAGGGCATCTTGGGATGTTACTGGGGTCAATTGAGGCTGTGTGTTTAGCTTTAGTGAGTGCAACCAGAATATGCTGTGTAGTTGGAGGGATTGTTTGAGGGTGGTGTTGGGGGTGAGATGAGGAAAAGCTGGTACTCTGTCAGTTAATAGGTTTGGTATATCACCAGACTCTGTGGCACCATTAACCACCAGTTCTGTACATTGATATGTGCTGCCCTTGAGGTTTCTGACATTGCTTTATAGGTTACTTTCACTCGAGTGGATTGGCAAATTAGCCCTCTTGGTTGTCCATTTAGTCTGAGAGAGTTTTTCTTTATGGGCTCCACCCTGCCTGATTTTTGCCATAATTTTTTTCCTTATGTTGTATGTTATATTTAATGTGGGATGCCACCAGAGAGGCTTGTTTCTGGGGCTAGTTCTTGGCTTCTGGTAGATACAGCAGTCTCTATGCAATCATTGACATGGTTGTACAGAGTTTGAGAGGAATTCAGCATAGGTTGATGTAGTCTGTGTTTGGACGGGCTTTGAATTTTGACAAACCATCACTTAACTGGCAATTTGCCTTAGAGTAGTTACTGTTACTGGTTTTAATGGGATTGTGGAGTTGATTTTGATCTCAAAGGAAACTTCATTTTGCAAGGGGGGAAGAGACATTGAGAGGTACAGCGTTCTCCTGTATTTGTGAGCACGAGGTCCAGTATGTTGGAGCCTCTGGTTGGAGTGTTCACTTCAAGGGTGTGTTGTATTTACAAAGTCCGGCAGTCTGTGCCTGTAGATTTGAGGCAGTTGATTCTTAATCTGTAGGGGGTAATTTAGTCTCCCATGAATAGGGTGTTGGGTTGGATAGTACGTGTTGCAGTAGGTCCAAGTATGCATTGTGAGCTTTTGGGACATGGAGGATGATCTATAGTTGACTAGGAAATGGTATGGGATTTTGTCTATGGTGGTCTGCATGTGGAAGAACTCCAGTGAGTTATCTTGTTTCTTGCACCCTAGAGGCCTGCTTGTTGTGCAGTGGATATAAAAAGTTTACACGCCCCTGTTAAAATGCCAGGTTTTTGTGATATAAAAAAAAAAAACTACAATAAATTTAAAAACTTTTTTCACCTTTAATGTGACCTGTAACCTGTACATTTCAATTGAAAAACAAATCTGTTACGGGAAAAAATATTAAAAAAATTTAAAACTTACAATAAGCTGATTGCATAAGTGTGCACACCCTTAAACTAATACTTTGTTGAAGGACCTTTTGATTTAATTACAGCATTGTCACCTTGGGTACACACCTTACATCAATTAAAGAGAAAAAAAGAAAAAGTAGGTAGTGTCACCAAAGTCAGAATACATCTAAGTACAAAATTCAGAGAAAGCACGGTTCCACCACCAATCCTGCTAAACCGTTTTTTAACAGGAAGTTTTACTGGCTAACATTTAGGATTTGAAAAAGGTACTGCATCAGAAGCACGTATCCGTTTATGAGCTAGTGTGTTTTATTTTATCATAGTTTTATTTTTATTAAATGTTTTCAAGTTTTTAGCAGGATTGGTGGTGGAACCGATGTTCTTAGTGTTTCACTGTTGCAGTCATCACATTTGGGTTATCTGTTTGCAGTAGCCCTCAGTCGGCCTGATTAACAAAGTCTTGGGTCCTGCGTCGGTTACTGTCCCTTCTTCTGTGACGTCAGGTCGTCAGGGGTATAAAACATGCAGCTGACACCATTACATCAGTCTTTCTTGCCGTGCGGTGCCTGAAGCAGAAGCAGTTCGTAAGTGCCGGTCGACCGACTCCTGAAATTTTTGTTTTAGAGTTTCAGAACTGAAGTCTTCAACTAAAAGCCAAGTACCCCATTGGGGAAACTTTTTCTTGCTCTAAGCCGATGTCACTAAAAGTAAATTGCATTACTTGTGGAAAGCAAATACCTCATAAAGATTTTCATTCGTACTGTATTCCTTGCCTAGGCCCTGACCACGACGTACCTCGCTGTCTGTTTTGTGCCTTATTTAAACCACAAACTATCCATCATCTGTATATTTACGCTTCTAAATATTTTGGTGCTCTGTTCAATTATCCCGATATGTCTTCAGTAAGCCGTCTGACTACCGACATTCCGAAAAAACACAAAGATAGAGACAGGCTGCTGAGGTCCAAAGCTGCTGCTGCTGACGCTTCTCCAAAGCCAGTCGCCGGTACTCAGTGAGGTGCTTTTGCAGCCCCTGATGCCTGCTACTTCAGATTCACAGGCCTTTACGTAAACCCATTCGGAGTCTGGTATGCCATGAGATGCTTCAACTGTGGAACCTGCGGATGTCTCTACCTTGGATGGGTCTGGAGCCGCTGTGCAGGCACCAGCTTCTGAGGGTGTATTCAGGCCTACTGACTTGCGTATTAAACCGTTGCCATCTTCTTCTTCAAGGCCTAAAACTCTACTTATGCCTACAAAACTCTGGCCTAGACCGCATGGCCAGGCCTTTATGCCTAAAAAACAAATAAGAGTGGCTGAAGACCTTATTACTTTAATTTGGGGAAGCCAACCTTCCCCCTCTAAGAGACCTAGGGCTGAGTTTGCTTATGATACTTCTGACCAGGATTCTGAATTTTCTGTTTCCTCTGATGACCAGGCTTTACCCTTATCTACCTATGAGGATTCTGATGCTGAGGACTCTATTCCCTCTGCATCCCTCCAGAGGATTTTTCTTTTGGTGAAACCTTGCATACCGGATTTTTCTTTTGGTGAAACCTTGCATACCCTCGGAGCATTTTCATTGGGAAAGTCAGTATTTCTCTGATTCTAAAAAGAGGCTTAGGGATTTCTTACTCCTGCCCCAGCACAGGCCTTTAGCCATACTTCCTGTACTAGACATTGTCATTGATGCCTTTTTGGAATCTAGCTTGGCCCCTGACTCTCTATCTCCTGCTCCCAGAAATCCGGATAGATATTACAGGGTCCCTGACTCTCATAAGTTCCTTTTTAAAAATCCTACTGTGGATCCTGAGACCATTTCACAGGGACCCAGTGGCATTAAAGCTATTACTGCCAAAAACCCTACCCCCTCTGATAGAGACTCCAGGGCGCTGGATAGATGGGGTAAGGTATACACTTCTGCAGCTTTGGCCATTAGGGCCTTAAACTGCCTGTTTCATATGTTAAAGTATCAGCAGCATATTATTGGATTGCTTAAACAGAAAATGACGTTGATTCCTGATTGTACTGAAAATAAGGATTTACAGGATTTACTGCATTCAGCTGAACAAGTTGGAAAACATACTTTGCAATGTGGTTTTGATTCACTAGAGGCATCTTGCAGGGCTGCTGTAACTGGGTCTGTACTTAGAAGGCATGCTTGGCTTAAGGAGCAACCCTTGCCAGATCATGTTAAAGCGAAATTACTGGATGCTCCCTTAAATCAGGACCGCCTGTATGGCAACAAAGCAGATGAAAGTTCTTAAAAAGATGGAGGAAAAAGCTAAATCTATGCAAACTGTTAAAGATTTTTTACAAGTACAACCTCCAGTGTTTAGTAGGCATTGGCCTTCCAAGAATTGGTCCTTTCCTGCCTCTTCCAGACCTTCAGTCCAAACCCAGATCCAGCAGAGCTCCCAGGCTTCAGTCCCAGGGTACGCATAGGACTAAGCAGTGGGGGGTCTCCACTTCCAAATCTGGGGGTAGTAAAACTCCATCCTATGATTAAACTGTCTCATTGACTTTTTAAAACTACCACGCACTTCTCAACGGTCTGCCCCTTTGGGGGGAAAGATTGCTCTTCATGCAAAGAACTGGGAACTCGTTACCCAGGACAAATGGGTTTTAAATAATGTCCCAGGGATACAGATTTCACTTCCACACATTACTAACACCAAGCGGGTGGCCAGATCTATCCCCAAATCAGTGGACAGAGGCCCAAAAGCAAGTACTTTCTCTCTTAAGCATGGGGGCTATTCAATTGGTACCAGAAGAGGAAAAGGGACAAGGTTTCTACTCTAGAATTTTCCTGGTACCCAGAAAAGACAATTCATGGCATCCTATCCTGGACCTTCCTACTCTAAACACCTTTTTGGTAATTCCAAAATTCAAGATGCTGACTCTTCACCAGTTGCTCCCTGTGCTAGGCAAAGACACCTGGTTGGCAACATTAGATTTAAAGGAAGCATATCTGCACATCTTAATTGGGGAATCTTGCACAAGATACCTACACTTCAAAGCAGGCTACACGCACCATCCGTTCTCTGCACTGCCCTTTGTGAATACCCTGGGCGCAGTAGATAAACCAAAGTGCCTACCTCCAGTCGTTGCATTTTGCAGGCAAAGAAATATTCAAATATACCCATACCTGGATGATTATCTAATTCAGGCAGAAAGCCAGGAAATACTTTTGAATCATCTGGCCTTTGTACAAAGGGTGATAACTTGTCTGGGGTACACCATAAACGAAAAGAAATCACACCTGGTACCCTGTCAACAAATTATATTCCTGGGAGCAAGTTTGAATACAACTTCCCAGATGGCTTTCCTCAAGCCAAAGAAACAAATTAATTTGACAACCTACTTCAAACAAATGGCCACAAAAACCCTGCTATCTGCAAAGTAAATACTACAAGCCTTGGGGTTCATGGCCTCCTGCAGTCTTCTAATTCCATGTACAACACTGCATATGAGAAAATACAATGGTATCTAAAAAGCCTATGATGTCAACATTCTCAGGATCTAGAAACAATAAGTCCTATCGTACCTTGCCTACGCCTAGAGTTCCTTTGGTGGGCAGAGGCCTGCCACCAAAACAAGGGATTACCATTCACACTACCCCCTGCCACCCAAACCCTAACAGATGCATCAGACTATGCATGGGGGCCTCACCTGGCAGGGAAGTGCATTCAGGGCAAATGGAACCCAAGTCAAATGCACCCTGCATAGCAATCAAAAAGAAATGTTGCCTGTACAGAATGATCGGACAGCCTTTAAGGACCACATTCTTCCAGGACAATTAATGGTAAAAACGGACAACACCACTGTTATGTGGTACATAAACAAGCAGGGGGTTACACATTCTTACCCCCTCTGCAGACTAGCCATAGTATTGTGGAACACAGCCCTGAGCTACCAAGTGCATCTACAAGCTCAATTCTTTTCAGGAAAACTAAGTACACTGGCAGGCGAACTAAGCAGAAACATCATGGACCCACACAAGTGGAAACTAGAACCAAGGATTTTCAACATGTTGACAAGCAAATGGGGGAGCCCAGATACAAACCTGTTTGCCTCCCCCAAGAACTATCAGTTGGACAAATTTTGCACAAGGACTCCCCACAAACAAGCTTGGAAAGTGGATGCTCTGTCCTTTAGCTGGAAAAACCAATACAAAGACTGTGTTGTCAGTCTTTACCATTAATTGTCCTGGAAGAATGTGGTCCTTGAAGACTGTCGGCATTCTGTACAGCTAACGTTTCTTTTTGATATGCAGGTGCATCAGTTTATGCCTTTCCTCCTCTGCCTCTGCTCTCTAAAGTACTACTGAAGATCAAACAAGACAAACCAAGGACTATTTTGATTTGCACCAGACTGGCCACGCCAACACTGGTACTTCCTCTTGTGCAGTGTGTCACTGTTGGCCCCATGGCACCTGCCTCCGACACCTACCCTATTGTCTCAGCAGGAGAACCAGATTCTGTACCCTCGGCTTCAAACACTGAACCTAGCAGCCTGGCTAATTACCTAATCTCTCCTTTACCATCCCTCAGTAAACCAGTGATGGATATCATTTTAGAGGCAAGGAGGCCTAGTACTAAAAAATCTTATGCTGAAAAATGGAAAAGCCTGGAACCAATCTCATGGGATGAGCACAGCAGTGCCCAATTTACCTCAGATTTTATAATACTTAACTGAGATGCTTCACAAGGGCATGTCCTTCTCCATCAAAATTCACGCCTGAGCCATTTCAGCTCATAACACAGAACCTCCCCTCTTCTCTCATCCATTGCTCAAGCAATTCCTCAGAGGGGCAGAAAACTTACGACCACCCAGGAGAACTTGTTTCAGTAAAATGTTATACTGACTTATTTCTGTTGGTTCCAGCCTCGTGTGTGTATTTTGGATTCACCCAGGAGAGCTCCACAACTCCAGCCTGGGACCTTAACTTTGTATTGGAGAAACTCACCCCCACCCCTTTCTAGCCAGCTGCTAACACAGACTAAAATTCCTTTCTTGGAAAACAGCTTTCCTTTTAGCAATCCCTTCAGCAAGGATATCTGAATTACAGGCCATTATGGCAGTGGAGCCTTTCATCATCTTTCATGTGTACAGGGTGTCCGTCAGGACCAATCCCTCCATGCCCAAGGTGGTGTCCACTGTGGCCCTTAATTAATCCATTCATTTGCCAACCTTCTTTCCTAATCCACAGAACAAAGGGGAACGGATACTGCACTCATTAGATGTGCACAGACAACTTGGATTCTACTTGGACAGGACTAAACATCAAAGGAAATCTTAACTTCTGGTGGCATTTGCTGCAGGGGCAGAGGGGAAGGCTGTTTCAAAGCAAGCCATTTCCAAATGGATAGGCCATTGCTTTCATTTCTACTACAAGCACCATGGAAAACCTATCCCACAGGGGATCAGACCCCACTCAACCAGGGCTGCATCTACCTCTACAGCCTTTCTCAGAGGCGTCTCTACCAGGGACATCCTAGAAGCTGCTACCTGGAGTTCTGTTCATACTTTCACCAAGCATTACCATCTGCCAGTTTTCTCTAAATCCAGAGCTGGCTTTGCCACTACAGTCTTGCAGGGCTTTATAGCTGGTCCTAATGCTATTTAAATTCCCCCTCCCATCCTTAGCTTTGGGAATCTACCCAAATGTGATGACTGCAACAGTGAAACATGAACGTAGTACAGTTGTGTACACTTACCATAAATGTAGATGTTAGAAGTGTATTCACTGTTGCAGTCCTGGTTACCCTCCCTCCCAGTCCCCTTACCTTTTTTGGCTATACCTCTACTCTCCTTTACTATGCTCAAAAGCTTTTTGGTGTATTTGCTTTTTTTTGGAGGTATAACCTTGTATATTTATAGATTTTATGGCTTCCCATTAGGGGGCACCTGACATCTGGGGCAAGAAAAACTGATGTAATGGTGTCTGCTGCATGTTTTATACCCCTGATGACCTGACGTCACGGAAGAAGGGACAGCAACCGACGCAGGACCCAAGACTGTTAATCAGGCCGACTGATGGCTACTGCAAGCAGATAACCCAAATGTGATGCTGTGAGTACACTCTAACATCTACATTTATGGTAAGCGTACACAACTGTACTTTCTTTCTCTGAATCAATTGGAGACTCTGATTAACCCCAAATAAAGTTCAGCTGTCCTAGTAGGGTTTTCCTGACATTTACTCAGTTGCCTGCTACAGCAAAAGCTATGGTTCACAGAGAACTTACAAAGCATCAAAGAGATCTCATTGTTGAAAGATCTCAGTCAGGAGAAGGGTAGAAAAAAATGTCCACAGCATTGGATATACCATGGAACACGGTGAAGACAGTCATCAAAAAGTAGAGAAAATATGGGGCCACAGTGATGTTGCAAAGAACGGGACATCCCTCCAAAATTAATGAAAAGACAAGACAAAACCTGGTCAGGGAGGCTGCCAAGAGACCTACAGCAACACTGAAGGAGCTGCAGGAATTTCTAGTAAGTACTGGTTGTGTACCACATGTGAATATCTCCCATATTCCCCATATGTCTGGGCTATAGGGTAGGGTTGCAAGACAGAAGCCTTTTCTTACACAAAGTAAAAAACATCCAGGCTCGGCTGAAACTTTCAAAACAATACATCAAGTCTCCCAAAAGCATGTGGGAAAATGTTTTATGGTGTGATGCGACCAAGGTTTTGGCCACAATTCCAAAAGGTACGTTTGGTGCAAAAACAGCACTTCGCTTCACCAAAAGAACACCATTCCCATGGTGAAGCATGGTGGTGGCAGTATCATGCTTTGGGGTTGCTTTTCAGCTGGTACTGGAGTTTGTCAATGTGGAGGGAGTTTTTATTATCAACAGTTCCAAATACCTGTCACTTTAGCCTAAAACCTTCAGGTGTCTGCTAGAAAGCTGAAGATGGAGTAATTTCACCTTTCAACACAGCAATGACCCAGTGCATACATCCACATCAGCAAAAAAAATGGCTTCACCAGAAGAAAATTCAAGTTTTGGAATGGCCCAGCCACAGCCCAGACCTAAATCCAATAGAAAGTCTATGGAGTGACCTGAAGAGGGCTGTGCACAAGAGTTGCCCTCGCAATCTGACAGATTTGGAGTGCTTTTGCAAGGAAGAGTGGGCAAATATTGCCAAATCGATGTGCAATGCTGATAGACTCCCACCCAAGAAAATTGAATGTTGTAATTAAATCAAAAGGTGCTTCAACAATGTATTTAAGGATGTGCACACTTGTGCAACCAGCTTATTGTATTTTTTTATATTTTTCCCCTAACAGATTTGTTTTTAATTGAATTGTACAGGTTACAGGTCACATTAAAGGTGGGAAAAGTTTTGAAATTATTTATTGTGGTCTCATTTTTAATCAGAAAAACCTGGCATTTTAACATGGCTGTATAAACTTTTTATATCCACTGTGAGACGCATCCACCTTTTAGACCAGTAGCTGAACAGGTAAAGGTGTGGAAAGCATAGAAATCTTGCACTGTCTGTGTACTCTGCCACTTCAAATTATTGTCTTCAGCTACACAAATATCTATATTCAAGTGTGAGGAGAGTTTGTGGAGTGTAGTTTATTTGGGTTACTGGCTTTGACCAGTAGCACCTTGAGGTTTTGTTGAGTTGATTTTGCTATGTTGCTTGGTTTGTCTATTTGCCATTCCTGAAAAGGCACTGTGGGGTGGATAAAGTCTTCGCCAGTATCCAAAAGCCTAGATGGGAAAAGTGCAGACCATCTTTGGCAAAGCAACGTGGTCTGTTGACCATACCCTCCCAAGCTGAAAATATTGATTCCCCTTAGAATGACACCCGAAAGACAGCCATTTGTTTTGCACGTCATTTTCTGCTCATATTGTGGCTCCTGTGTGATATGCTGCACAGTGCTAGGCCAATACCAGCCTGAGAATGTCTGAAAGTTCCATAATGTGTGTCTTCATATAGTCCAGGGAGGTACCTCTCAAACAATTTACTCCTACATGAGCTAGGATATCCTTTTGGTACTTTGTATTGTGGCTATAGATAAGCAGCTAACGAAAATGACTTTTTTCATTCTTTCTCAATGAATGGGTTACAGATCAGACTCTCAGACTTTGAATCCAACTCTTGACGACCTCCCTCTTCCTGTAATGCCCTAGTCCATCTCCAGTAACTCTGGTTTCATTTGATGCCATCTCGCACAGACATGAGATACTTCTCTCGTAGCATTTGCAGTTGTTGTTGATTCCAAAATAAGAAAAGTTTCTTTCTCATTTCTTTCTCTGTTGTACCTCCCTCTTAATCGTTTGGTTTATCTTGTCAGGTATTTTTGCTATTTAAATAGTTAAGTTTTTCCATTTACTGTTAATACTATTGGTATATTCTCTACCTTTCTTTTGTTCTGTCATAGGTGGTGTTTTTTTTTTTTTAATGCACTTATGTGCATAAAATTCCTAACTCTGATGTCCACAAGGAGTGTGTCTATTGCTTGGGGCTAGCTCACTTAAATACGAACTGCTCTGTCTGCACAGCCTTAAATTCGTGTGCCATAGCTGGCAGGAGAAACAAATTGGTGACCAAGGGTTTGCCTCTCATCTTCAGGGGCTCCGGAGCCTCAGTAATTCATCAGAAGCTCTGTTGGAGCATAGGAAGCAGTTGCCTCTGGAGGGTGGCTCCATAGTTTTGGGAGACTTCAAAGTCAATTGTCTGATCAGACACTACTTATGGTGGATCCTAAGCTATTGGTTCCAATCATGATTTCTGCTAGTCCGACCTCTCAAGTTACACATCCTAAGCCTTCTGATCTGAAGCCTAGTACTTCATACACTCCTCTCTGAGGACTCTCTCCCCTGAGTTCCTAATTGATCCTGTTCTCCTAGGCTCCATTCTGCATTCACGCAGACTGCAAAAAAGCACTCTTAGACATCAAGTCAACCACATCATCCATCAGGTCCTCCAGAAGTATATCCAAAGTGGACATGGATAGTATGCATAATTTCCTCAGAGCTGGGATCCAGATGGGGGGGGGGGGGCTATCTTGGCTCCACCCCCTATTGGATCCATGAATCTTCTGGCCACTACTCACCCAGTCTGATCTCCACCAATCTGACCTTCGTTTTTGGACCACTAGGATCTGTCGGGTCCAAGAGTTTCATAGTTGGAGCTAAAGAGAATTACTTTGACTCTGACATCTTCCCTAACCAGTTCAGTTCTGCTCCCATGCCTTTGGATTGGAACAGGTCCCAGAGCCAAACCATTGGCATCAGATCTGTGGGGTGGGGAATCTACTCTGTTGGATCCATCCCTGTCCCTTGGAGCCGGACAGCTCTGGTCTGGTTCTCTCCTCCAGTCACTGTTGAGGTTGGAGTCCTGATCTACCTATACTGGAACATTTGGCTCGGGAGCGGGTGGCCATGGCTTCTCCGTGTCCATCTTCTTTTCAAGGCTGTGGAAAGGGCTTTTTCTCTTTCTAGAGGTCTGGTCTCTCTCCTCTCTGATCCACCACTTATTCCTCCTTTGGGTCCAAGCTCTGAGGCCATCCAACAAGTCCTCCAGAAGTGTATCTAAAGCAGACATGAATGACTATGGACAGCCAGTTCTACCTAGCTTCCAGTCAGTCCCCATGGAGGAACCCACCCTCTCTCCTGATACCTCCCCTGAACATCCCCCACCCCCTGAGATGGTCCATTGGAAGAGGACATGCAAGAGGAGGCACAAAGGTTTCCCATTGTAATCTCTCGCTGAAGATGCTGAGTTTGAGGAAGGGGGGGGGGCCCGCTCGCCACCTAATGATGTCTCCTTTGGAGACTTGTTAGAGATTCTTAAAAAGGTGCTTGGTCTTTCAATAATCCTTCAGAGGAATCAGTATTTTTGGAGGCTTTTGGTTCTGGCCTATGTACAAACTCCTCTGTGGGTAAGCTTATTGATCAGGTCTCTCACCGGGCATGGAAGGAGCCAGATTCGGTTGAGCCAATACCCAGTCACCAGGATAGGTTCTTAACTTCTCCAAACGATAAACCTCATTGGAGCAAGGGAGTGCTTTGTAGATCCTAATGGTTGTGGCAGCAGCCACTAAAAAGCTAGCAGAGCAAAGTTACTCTGTCCATTCCCCCTAACAGAGTCCAAGGTACTGGACAGATTTGGAAACCGTGTATTTGCTTCAGGGACTTTGAGGTGAAGTTTGCTGAAGCACAATGGCACAGTTTATAAAGCTGCAAAGGGGTTTGACAAAATAACTATCAAACTTTAGTCCATGTCTGCAGAGGATTTCAAAAGATAATCTTCTCAGCTGACCACTCTTGTCAATTTCCAATGCTTTCATGAGGTTAAGCTCTCTTGCAGCAGAAGGTGATTCACAGGCCGTCTGTTCAGGCTTTGCAGTAAGGAGACATGCCTGGATGCGGCTATGCGACTTTAAGAAGCCTTTCAAAGTGTCTTTCATCTGTGATCCCTTTGGAACATCTTTGTTTGGTCCTTCTGTGAAAGACATGCTTACCCATAATGAAAGCATGAAAGACTCTGTGCCATGGGAGTAAAGTTTTTTTACCCCTCACCACCTTTGATTTGTAGAGATGGTTTGTTAAAATGTGGTTCTGCAAATCTCTGGGACCTTTCCAGGATCTGTGGGGAGATCACTCCTTCAGGGGCAGAGGAGGTAGCTCTAATGGTAGGTGTTTCCCTGAAGGCAGAGGAGGCACAGAAAGTCAGGGTTTCCGAGACTCCTTCCCAGATAGACCCTTTCAGCGCTCCTGAAGTGCTGCAAGACTACTCCTCTCTAAAGGCAGTCGGGGGACAGTTTTCCTTGCACCTAAGGTGCCTGGACCGTTGTAGCAAGATTCCTGGATGCTAAAAAAAAATATCCAGAGGTTATTTCATACCACTTTCCCAGCCCCCAAATTCCAATAGAAAGACTTACTGACATTCTACTCAGAGGAAGGCTGTAGCACAAGAAATTCAAAAGCTGCTAGACAAGTCATCCAGGAAGTTCCACCAGACCAAACAGGATTCTGAACTTGCATTTTGTTTAGTGCTTAAAAAGACACGGAAACTGAGACCAGTCTTTGATATAAGCAAGCTAAATCACCTTCGTAAAAAAAGTCAAAGTTCTGAATGGTCATGGTCCTATCCATTCTGCCATTTCTATGCAAGGACAAGTGGATGTGGTCTCTAGATCTTCAAGATGCTTAATATCACTTCAGAATAGACAGGTGCTCCCAGAGATGCTTGCGCTTTCGACTGGGAGCCAGTCACTACCACTGCAGAGCCCTGTGCCTTGGACTCGCCACAGCCCCCAGGGTGTTCACCACCAAATGTATGGCAGTGTTAGTATTTGCTATAACTGATTTAAGTATTTTTTTCTGGCTTTTTGATTATTTACTGCTTAGCGACTGCATTTTAGCCTGTTTATACAGCTCTGCATTCTATTTAAACTGTTTTTGTGTTGATTAACTGTTTTGCACTTTTAAAAAGTTATTTGTTGCTTAATTTTACCTGTAGGCTAACGCACTCAAGTGCGCTAGCCGTTTAAAAGCATTTACTGTCTGTTTTTCCTCTGTTTTCTCCAAAAAAAAAAAAAAAATCTTGTTTTCCCGCCTTACTGAACTAGAATAGTCCAGTCTTCAGAGTTTGCTGATCTCTGGGCTTTGGCTTGGTTCCTGTGCTATTCCATATCCTTATTTGGATAAAGGGAAGCTTCTTTGTTCACCAGTGGGAGTGGGGAGCACTGAGCAGCCTATTTGTCCCTAGAGCAGTGGTTCCAGCCAGAAACTTGTAGTCTATTGGCCATTTTGGGTCAATTCCTAGCTCTTTTCAACCCCCTGCTATAAAGCCCGCTTTAGCGTGATTTAGCGCGGAGTTGCCCATAGAGCACCATCGGGCAGCGCCGGTTAAACTATTTCTGGCTCCATAAAGTCTGCTCTTCAATTTTTCCCTTAGAACTTCTCTACTTGCAATCTAAACAGTCTATTCTCTATCTCAAAAGCTCAGCACTTGCTCCTAAAGCATTTTTATATAGGTAAAGTACTTGTATACTAAATAAAGTACTACATTAGCCTAGAATCCCCTTGAGTGCCCATTTCCCTCTAGGTCCCTTCTGACTCAGTTACACAGCAAACTTTTTCACTTTTTCTAGCATGTCGAAGGGTCAGTTGTTAGTGTCCTCTCCTGTTCAGCTGGTGAATCTGGGCATCTTGAGGCAATGTTACAATTGCCTCATGTACACAGACAACCCACTCCTTCTCCCACAAAACACAAATACATGTGAGAGATGCAACTATATAGCCAAACTGGAGGCTGAGCTCTCTCAACTCAGGACTGGCAAGACCAGACAGGAGGAGAAGGAAACCACGCACACCACAAACCCAGTTTCACATAGAACTATCACAACTGCAAAACAAGCACATAAACACACAAAGACATACTCGGAGGCACTGATCAAAAATCTACCAAAACTACAGAGGCCTCCAAAGCAGACACCCAAGCAACTGCCACCTCAAGACATAAGACATGCAACACATAGTTCTCAAAGTCAGTGTGCTAAACAGTCACAGCCCTTAAGGCCAAACACAATGCCAGACACACTTGTTATAGGTGACTCCATAGTCGGACACACTGACGTCCCACTCACCAGACTGAACAAGGAAAAGATCACAGTAAGCTGCCTGTCAGGCGCTAGAATCCGCCACATAACACAAGCACTCTGGTCACTCCACAGCAAGTACAAGTATGACTCATTGTCCATGCCGGTGTGAACTACCTGAGACTTACCTCCCTGGACTGCATGAAAAGAGACATAGAGGAGCTCTCAGATTATGTAGCCCAGGCCGGTATGACCCTGACCCTGAGCAGTATCCTACCCTCACCAAGAATGATGCCACAATACAGAGACAAAATGATCAGCTTTAATAATTGGCTTAATTACTGGTGTTATTCTAAGGGGATCCAATGTCTGTCTGCCTGGGATGACATGCTTGACAAGCCACACTGCTTCGCAAGGGACGGCTTGCACCTGTCACCCCTGGGCTTCCGGATATTGGCAAAGGCTCTTGCCACCCCCATAGTGCCTTTTTTAGGCAAGGCTCAAATGATAAACCTACCGCCCTAGAAAACAAAAATGGAGAAAAAACTAAGGGTAATACTGCTCAATGCCAGAAGTCTAAACCTCAAGATGCACGCCCTCGAAGCCCTCCTCAGTATGGAGAACATCGATGTCTGTGCTGTGACTGAAACCTGGTTCAAGGCTCCTGAGAGCACCCCAGCACTATCCGGTTATACATCATATCATGCGTTCCGGCCCCAAAATCCGGACCGAACCACAAAAGGAGGGGGGAGTATCCATATTCATAAAGGATACCCACACCTCCAGGTTAGTGGCAACGCACGAAGCATAGGAGACTATCCAGGTGCAATTAACCATAGGTAAAACTGCCCTACAGTTTGTAACATGCTACAGACCACCTTCTGAAACTCAGGAAACCCACAGCCTTCCTGAAGACACTGGAGAGTATGAATGTCTCTTCAAACCCAAACATAGACTGGGAACATTACTCAAGCCCCAACACCCTAGCCCAAAGGTTCCTTGAGTTCATAAACTCAAATGCTATGGAACAACTAGTCACCATTCCCACAAGAGGAGAAAATATACTAGACCTGATCATCACAAACATGGGGACAAAATGCTCCACACCGGAAGTATATCCCTCATTGGTGAGATCAGACCTTAAATTAATCTCACTGGAGATCCACATCCCGCCCCCA
Source organism: Protopterus annectens (assembly GCF_019279795.1). Taxonomy (NCBI): domain Eukaryota; kingdom Metazoa; phylum Chordata; order Ceratodontiformes; family Protopteridae; genus Protopterus; species Protopterus annectens. The sequence goes on from NC_056747.1 coordinate 566,200,016, forward strand.
CCCCCAGCAAAAAAGACCACAGTGAAGAACTTCTCAAAAGCAAACTTCACACTTCTTAAGACTGGAGTGGTATCCTTCAAGGCCCCGAGCCAGTGGAAACCACAACCCACGCTGCTGAAACCCTTACAAATGCCTTCTACGAGCACCTCCAGGAATGTATGGATCAAGCAATCCCTAATAAAATCAAGACCCTTTCCACCAAAGGCAGGCACCCAGTCTGGTGGACTCCAGCCATAAACAAACTCTACAACAAGAGGAGAAAGCTACTACATGACAGAGCAAAATCCCTAAATGGGAAGGCATCTCTGATCAATACTAGCAAAAACTACGATCACTCATAAAATCATCCAAGGCCAACTTTGAGAGAAAAATCGCTAATGACACAAAAGACAATCATAAAGCCTTCTTTAGCTATGTTAGAAACCTGGGTGGAAACTCCCAGATATGCTCAGAATTAGTCCAAAATGATAAAAAAATCACTGAACCCACAGACATTGCCAACATATACTGGCAGACAGGTTCAGTGCAAATTTCTCCCTCCCCCAAAAGGAGAAATATCTATCCCACCAGAGTCTAGCCTCCCAAACATCTCAGGTGCCCAGGTGAGAGCTGCTCTCTCTAAAGCAAAAAACACAGCATCAATGGGACCGGACAGGGTCCCCGGCTGTGTGCTACACGAACTCAATGAGGAACTAAACCCACACATAAGGCTGCTGTTTAATCTTAGCCTTACTACAGGATACGTACCCAAAGAATGGCGTACGGCAACTGTGGTCCCACTCCACAAAGGCGGTGCTTCTACGGACTCTGGAAATTACCGCCCCATAAGCTTGACGAGCCTTGTCTGCAAAGCTATGGAGAGGATCATAATGGAACTCATAAATAAAGACATTGGGGACCTACAGACACTGGACCCTACCCAATTTGGCTTTGTCAAGGGCAGATCCTGCCTCTTGAACTTGGTCGACTTTTTCGAAACAGTCACTAAGGACATTGATGAGGGTAAGGCAGTTCACACAACCTACCTTGACCTAGCAAAAGCGTTCGACACAATACCCCACTCGGGCATCATAGAAAAACTCACCAGCTTAGATGTAAACCCATATGTCACAAGATGGGTTGCATACTGGCTCAAGGACAGAACACACAGGGTTAGAGTTGTTGGTGCCATGTCAGACTCTAAGCCGGTCGGTCACGAGCGGTGTCCCACAGGGCTCAGTCCTGGGCCCCCTCTTGTTCGGCATTTATTTTTCTGAAGTGCAGGCAAACATAGGGGGATTGTGGCTGACAAAATTTGCAGATGACTGCAAACTGGGCACCATAATTGACACTCCATCAGACACAGACATCCTCCAGAAAGGTCTCATAGAAATGGATAACTGGTGCCAGAGCCATGGCCTTAAGCTAAATGCCAAAAAATGTATAGTCATACCCTTTGGGAAAAACAAGGTAACCCCTAATTACCACATAGGTGGTAATCCATTAAACACGGAAGAAGTTATCAGGGACCCGGGGACCCAAGTTGACAGTAACCTCTCTTTTGACACTCACATTGCCAAAGTGGTTAGGAAGACCTTCTACATTGCCCACCTGATCATGAAGGGATTCACATCCAGATCAGGAGAGGTCATTGTACCCCTGTACTCTTCACTTATCAGACCAATGATTGAGTACAATGCCCCATTCGGAATGTACCTTACCCGACACCTGCAGCAGTTGGAAAGACCCCAAAAGTTCCTCACCAAAAGGATAAAGGGCATCATGTCATACGATGCCCGACTGAAGAAACTCCAGCTCTATTCAGTCGCATACCGTCTGCTCAGAGGTGATCTGTGCCTGACATACAAGGCCATGTCCAACCCGGAATTAATGGACATGCTCCACCTCAAAAAATCCAAATCCACCAGAGCCACGAGAGCAAGAGACTTAAACCTCAACACGGATATAAATAGGACGTGCTGGAGGGACAGATTCATCACCCAGAGACTCCCTACACTATGGAACAGAATCCCAGTCCATGTGAGGCAGAGCCCCTCACTGACTCTGTTCAAGAGAAATCTTGACGAGTGGATGGGAGATCGTAGGTTTACCCCGGGAATCATCTCTGTATCACTGCTGGACAGAGGCACAGCAAACTAATGGGTATAGTATTCTCATCCTAAGGGGTGGTGAAAGCCACACACACTCTGGCTAGGCTTTTAAATGCCCTAGGGCAGATAGCCTAGTATGAACCTATGAACCTATGAGCAGCTCACTTGAGACTATAAAGGGATTCGGAGCATTTCCATATCGAAAGGGCAGGCTGCCTAACTCCCCTATGCATCTTCAACAGTCCAATCAGTAGGTATCAGTCAATTATGCCAAATCAAACCTCACATCGGTACAGAGCCTGGAGTTTATTGGTGCACATCTAGGCATGACAACACAAATTACCTCTCTGCCTACTCGTCACACAGACATACTCGTATGTCAAGTTCATCAAATTCTAGCTCATTCATCTCCTCCAGCAAGACTTATTCTCCAAGCTTTAGGGTCTATGGCAGCAGCAATAGTCCTACTTCCTCTAGCATGCTACTTTATGCACATCTTTCACTCTCTTTTTCAGGCACTTGCCATATTCGCTGGTGAATCCAGTCAGATGACATTTACCTAGGCCGGCCCTTTGTTTTTCCTCATTTGCTAGCCACAGTGACCATGGACGCCTCCCATTTGGGGTGGGGGGCATTACTTTGGAAGGACTGTCCACAGCACTTGGTCCCTCCCCAAAAGACTCATTCACATAACATCCGGAGGTGAGAGCAGTCCTTTTGTTGTTGCGGGCTTTTCAAGATGCTGCTCTTCTAGGGACTGTTGTGATTCAAACCGACATGTCTGTAGTCTGGTACATCAACAAACAAGGGGGGGGGGGCTAGTCTTGCCCCCTTTGCCAGAAGGCTGTGAGAGTGTGGTAGTGGGCAGTCTCCTACAACCACTTTCTAGTAGCAATGCACATTCCAGGAAAACGTATACACCTGCTTAGTTTGTCCACTTCTGATGCCTCGCAAGTGGTCTCTCAAACCGTTGGAGATTTTCTGTTGTGTCGCAGCAAAGGTGGCCCCATTTACGCCCCACCCCCCAATTACTGCAGCAGGTATTTTGTCCTAATACCCTCTCAGTGGAGTTTGAGATGCTGTAGTCCATGTTTGGCCATCTGCTCTCCTTTATGCTCATCTTCCTACTTCTTTGATCCTAAAATTTCTACAGAAGGCAGTTTGGTTGAACTCTGTCACCCTCATTGCTCCTTTCTGGCCTTACAGGTTTTGTTCCCCTTCCTTTGGTCTCTCTTTCATTGTCTTCCCTGGATATGCTACCCAGTTCCAGATCATCTGTCACACCCCTCAGGGATAAGTCATCCCAACATCCCAGTCATCAGAGTAACTGCATGGTTTCTCCAGTTCGAATGATATTCAGATAGCCCAGGCTTTTTTACCACGTATATACCATTTTATTATCGCAAAACGATTCCACCAAAAAGGTTTACAAGAGCAAATGGAAAAGATTTTCCCTTTAGGCATTAAGAAACAACATTGACCCTTTTACTGCCCCTGTTTCTGCTGCTGTTAATTTTCTGGCTACTCTTTTCAAAGAAGATGCTAGTTTTTCTGCAATTAAACTACAGTTGGCAGTCTTATCAAATTTTCATACGGGAGATAACTTGGAAGAAGACAAACTATTTTTATGCAAGGCCTTCTTGAAAGGCAGTTTCCTCCTTAGACCCCCAGTAAAAAATGCTTCACTTCCCTGGAACTTGACAGTAGTACTACAAAGTTGACTCGAAAGCCCTTTGTACCTTTAGCAAAAAATTATTTAAAATATTTCTTGTGGAAAAATGTCTTTTTAGTAGCTATCACTCCTGCCAAAAGGATTTTTGAACTCTGTACATTTTTCATAAAGACAGGGTTACCTTGCAACTAACCCTTTTTGTACCTAATTTGCTTTCTTTAACAATCTAATCCAACATTAACCAATCCTTCATTTAACAGGCTTTCCAAAATTTTCAAACAAAGGACAATATGTGGTTACATTTTCTAGATGTACACAGGCAATTATGTTTTACGCAGAACTAAAGTGATCAGAAGATCACACCAGCTGCTTCTCCTTCCCAAAACATCAACTGAGTTATCCAGTATCTAAAGATGTTCTTCATCTCACATTGCTGCAGTCCTTACATATGGGTAGTCCGCTGTCCTCGGTCGGCCCGAATACCAAAGTATTAGGCTGACGTCGGTCAAGGCGCTTAAAACTGACATCAGGACGTCAGGGTACAAAAGCGCATGACCGACGTCATTTCCTCAGTCTTTTTTGCCGCATGGTCCGATGCAGAAGCAGCGTTGCAAGTGCCGTTCGGCGTTCTGAAATTTTTCGAATTCGGAGTTTCAGACCGAATCCAAGTTGGCTAAGTACCCCGTTGGGGATTATTTTGGTTTTTTCTTGCCTCAGTGTTTTACCGGATGTCAGAAAAAGTGAATAACTGTATTTCTTGTGGGAAACAGATACCGCATAGGGATTATCATTCTTTGTGTATTCCTTGTTTGGGGCCTGAGCACGACGTTGTTGGGTGTCGCTTTTGTGCTAGGTTCAATAAACGCACTATTAAGCGAAGGTTGGATTGTGCTAGGCTGGTCTTTGGGAAGCGGTGCAATTATAATATGCCGTCGGATTCTCCGGCACCCGCTTCTGCGAAGCGCAAAGACAAAGCAGTTAAACCCAGGCAAGATGAGTCGTCCGTTCGGACGCCGGTTCTTTAGAGGCTTCAGTGGAACCGGTGGTTCCGACGGAGACTTCTCTGGAGTCTCAGGGGGAGACTTTAATTTTGCAGGAGGTGGTCTCTCAGGAGGCAGGTCAGGCTGAAGGGGCTTCCCAGGTTACTGTACTCCCCTCCCTTCCTAGGGTGGTTAGGCCTTCTCCTTCTGTTTCCAAGGCTTCTCCCAGAGGCAGGCCAGTTTCAGCTTCTGTTGGTGTCACTCCTAGTTCAGCAGGGTCTGTGCCTAAGAAGCACATGCTTAAAATGGCAGAAGATTTAATTACTCTGATTAGAGGTTCTATGCCCCCTCCTGATAAGAGGCCTAGGGTGGAGCCAGAGTTGGGAAGTTTTGAGCAGGCTTCGGATATTTCAGAGTCTTCAGCTGAAGACTTGCAGGAGTATTCTCCTTATTCTGATGCAGATGATTCCACTCCTTCTGCTTCTCCTCCAGAGGATTTTTCTTTTTCAGAGACTCTTCATTCTATGAGGGAACATTTTAAGTGGGAAGGTCAGGACTTCTCTGATTCTAGGAAAAGGCTTAGGGAGTTTTTGCTGTTACCCCAGCATAGGCCCTTGGCTATACCCCCTGTTCTGGATGTTGTGGAAGATGTGTTTGCAGAGGCTTCACTTAATCCTGATTCTCTGCCTCCTGCTCCTGTTAAAACCGGATAGGTATTGCAGGGTGCCTGAGGCTCATAAATATCTTTATAAGAGTCCTAGGGCGGACCCAGAAACTATTAGTCAGGGACCCAAGGGTGTCAAGGCCTCTGTTGTAAAAAATCCGGTTCCTCTAGATAAAGAAGCCAGAGCTTTGGATAGATGGGGAAAGAAGGTCTATACATCTTCTACCTTAGCTATGAGGGCTTTGAATTGCCAGTTTCATATGTTGAAATATCAAAACTTCCTTCTTTCTCAATTGAAGTCTAAGGTGGATGCTCTGGCGGAAGGCATTGAGTGTAAAGAGTTGCAAGATTTGGTGCATGTCTCTGAACAAGTGGGTAAGCATTCATTACAGTGTGGTTTTGATGCTGTGCAGGCCTCGTCTAGGGTGGCTGCCACTGGCTCAGTTCTTCGCAGGCACGCCTGGTTAAAGGATCAGAATTTATCTGACCATGTTAAGACAAGGATTTTGGATGCTCCTTTGCAGTCTGATGTGTTGTTTGGTTCACCTGTGGAATCAGTCTTGAAGAAAATGGAAGACAAGGCTAAGTCTATGCAGGCTGTTAAGGATTTTTTGCAAGTTCAGCCTCCGAAGTTTAGTAGGAATTGGCCTGCTAAGGGGTGGGCGTATCCTTCTTATGATTCTCAGTCTAGGGGTAGATCTAGCCGTGGTAGGGGCAGAGCTCAGAGTTCTTTCAGGCCTAGAACAGGAGTTCACCTGCACAATCTTGAGGTGAGGGCAGGGGCCAGTCCTTTCGTAAACAGGCCCAATGACCTACTTTTTCAGCTGCCAGATCCTTCTTGCCTGGCAGCACCTTTGGGAGGAAGGTTAGCACTCTTCAAGGAAAATTGGATGTTGGTTACCCAAGACAAATGGGTATTGGATATCATACACCAGGGTTACAAGTTTTATTTCCATACCTTGCCTCCTTTCAAAGGCATGCCGGACGTTCCTCCTCAGCAAAGACTAGAGGCTCGCAAGCAAATTTCTTTACTACTTCAAGTAGGGGCCATACAAACGGTTCCTCTGCCAGAAGTGGGCCTAGGATTTTATTCTAGTCTGTTTCTAGTACCAAAGAAAGGAAACACGTGGAGACCAATTTTGGATTTATCCATCCTCAACACATATCTGGACATTCCCAAGTTCAAAATGTTAACGTTATAACAGCTTTTACCTCTGCTGGGCAAAGATCACTGGATGGTGACTCTGGATCTCAAAGAGGCTTACCTTCATGTACCTATCAGGCCCAGTTGCAGGAAGTATCTGCATTTTCGGGCTGGGACTTCACATTATCAGTTCTCTGCATTGCCCTTTGGCTTATCTACTGCGCCCAGAGTGTTCACGAAGGTTCTGGCTCCAGTGGTAGCTTTCTTCAGGCTAAAAGGAATACAGATCTATCCTTATTTGGACGATTGCCTGATACTGGCCCAAGAAAAGGACGAACTTCTTCATCATTTACAGTATGTGATGGCAGTGTTAAGATGCCTGGGGTATTCTGTGAACGAAATAAAGTCCAGTCTAGTACCCTCTCAGGACATGTGCTTTCTGGGTGTGAGACTGAATACAGCATCCCAGATGGCCTTTTGACCCCGGACAAACAAAAGAATCTTTCTCTTTACTTCCACCAGTTGTCTCATCAGTCCAGGCTGACTGCAAGGACAGTCCTTCAAGCCTTGGGGTTCATGGCATCTTGTATTCTGGTACTTCCCAATGCCAAACTGCATATGAGGAAGCTACAATGGTATCTCAAGAATGTATGGACACAGCACTGCCAAGATTTGGACACTGTCATTCAAATAATACCTTGCATTCAAAAGGAATTTTTGTGGTGGGCTCAGGAATGTCACCTAAACAAGGGACTCTCTGTGACCCGGCCAGAGGCGAGTCAGATTTTAACGACAGATGCCTCAGACAAAGCTTGGGGAGCTCATCTAAATGGAAAATGGATACAAGACACGTGGCCTGCCAGACTTCAACATCTACATAGGTTCATAGGTTCATACTAGGCTATCTGCCCAAGGGCATTTATAAGCCTAGCCCATAGTTATGTGGCTTTCGCCACCCCTTTAGTTTGAATAAAAACTATGCCTATCATTTTTCTGTGCCTCTGTCAAGCAGTGACACTGAAGTAATCCCTGGGGTATATCTGCGATCTCCCATCCATTGGTCAAGATTCCTCTTGAACAAGGCCAGCGAGGTGCTCTGCCTCACATGTACCGGGATTTTGTTCCACAGCATAGGGAGTCTCTGGGTGATGAATCTGTCCCTCCAGCACGTTCTATTTATAACCGTGTCAAGGTTTAAGTCTCCCGCCCTTGTGGTTCTGAGGGATCTAGATTTTTGAGGTGAAGCATATTCATCAAATCTGGGTTTGACATGGCCTTATATGTCAGGCACAGGTCACCTCTGAGCAAGCGGTATGAGACTGAATAAAGCTGGAGTTCTTTCAGTCGGGCAGCATAAGACATATTTTTGAGACCCTTTATCCTTTTGGTGAGGAACTTTTGGGGCCTTTCAAGCTGCATCAGGTGTCTGGTCAGATACATTCCGAACGGGGCATTGTACTCAATCATAGGTCTAATGAGTGATGAGTGCAGGGGGACGATGACCTCCCATGATCTAGATGTGAATCCCTTCATGATCAGGTGGGCGATATAGAAGGTTTTCCTAACTACTTTAGCAACATGAGTGTCAAACAAAAGACTACTGTCAACTTGGGTCCCCAGATCCCTGATGACTTTTTCTGTGCTCAGTGGATTGTCACCTATATGGTAGCTAGGGGTAACCTTGTTTTTCCCGAAGGGTATGACTATGCATTTTTTGGCGTTTAACTTCAGGCCATGACTCTGGCACCAGTTATCCGTTTCTGTGAGGCCCTTCTGGAGGATATCTGTGTCAGATGTGTTTTCGACTATGGCGCCCAGTTTGCAGTCATCTGCAAACTTTGTCAGCCATAACCGTCCTGTGTTTGCTTGTACTTCAGAAAAGTAGATGCCGAACAAGAGTGGACCCAGGACTGAGCCCTGTGGGACACCACTTGTGACAGGCTTTGAGTCTGACATGGCTCCAGCAACTCTGACCCTGTGGGTTCTGTCGCTTAGCCAGTTTGCAACCCATCTTGTGATGTATGGGTTTACATTCAAGCTGATGAGTTTTTCGATGATACCTGAGTGGGGTATTGTGTCGAAGGCCTTTGCCAGGTCGAGGTAGGCTGTATGGACTGCCTTTCCCTCATCAATGGCCTTGGTGACTGTCTCGAAAAAGTCAACCAAGTTTAAGAGGCAGGATCTGCCTTTGACAAAGCCAAACTGGGTTGGATCCAAAGTCTGCAAGTTCCCTATGTCTTTATTTATGAGTTCCATTATGATCCTCTCCATGGCTTTGCAGATAAGGCTTGTCAAGCTAATGGGGCGGTAATTTCCAGGGTCTGTGGAGGCACCGCCCTTATGAAGTGGGACCACAGTCGCGTCGCCACTCCTTGGTACGTATCCTGAGGTGAGGCTAAGATTAAACAGCTGTCCTAACTGTGGGTTTAATTCCTCGTTGAGTTCATGAAGCACACAGCCGGGGACACCATCCGGTCCCATGGATGCTGTGTTTTTGCCTCAGTGAGGGGAGTCCTCGCCGGGGCGTGGGAGATGTGTGGGGGCCTACACTCCTCTGGAATGCATATCTCGCTTTTTGGGGGGGAGAGAAGTTTGCACTGAACCTGTCAGCCAGTATGTTAGCAATGTGTGTAGGTTCAGTAATTTTCACATCATTTTGAACTAATTCTGAGCATATCTGGGAGTTTCCTCCTAGGTTTCTAACATAGCTAAAGAAGGCCTTATGATTGTCTTTAGAGTCCTTGGCGATTTTTCTCTCAAAATTTGCCTTGGATGATTTTATGAGAGCTCTTAGTTTACTTATAATGATCAAAGGTGTCTTACCTTTCAAGGATTTTGCTGTATCTTGTAGTAGCTTCCTCCTTTTGTTGTAGAGCTTGTTTATGGCTGGGGTCCACCAGACTGGACGCTTGCCTTTGGTACAGAGAGTCTTAGTTTTGTTTGGGATTGCCTGATCCATGCAGTCCTGTAGGTGCTGGTAGAAGGCATTTGTAAGGGATTCAGCGGTTTGAGTAATGTTTACCACTGGCTCAGGGGCCTTAAAGGAGACCACACTAGTTTTTAGAAGTGTGAAATCGGCTTTTGAGAAGTTTTTCACTGTGGTCTTTTTGTTTCAGGTGGGGGCGGGATGAGGACCTCCAGCGAGATTAGTTTATGATCTGATCTCACCAGTGAGGGGTATACTTCCGGTGTTGAACATTTTGATCCCATGTTCGTGATGATGAGATCAAGTATGTTTTCACGTCTTGTGGGGATGGTGACTAGTTGTTCCATGGCATTTGAGTTTATGAACTCCAGGAATCTTTGTGTTAGAGTGTTCGGGCTTGAGTAGTGTTCCCAGTCTATATTAGGGTAGTTGAAGTCACCTAGTATGATGGTGTTTGGAGATACATTTATCCTCCAATGTTTTCAGGAAGGCCATGTGAGGTTCCTGAGTTTGAGAGGGTGGCCTGTAACATGCTACAAATTGCAGAGCAGTCTTGCCTATGGTTAATTGCACCTGGATGGTCTCCGATGCATCGTGCGTTGCCACCAACCTTGAGGTGTGGGTGTCCTTTATGAATATGGACACCCCTCCTTTCTTGGTGTTGTCCGGATTTTGGGGCGGAGCATGATATGAGGTGAAACCTGTTAGTGCTGGGGTGCTCTCAGGAGCCTTGAACCAGGTTTCTGTCACAGCACAGACATCTATGTTCTCCATATTGAGAAGGGCCTCGAGTCGTGCATCTTGAGATTGAGACTTCTGGCATTGAGCAGCATTACCCTTAGTTTTTTCCTTTTGGTGTTCTAGGGTGGTAGGTTTAGAATTTGAGCCTTGCCTAAAAAGGCACTATGGGGTGGCAAGAGCCTTTGCCAATATCCGAAGCCCAGGGTGACAGGTGCAAGCCGTCCCTTGCGAAGCAGCGTGGCTTGTCCAGCATGTCATCCCAGGCAGACAGACATTGGATCCCCTTTGAATGACACCAGAATTTAAGCCAATTATTAAAGCTGATCATCTTATCACTGTATTGTGGCATCATTCTAGGTGAAGGTAGGATACTGCTCAAGGTCAGGGTCATACCTGCCTGGGCTACATAATCAAAGAGCTCCTCGACGTCCCTTTTCATGTAGTCCAAGGAGGTGCGTCTCAGGTCGTTGACACCAGCGTGGACAATGACTGAGTCGTACTTGTACCTGCTGTTGAGAGACCTGAGTGCTTGCGTTATGTGGCGGATTCTAGCGCCCGACAGGCAGCTTACTGTGACCTTCTCCTTACTCAGTCTGGTGAGCGGGACGTCAGTGTGTCTGACTATGGAATCACCAATGACAAGTGTGTCTGGCATTTTGTTTGGCCTTAAGGGCTGTGACTGTTTGACACTCTGACTGTGTGGTCTATGTGTTGCATGTGTTGGGTCGTGAGGTGGTAGTTGTTTGGGTGTCTGCTTTGGTGGCCTCTGCTGTTTTGGTAAATTTTTGATCAGAGCCTCCGAGTATGTCTTTGTGTGAGTATGTGTATGATTTGAAGTTGTGATGGTACCATGTGTGACTGGGTATGTATTGTGTGTGGTTGCCTTCTCCTCCTGTCCGGTCTTGCCAGTCCTATGTTGAGAGAGCTCAGCCTCCAGTTTGGCCATATAGTTGCATCTCTCGCATGTATTTGTGTTTTGTGGGAGAAGGAGAGGATTGTCTGTGTACATGAGGCAATTGTAACATTGCCTCAATATTCCCAGGTTCACCAGTTGAGCTGGAGAGGACACTAGCAACTGATCCCTCGACATACTAGAAGTAGTAGATAAAGAACTTTCAAAGGACTCCGGGGGAAGTGAGTTTTAGGCTGGTGGGGTACTATCTATAATAAGAGTGCTTTATCAAGGTGCAAGTACTGTAGGAGTAAGTGCTAGGCTTTACAGATAGAGAATAGTCTACTTGGGAATCAAGTAGAGATGAACTTTTCAGTTATAGGATATGCTGGTTAGATCAGCAGTACAGTTTAGCGTGTTTTATAGCAGGGGCTGAAGGGAGCTAGGAATTGGCCCAAAACGACCAATGGACTACTAGTTTCTGGCTGAAACTTCACCAAATCGGACAAAAGGCGCTCAGTGCTTCCACTCCCACTGGTAAGCAAAGAAACTTCCCTCCTTCCTAATAAGGCAATGGATCAGTAACAGGAACTAAAAACAAAGCCCAGGGATCAGCAACTCTGAAACTGGACTACTCTAGTTCAGTAAAGTGGGAAAACAAGAGATTTTTTGTTTTATTACAGAGATAAGGAAAAAACAGACAGTAAATGCTATAAATGCTGTAAATCGGCTAGCGACTTTAGTGTGTAGCCTACAGAAACAATTTGCAACAATTAGTAACTTAAAGTGCAATAAACAGTGTAAAATGCAGAAATCACTTAAAGTAGCAGTAAAACAGGCGAAATGCAGTCGCTAGCTTAATAACAGTGGGAAAGCCACAAAAATACTTATATCTGGTAGAAAGTCACTCTTTTAGCTCTCTGCTGCTTGGATCACTCTGCAGGCCACCACGAGGATCTGTGCAGAGTTGGTACAAGCTGGAAAACACGTGTTTAGCGTGTTTTATAGCAGGGGGCTGAAAGGAGCTAGGAATTGGCCCAAAACGACCAATAGACTACTAGTTTCTGGCTGAAACTTCACCAATTCGGACAAAAAGGCTGCTCAGTGCTTCCCACTCCCACTGGTAAGCAAAGAAACTTCCCTCCTTCCTAATAAGGCAATGGATCAGTAACAGGAACTAATATCAACTTGAAGGAGATGTTAGCAGTCCAATTTGCATTGATAGCTTTCAAGGATTTACTTCTTCCTGGGCAGGTGTTGATTCAAACAGACAACACAACTGTTATGTGGTACATCAACAAGCAAGGGGGAACGCATTCTTATCTTCTATGCAGACAAGCAATGATTTTGTGGGAGACTGCTCTCAGTTTACAGCTAAATCTTCAGGCAAGGTTTCTGCCAGGAGCACAGAACTCCTTAGCAGATGTGTTGAGCAGACAAATTATGGATCCCCACGAGTGGAAATTGGATCCTCATGTATTCCAGAGGTTGACAGTGTTATGGGGAACTCCAGACATAGATCTGTTCACTTCTCCACTAAATTACCAGCTGCCAAAGTTTTGCACAAAAAGGTTTCATCCCTCAGCTTGGAAAGTGGATGCTCTCTCATTCAATTGGAGCGATCTTCACGTGTATGCCTTTCCACCTCTGCCTTTCCTCCCAAAGGTACTGCTGAAGGTCAGACAGGACAAGCCAAACATGATTTTAATAGCTCCAGATTGGCCTCGACAGCATTGGTACCCATTACTGAGAAGTCTGGTACAGGAGCCTCCATGGCCTTTGCCTTCGATTCCTCACCTGCTGTCTCAGGAGAACGGTCATTTACTCAATGTCAAACTTCATTCTCTACATCTGACAGCCTGGCATATTCTGGTTTAAACCCTGGAGGGTCTCAGCTTCCACAACAAGTTTTGAATGTTATTTTGGAGGCCAGAAGGCCTAGTACAAGGAAAGTTTACGCAGATAAATGGAGGAGATTTTTATTTTGGAGTACAGCAAAGGACTTTGATGTTTCTAAACCTAATTTAAGTGTGGCGCTTCAATACCTTACTGAGTTATTGGACAAAGGTTTGTCCTTCTCCTCTATAAAGGTTCATGCTGCAGCAATCTCTGCTCACTATGACTGTGACCCACCATTATTTTCTCAGCCTTTGTTTAAGCAATTCCTTAGAGGGGCAAAGAATATAAGACCCCCGTAGAGCTCCTACTCCTGCTTGGGATCTCAATTTTGTGTTGGAGAAACTCACTCTACAACCTTTTGAGCCTGCAGCATCGGCAGAGTTGAAATATTTATCTTGGAAGACTGCTTTTTTGTTGGCCATTACCTCTGCGAGAAGGGTTTCTGAATTACAGGCCCTTATGGCAGTTGAGCCTTTCTTAATTTTCCACAAGGATAGGGTGTCTTTGCGTACTAACCCTTCTTTTATGCCTAAAGTGGTTTCTAGTGTGGCTTTAAACCAAACTATTCATTTGCCTACTTTTATGCAAACCCCCAAAATAAAGGGAAAAGATTTTGCACACTTTGGATATTCACAGACAGTTGCGATATTATTTGAGCAGAACTAAAGGGTTCAGACAGTCTCAGCAGTTGTTTGTTTCTTTTGCTTTGGGTTCTCAGGGCAAACCTGTTTCAAAACAAACTATTTCTAAGTGGATTGTTTTTGTATTGCTTTCTGTTATTCCCATCATGGTAAGGAGGTTCCAGCTGGGATTAGGCCTCATTCCACTAGGGCTACTGCCACTTCTACAGCTTTTTAAGGGGTGGCTACTAAAGATATTTTGGAAGCAGCTACTTGGAGTTCAGTGCATACTTTCTCTAAGCATTACCACCTTCCACTTTACTCTAAATCTAGGGCTGGATTTGCAACTGCAATTTTACAAGGCATGTTGGCAGCTCCTAATGCTTTATAGTTTTGCCATCCTCCCTTACCTCTGCTTTGGGATTCTACCCATATGTAAGGACTGCAGCAATGTGAGATGAAGAACATAGTACAGTTTTGTACCTACCATAAATGTAGATGTTCAAGATCCACATTGCTGCAGTCAATTCCTCCCTCCTTCCCCTCTGTTGTTGAAGGTGGTGGTGTGGTTTGTGTTGTACATATTGTAAATATGGTTAGTGCACGGGTGGTTGGTTGGGTGTTTGCTGGTTTTTGGCTTTGGCCTGTCTTGTTAGGGCCTTCTGACATCTGGGGCAAGAAAAGACTGAGGAAATGACGTCAGTCATGCGCTTTTGTACCCTGACGTCCTGATGTCAGTTTTAAGCGCCTTGACCGACGTCAGCCTAATACTTTGGTATTCGGGCCTACCGAGGACAGCGGACTACCCATATGTAAGGACTGCAGCAATGTGGATCTTCGAACATCTACATTTATGGTAGGTACAAAACTGTACTTTACATTGGCTGAATGGATAACTAATTGCATTTCTTGGATCTATTCCCAACAAAGCATTTCTGTACCAAGACCGTCTAAAGTCACTTTAGATCCATGGCCACTTATCTGCCTTTTGGTCAGGGACGTCTGTTGGTATTTGTGCAGCAGCCACATGGTCCAGTGCTGTTGCCTTTACTAGTTATAAATTGGACTTGATCTCCAGAAGCGGAGCTGCCTTTGGTTCAGTGGTTCTCCGGAATACTCTTGCATGACTGCCACCCAGGATTCACGTAGCTGGGGGCTCTTGTCACATTCGTTGAAGAATGAAAAGGACAAAATCAGATTTAAGTTGTATACTCGCCATAACTAGGCATCTGCGGTGTCCATTTTAATTTTTCAACCAACCCCCTTCCTATAATCTTATTGGAACCAATGGCTCCAGATTCGAGCCCCATTCTTCATCTGCTTGTTTCTTTAATTTATTAATGGGGTCCTTATGGCAACCAACTTGATCTGAGGTACTGGTGATGGTCTAGGGCATTTTGGGTAGAGGGAGGAGCTCAGGAGCTACTTCCAAAGTCTGAAGTGTACGGCTGAGTCCGATTTTTTTGAGGATCAGATACATAACCAGTTAGTTGAGAGAGAAGAATGAGAACTGGCAATACAGATGCCTAGTTGTATTAAGTACATACATTTTTAATCTTCTCCTTGTTCATCTTGGTTGGAGGAGCATCAGTATATCTTGCAATGGAGTGCCTTATGATGAGAGTCCTGCGACGTGTTTGCTTGCCTTAGGGGCTTGGTGTTGGGGGCTCAATTGAGAGGGTCAGTATGTGTAATGTTAGGTGCTTTTTGAGTGCCCTTTGGGCTTGCTGAGGCATAGCTTTGACAGCAGGTGGTGTAGATCTTTATTTAGGAAGATTGCTTGTGAGTGTGTGACAACCTAATGTGGACTTGAATTTAGCCTCCTGTGTCATTGTGTAAGCACACCTCTCGCATACTGTCCGACTCTTAAGGAATAGCTGGTTGTCAGTAAACCTGAGACAACTGCTATATTGCCTCAAGATGCCTATATCCACCAAGCTGGCTACAGAGAAGTTGGGAAATTGCAAATTTATACTGTCCAGTTCTTTGATTTTGTAGCTACAAGGGGGTGGTGTATTGGGATTAGAAGGCTATTAAGGGTGCTTTTTGTGCAGACTAATGAAGGTGCTTTATTTTGGTAGATTATTATGTTCATTACTAAATTTTACTAACTTAATGTTTACACTGTACTGAATTCTACTAACTGGTGAAGGGATTGCCACTCTGCGCCTGACTAGCTGCTCTAAGCTTGTGTGTACACAAGGTATTTGCACTATATTGCTGCTTTACAGGTTAGTGTTTTTTTTTTTACTGTTTTACAGAGCAAATTTGCTTTCTAGGTGCTTGTTACTGTACAGGGCACTGATAACCATGTATATATGGAAATGTTATAGCAGCACAAAACTAAATGAGCCCTCTGGCCAATAAAGTAACTACATTATGATTTCTTTTTTTATATTTCCTAACTCGGATAGACCAGGCAAAGCCAGTCCTCCTGATGTAAAAGCACACAGTAAAGAGACCTGCAAGTGGCAGTGCTGGCACTAACCACTTTAATAATAAGCTGGAATTGTTTCACAAAAAGAATCAGTGAAATGCACACACGCAAGCAGGAACAAAATCTGTGATTTAGCAATTAAAATTACTTTGCATGGATGGTACTGGATACAAGTAAAATAGTTCTGGAGTGCAGGGTATGACTACAAGCTTTGCTAAGCTGCAGGCGAATGAGCAGGAGATACTAAATAGTAAAGAAGATTTACTCAAGAACAATATTGGTTTGCTGGGTTGGCACTCAGTACCATGGGTCTGTAGAAGACTGTGGGAAGAGAACGTTGGCTCATACAACAGTCAGTTGCAGTGAATGAGGGCAGGGACTTTGCCCTCCATCCCTTGTGATCATCTGATTTCCAGAGAGACCGCCTTTTTTTATAAAAACAGCAGAAGGGTTTGAGAGTTGGGAAATTTTCAAGGAACAAGCAAGCTTGCTACAGAAGTTAGTAGTCAAAGGCAGTTTTGGAGATCTTTCAGAACCTTAAGTCATCATCATCTTTCGGCTTTTCCCGTTGGGGGTCGCCACAGAGGATCATCTCTTTCCACTTCTTCCTATCCTCTGCATCTTGCTCTGTCACACCAACCGCCTGCATGTCCTCTCTCACCACGTCCATAAACCTGATCTCTTAGGCCTTCCTCTTTTCCTCTTACCTGGCAGCTCCATCCTTAGCATCTTTTTCCCAATGTACCCATCATCCCTCCTCAGCACATGTCCAACATGAGCTGACCCACTAATATACTGATTCCTAATCCTATCCATCCTAGTCACACCGAGTGCAAATCTTAACATCTTTAACTCTGCTACATCCAGCTCGGACTCTTGCCTTTTTGTCAATGCCACTGTCTCCAACCCATATAACATAGCTGGTCTCACTACTGTCTTGTAGACCTTCCCTTTCACTCTTACTGGTACCCGTCTGTCACAAATCACTCCTGACACTCTTCTCCATCCATTCCACCCTGCCTGTACTTTCTTCTTCACCTCTCTTCCACATTCACCATTACTCTGAACTGTTGATCCCAAGTACTTAAACTCGTCCACCTTTACCAACTCTACTCCCTGCATCCTCACCATTCCTCTACCCTCCCTCTCATTTACACACATATATTCTGTCTTAACCCTACTGACCTTCATTCCTCTGCTCTCTAGAGCATATCTCCACCTCTCTAGAGTTTCCTCAACCTGATTCCTACTCTCACTACAGATCACAATGTCATCTGCAAACATCATAGTCCACGGGGCCTCCTGTCTGATCTCATCTGTCAACCTGTCCATCACCACTGCAAATAAGAAAGGACTCAGAGCTGATCCTTGATGTAATCCCATCTCCACCTTAAACGGATCTGTCACTCCCACTGCAGTCCTCACCACTGTCACACTACCCTTGTACATATCCTGTACCACTCTTACATACTTCTCTGCCACTCCCGACTTCCTCATACAATACCACAACTCTTCTCTAGGCACCCTGTCATATGCTTTCTCCAAGTCTACAAAGACACAATGCAACTCCTTCTGACCTTCTCTGTATTTCTCCAATAACACTCTCAGAGCAAACATTGCATCTGTAGTGCTCTTTCCTGGCATGAAACCATACTGCTGATCACTAATCATCACCTCCCTTCTTAACCTAGCTTCTACTACTCTCTCCCATAACTTCAAGCTGTGACTGATCAATTTTATCCCTCTTTAGTTACTGCAGCTCTGCACATCACTCTTATTCTTAAAGGTAGGTACCAAAACACTTTTTCTCCACTCCTCAGGCATCCTCTGACTTTCCAAAACTTCATTAAACAATCTAGTTAAAAATTCCACTGCCATTTCTCCTAAGCACCTGCATGCTTCCATTGGGATGTCATCTGGGCCAACAGCCTTTCCATTCTTCATCCTCTTCATAGCTGTCCTTACTTCCTCCTTGTTAATCTGTTTCACTTCCTGATTCACTAACCCCACATCATCCAACCTTCTCTCTCTCTCTCTCTCTCATTCTCTTCATTCATCAGCCTCTCAAAATACTCTTTCCATCTACTCAACACACTCTCCTCTCTTGAGTACCTTTCCCTCACTATCGTTTATCACTCTTACTTGCTGCACATCTTTCCCAGCTCTGTCCCTCTGTCAAGCCAATTGGTATTGCGTTAGTAGTGGATGGGGCAGGCACAAAATGCAAGCAGGTAAATGATGAGCAACATATGAAAGTACTGAAACACTAACTGGAGCAGCAAATTCTCTCACTATTGAAATTCTACAGTTTAAGCAGCAGACTAAGCAGAAAAGACTAGGGTCGCAAACAAAATAAATGCAATCAGAGAACGGAACAAAAAAAAGTATGTGCAAGTACCTGTGTGGTGCTACTTTTAAGTGCATTTAAATATTAAAGCAGAATTGAAGTAATTAAATTCTCTCTCCTTTTGGGTGAAAAGCTAATCGCTCACAGTTCCACACCTCTCCAAGTGTTTGATAAAAGTACCAGGGCTATGGCCACGAATACCATTTTGAGGTTTGTGCAGCTTCATTTTTCAGAACCTCCCAAAGGATGATAATGAGATTTTTAATTCCTTTTGGATAGAGATTGATAATTTCTGCTGCAGAAGGCCTAAAAAGTGTGAAAGGCATAACTGATCCAGGGACCCTTAAGATTTTTTTTTTTTTTTTTTTTTTTTTTTTTTTAGCCCTGCTTTCCGGATTTTCAGAGGGATTTTTTTTTAACTCCTCATCCAATTTCCGCAAAAAGTGGAATACACACACTCAAAATGTAAATAAAAGGATGTTTTAAGAAGAAATGGCATAGGGGTTTCAAAAAGAAGCCTTGAACCTCCCAAAACAAAGGACAGTCTGACTATCCAAAAGTCTTTGTGACCCCCCTCCCACCCATACCGTTTTTCTTCCAGAAAGTCTGAATATCCATTTTTCTCGCAACAGATATCTTCAGATAAATTGGATCTGAAGACCCATCATCAGGGTTACAGATGATAGTGGGAGGAAATCTTTTCTTTCCAGGTGGGCATTCCCCATCTTTCAGATCAGTCTTCCTCTGGTTCACATGCTGCCCTAAGGAGTGATGGAACCAGTTCCTTCCCAGGTGGGGAAGGATTTTTATTCAAGGATGTTGGTGCCAAAGAGGGAGAAAAATGCTTGGAGACCAGTTTTGGATCTATCTTTCCTAAATCTGTTTGTAATAATGCCCAAATTCAAAATGCCATCCATTCACAGTCTGTTACATAATTTTCCTCGGTTTCCTGGTAACACTAGATGTTAAGTTGTCAATCTCGCCTTCATTCTTGCTGGATGGGTTCGGAGCCGATCCTCGGCTCCGACTCGGCACTTGCTTAGCTTGAGAACACCTTTTACCAGCTCGAGGCAACCCTATATCCCATGATGCAAGGCGAGACTACCCCAGATCTCGTTTGCCGCTTTGCGAAGAGGTCTCTTTTTTTGCCAGCTCAGGTGAGTTTGAATTTTCAAACAATTTAGTCAGGGTTTTTCTCTCCCTTTCTTCTTAATAATCAGATAGTGTGTAGTTTTTCTACAGCCCACCCTATTTCCCCTTTAATTAAACTTTCAAGTTAATTTGTAAAGTTAATAATTTTTCAGTTAGGCCTAGGCCTCTCTTTCTTAATCCCCATCTGTGTGTGTGTTTTTGGGATTAATAGTGTGACTGTTCAGTGTGTGTGTGTGTGTGTGTGTGTGTGTGTTTTTGCTTAGACTATGTCTAGGGAAGGAAAGGTCTCGGGCTTCAAGAAGTGTGACTCGTGCTGTCAGAAGATGTCTCTGACAGACTGTCACACTTCTTGTGTTTACTGCCTGGGGCCTTTACACCTGCAGGACTCCTGAGTTATATGTCATTCTTTTAGCCAGAGAGTCCTGCAGGAGAGGAGGAACAAGTTAATCCTCCGTGGCTTATTAAAGCCAGAAGGTTCACCCACTAAGACTGGGTCGAGTAAACCTTCAAAGCCACCTAAGGTTCAGGCTACAGTGGTTAAGCCTTCCTCGGTGGCTCCCACTCCTTCGGAGTCGAGATCGGCTCCGGCTGGAGCCGATCTTTCTTCCTCTGATGTGGTAGTGTTGGTTCCTACCGGCTCCGACACTCAGTCTACAGTTGCCTTGTCGGCTCCGGCTGGCGCCGACGTATTATCCAGTATCGGAGCCGAAAAGCCTTCGGCTCCATCTGGAACCCAGAGGACGTCGGCTCCGATGGCTTCGTCCAAGAAGAGATCTCGGTCCCCTTCTTTGGAGTCGATCCACTCGGCTCCGAGGTCTCCTCTTTTGTCGGAACGGAGTCATCGGAGCCGATCTTTGAGATCTTCCAGGCTGTCTGACCACGATTTAGAGAGGGTGGTAAGCAGGCTGTTGAAGTCACAGGCACTAGCCCAAATGCTCCATAGCCCGTCTCAGCAGACTTCGGCTATTGCTCTTCCCCTTGAAATTCCTCCTCCGACTCTCCTCTAGAGTTTGAAGCCGGAGCTTCTCGGGACAGCGACCGTGCCGGAGCCGATACATCCCCTTTCGGCTCCGTCGTCTTCGGCTCCGATCTCCTCCGTGAGACCTTCCTTGGAGAGATCCGGTCGTCGAGTTTCCCTTGTCGGCTCTGAGGGGGCTAGTGGCATCGGACCCTTGTCCGACCCCGCTCTCCCTCTCGGGGCTTCGGCTTTGGTAAGCTCGGCACCGACATCGGCCTCGGAGCCTTCTCTCTGTGGAGCCGGGAATTCCTGTTTCTTCGGAACGGGAGTATTCTGGCCTCCCTGGGAGAGGAGCCTTTGAGGTGATGAGTGTCCTGGCACCTGAGCCAGGTCAACGGTCCATCCCTTTAGCTCCTTCCTCTTCGGTGCCTGTTGATGTCTCTTGCCAGCCTCTTGCTCTCAGGCCCAGGGATCCATCGCCCCAGGTTTCCCCATTGGGAATAACTTCCTCTTCTGAGGTTTCTCCTGATCCCGCAGGGGAACCCCCGCGGAAGAGGACGTGTAAGAGGAAACGCACAGACTCCCCTGAGTCTACAACATCTGATACCGACTTAGATGAGTCGGAGGGTTCCCCACGGTCCCCCTCTGAGGATGTCTCCTTTTCAGACATCATTGAACTCCTCAAACAGAGGGGGAACTGGCCTTCCATTGACCCCTCCGAGGATGAGTCTGTATACCTGGAGGCTTTTGGATCCCGACCCTCCACCTCCTGGGTGTCTCCGCCTTTCGACCCACTTATGCAGGTAGTGGCTCGGAAGGCGTGGGCAGCCCCAGATTCTGTGGAACCTGTCCCCAGGAGGCCATCCAAATTTATTACGGCCCCTTCAGACAAGCAGTTTATTTCTAAGGGCGTCTCTGTGGATGCTATGGTGGTGGCGGCGGCCACCAAGAAAGAACTTGCGGATCCTTCCGTGCCTGTCCATCCTCCTAACAAAGATTCTAGGACCATGGATAGGTATGGTAAGAGGATGTTTTCTTCAGCGACCTTTGCTATGCGTTCGCTGAACTACCTTTGTCATTTCACCAGACTTCAAAGAGATATTCTCAAGGAACTAGGTGAAGTGGTTCAGGATCCTTCAGCTGCTGGGGCTCAAGACAAGATTGCCTCACAGCTAGCAATCCTAAATTCTTTAATCAACTCCTCCATGCGGCTCATATCCTATGCAGCCGATGGAGCGAGCAGAGCCGCAGGCACAGGAGTGGCTCTTAGACGTCAAGCCTGGATGCGGCTTTGTAATTTCGCGGACCCCTTTAAGGTGTCCTTCACCAATACCCCCTTTGACGGTTCGGCTTTGTTCGGACCTCAGGTGAAGGAAACCTTGACCAGGTGTGAGCAAGACGGCAAAACTTTCTGCCGCAGGAGTCCATTTTTCCACCCCTTCTAGACCCTATCCCAAGGGTCAGAAAGGAGGAAAGATGTGGTTCCGTAAAGCCCAAGGAGCAGCGCCGGACACACGTGTTCAGTTTACCCCCAGAGGCAGAGGGGGTAACAATAATAGACGCCGCCCTAGAGGCAGGGGGGGGTCCCCAGAATCAGGGCAACAGGGAGTCTCTTCCGGATAAGCCCTTTCAGCATCCCTGAGGTGTTGACCGACTGTCCACCCTTGGAGGCAGTCGGGGGAAGGATATCGCTGTACCCAGTAGCCTGGCGTTCCCTCTCACAAGACATGTGTGTACAGTCGATCATAACCGAGGGTTACAAAATCCCCTTCGAAAGGTATCCCGTACCTCACCAATCCCTTCCAGACATCTCACCCGGTCAAAGGGATTTGGCAAAACAGGAGGTTTCAAAGCTCCTAGAAAAAAGAGCCGTCCAGACTGTTCCAGCAGACCAAGTAGGATCCGGCGTCTGCTCGAGATTCTTTTTGGTCCCCAAAAGGACGGGAGATTGGAGACCGATTTTAGACCTGAGCAATCTAAACAGATTTGTCAAGAAGGCAAGATTCCGGATGGTCACGCTTCAGTCCATTCTGCCCTTTCTGGGCAAGGACAGCTGGATGTGCTCGATAGACCTTCAGGACGCGTACTATCACATAAAGATACACAGGCGCTCCAGGAGGTTTCTCCGCTTTCGGCTAGGGACTAGTCATTATCAATTCAGAGCCCTGCCCTTTGGCCTCACTTCAGCCCCCAGAGTGTTTCCCAAATGCATGGCAGTGGTCACAGCTCATCTGAGACATCAAGGATTCCAGGTGTTTCCTTATTTAGACGACTGGCTCCTCTCCGCCACCACCAAGCATCAGCTTCTTCAGAGCAGAGACTACACTCTGCAGCTTTGCAAAAGGTTGGGAATATCGGTGAATTTCGAAAAGTCTTCTCTGCTGCCTTGCCAATCTATCACCTTTATAGGCGCAGAATTAAACACAGTCAGTATGTTAGCCAGACTAACAGATCAGAGAATTCTGGACATCCAAAAATACGTTCGGATTTTATTGCAGAGCAGCAAAGTCAAAGCCAGATTGGTTCTGAAGGTTCTAGGTCTTATGGCTGCGGCCATTGTACTTCTACAATTAGCTCGCTTCCACATGCGTCTTCTGCAGTGGATGTTATTCACTCAGTGGTCGTTCCAGAACCTTCCCATGAGGCACGAAATCTTGGTTACACAATCGTGCAGGACTCATCTAAACTGGTGGATATCTTCCCCTCTACTTCATCAGGGCCGACCATTTGTTCCCCCTCCTCCGGTTGCCACAGTCACTACGGATGCCTCTCTGATCGGGTGGGGGGGCATTATCAGGGCAGGATGGTCCACGGGACTTGGCAACCCATTGAATACCATCTGCACATAAATGTCCTGGAGATGAGAGCGGTGCTTTTAACGTTGCAAGCCCTCAACGACTTTCTTCCCGCGGGGACTATTGCAGTTCAAACGGACAGCATGTCTGTGGTCTGGTACATCAACAAGCAGGGCGGGACCAGATTCCTATCCTTTGTGTCGAGAAGCTCTCGGACTTTGGCAATGGGCAATCTCTTCTCATCGGTTTCTGATAGCAACGCACATCCCCGGCAGGTCCAACCTCTTAGCGGACAGACTGAGCAGAGCCATTCTCATACCTCACAAGTGGTCTCTCAATCAATCGATAGTGGACGAGATATTTCTGAAGTGGGGCACCCCTTGTTGCGACCTTTTTGCTGCTCCCCAAAACAACAAATGCCCGGACTTCTTCACCCTCTTTCCCCTATCAGGCCAACCCCTGAGAGACTCTCTAACCCAGGATTGGCCCCGGGGACTTCTGTACGCCTTTCCTCCTTTCCCCTTAATTCCACAGGTCATTCAGAAAGCTACCGTTTTGAGAGCCAAGTTGATTCTCATTGCCCCTTACTGGCCTCGACAAATTTGGTTTCCGACCCTACATCGTCACCTCCTGGTGCAGCCTTGGCATCTGGACCCAGTTCCGGATCTTTTGATCCACCAATCGGGTCAACAGCACCGGGCCATTCGTTCTCTCAACCTCACTGCTTGGTTGCTCCACTTCCTTCCCTAGCCAGGCTTCCTATGATCTCTGATCCTGTCAGAGATATCTTAATAGCTTCTTTGAAGTCGTCCACCAGAACGGTTTATGCTAGCAAGTGGCGGCGTTTTCCTTTGGGCAAACTCCAGGCACATTGATCCCTTTACTGCACCTGTGCATTCTGTTTTAGATTTTCTGGCTGAAGTTTTTCAGTCAGGATCTTCTTCATCAACAGTCAAAGTTCAACTGGCGGCTATTTCCAAATATCATGTTGGCTTGCAAGATCATAACATTATGTCACATAGACTATGCAAAGCCTTTCTGAGAGGAGTTTTTCTCCTAAAGCCTCCAATAAAACATCCTCCTCCACAATGGGATCTGAATTTGATGTTAGCATCCTTGATTTTACCCCCCTTCGAACCGTCTGCTTCATGCTCCTTGAAGTTATTGACCTGGAAAACTATATTCTTACTGGGTGTCGCTTCAGCAAGGAGGGTATCCGAGATTCAAGCTCTCTGCATCCGTTCCCCTTACTTGGTTTTTCACAAGGACAGGGTATCCTTGAGAACAAATCCATCCTTTCTTCCCAAAGTTGTTTCTCAAACTAATATTAATCAATCCATCGATCTACCAGTTTTTTTCCCAAATTATTCTGACAGAGCTGAGCAAAAGCTTCATTTTTTGGATGTCCATAGTCAGCTCAGATATTATTTGCATAGAACTAAACAATTCAGGAAATCAGATCAATTATTTGTCTCCTATGCAGAAAACAGGAAAGGTCTCCCAGTATCAAAAGTGACCTTGTCCAGATGGTTATCTTCCACCATTTCTTACGTGTATTCGCTCAGAAGCAAGCAACTACCCTCAAAACCGAAGGCACACTCAACCAGGAGCCTATCCACTTATACAGCTTTTCAGGATAGGCTACCCATTGATACCATTTGTGCAGCAGCTACTTGGGCCACTCCTCATACCTTTGTCTCTCATTACAAATTAGATTTGGCCTCCAGGGACAGAGCCAGTTTTGGTTCCACAGTACTCAAGAGTCTGTTCCATTGAGCCACCCGGGATACAGGTGCTAGGGACGCGGTCCCATCCAGCAAGAATGAAGGCGAGATTGACAGCTTAACATTTAGAAGTTATGTACCTACCATAACGTTCCATGTTAGTTGTCTTCTCTCGCCTTCTTTCTTGCGTCCCTCCCTCCTTCCCCCTGGCCTGGACAGATCTTGAAGAGTTTCTCTATCAGATTCACTCTCCTTAGTTCTTTAGAGAGTCTATCTTAACTTTTTGCCTAGTTTTTCTAGGCTAGTTTTGCTCTTCCTTTGGGATTAGTATTATTGGCAAGGTTATTTAGCTACCAAACGAGATCTGAGGTAGTCTCGCCTTGCATCATGGGATATAGGGTTGCCTCGAGCTGGTAAAAGGAGTCCTCAAGCTAAGCAAGTGCCGAGTCGGAGCCGAGGATCGGCTCCGAACCCATCCAGCAAGAAAGAAGGCGAGAGAAGACAACTAACATGGAACGTTATGGTAGGTACATAACTTCTAAATTTATGACATCACTATTCATCCAAACTTCAGACATTTCTTAATGTAATCCAGGCACACACAAGTTTATCTATTCTCTAGGTGATTGTAGGCTACAGGGTGTCCACATTTTCTCATGTTTGGGCGACTTGCTTATCTTTGCAGTCTCTTTGAAAGTGTCAGGAATCTTTGTCTCACACAGAGAGAGACGCGCGCGCGCACAGAGAGAGACGCGCGCACAGAGAGAGACGCGCGCACAGAGAGGCAGCGCTGAGAGAGAGACAGAGACGCAGCACAGACAGAGAGACGCGACAGAGGCAAGACAGAGAGACGCTACAGAAGACAGAGAGAGCACAGAGGCAGCGCAAGACAGAGAGAGCGCTACAAGACAGAGAGAGCGCTACAGAGCAGAGAGAGAGACGCGCACAGAGAGACGCGCACAGAGAGACGCGCACAGAGAGACGCGCACAGAGAGAGAGACGCGCGCACAGAGAGACGCGCACAGGCGCACAGAGAGACGCGCACACAGAGAGAGAGCAGCACAAGACAGAGAGAGCGCACAGAGAGAGCAAGACAGAGAGGCAGACGCTAAGAGAGAGAGACGCGCGCACAGAGATCTCTTGCACATGCTGCAATTAAGAGAATAATCGAAGGTCTTTCTTGGCTACTTAACACAGAATTGTTTTCCTGGGATGTCAACTAGACACCTTCATTCAAAGAGCTTTTCTTCCACAGGAAAAAAAAGCACTAGATCAGCATTTATTTTTATGGTTTTCCAGTCTGACTTTGGTCATTGAGAAGGGCATACCTCAGGATTTTAGATCTCGTGGCTTCTATGATTCTCATGATACCCTGGCAAGACTGTACATGAGAAAGGTACAGTGGTATGTGAAGTTTCTTTAATCCCAGTACCAACACCCTGCATCTTTTCAAATCTCAGTGCTAGATTTCGTATAATCTTGTATCCAGTTCTCCCCTCCTTCCCCGTTCCAAAGCAGTCAGTCCATAAGATGCCTTTTCTTGAGCAGTTTGGGGGGGGGGGGGTGCAAGGTATGTGGGCTACGAAAGACAGATGCAAGCACATAATTTGTGTTGATCGGGGCAAGCAGAGATACTTGCCCTGATCGAGGCACTCGAATCTGTGACTTTGATTCTCAAGACCTCTTCATGTTATGTTGTTGCAGGCAATACCACAGCCATGTGGTATTTCAGGAAACTTTGGGGGAGCCAGGTTGTACCTCCTTTGTAGGTTAGCTTTTGATATCACTTCACAGCACAGTCTCACTCTGTAGTCATACTACATGCTGTCGGAGCAAACTTGTGTGGCAGACGAGCTGAGTAGAACCAGGGCAGACCCTCATGAATGGAAACTGGATCAGGGGAGTCTTCCAAGATTTGTTACATTTGTTGGGAATTCCGTATACTACTTTGCTTCCTCTCTGAACTGACAAGAATCTGTTCCAGGATGCCATGCAAGAAGGCTAAAGTTGGATGCCTGTTTTCCTTGGTCAGGAATGTCCCTGTATGTTTTTATATCCTTTCTGCTAATATTCAGAGCACTTTGGAAAGAATCCCTCGAAATTGTGGTGACTTCCTTGTGGTTCTCCTTTCTTTTGGAAATGGCAAGAGGCCATTACTGCCACAAGCTTCCTCACAGACTGGATCTGCTAGCACAAGAATAGGTGTTTTGATACACCCTGACATCAGTCAACTTCAGTTAACTGTCTGGATGATATTGTATTAATTCCTTTTAGACAACTGTTTTCTGAGGATGTGCAGCAGGTGTTACTGGAGGAGAGAGAACTTGCTACTAGAAAATTTTATATTAACAAATGGAAAAGATTTTCTGGTGAGTTCCAACTACACAACAAGTGAGTTATCATATGTCTTTTCTTATTCCTCTTTCAAGTTTCATTCAGCTGCCATTTTCGCACATCTCCCCATGGGGCCTCTTCCTCTTTCAATGTAGTCTGGTGTCAAAATGTTTTTGAAAGGGGTTTTACGTAAGAGACCTCCAGGTGAACTGGTGGCCCCTCCTTGGGATCTTAATTTTGTGTTGGTGACACTAACACTTGCTCTATTTAAACCAGCTATCCTGACCGACTTGAGGTTCTTACCATGAAAAACAAGTTTTACTGATTTGCTCTGACCACTATCAGAAGACAGTGGCATAAAGTGGTATCCATGATTACTTAACTGTCCAAGTTTAACAATTTGTCTCCTTATTTTCTTTCCTGAACCTAAAAATGAGGGGGAAAAGATGCTGCATAGCTTCGATGACCACAGGCAACTTTGGTATGATCATGACTGAACTTGATCATTCAGATCTCCAGATAAATTGTTCATTTTTGGTGAAGTTAGTAAGAAACAATCTGTCAAAACACTTTCCAAATGGTTGCCTAAAGCCATTACTTTTTGTTGTATTCACTATAACAAAACTATTTAGGTGAGGTCAAGGCCCACTCCTAGTAGGACTTTTGCTTCATCTAGAATCCAA
The DNA here is from genome assembly GCF_019279795.1 of Protopterus annectens. Classification (NCBI taxonomy): domain Eukaryota; kingdom Metazoa; phylum Chordata; order Ceratodontiformes; family Protopteridae; genus Protopterus; species Protopterus annectens. The sequence continues at coordinate 566,228,074 of NC_056747.1, forward strand.
CCATTTCCATAAAAACTTAGTATTCTTTAAGCTGATACTTTGTCCTCTGTACATTTACAAATCCCTACTAAACTTGCTTCTTCCTTCAGGTCCAGGTCAGACTTTGGTAGAATGATTCTGTAGGGGTTTTAGTCAGATCATCTGTCTGACATTTTGGATGCGTGGAAGGTGGCCTGAAGCTTTAGAAGCCGGTTGGCTGTTTTATCCTTGGCAGGATATAATCCATATAAGTAAGGCTACTGCCGTAGTGATCATTTGAACGTCTGCTATTATGGTAAGTTGATTTGCACAGCTGTACTTGCGTCTCTGTCCTGCCACCTTGGCACCTGCCCTGGATGGCTGTAACCTCCAGTCTTTCCTTCTCAAACGTTTGGTACTCTCCTGCATTTTTCTCACAGCTGAGCATATTTTTACTTTGATATTTTCCAGATTGGTCTGTATTGCAGAATCTACTTTGGTCACTATACATATGCTGTCTCTTGATGGATACCACAGAGTTGGGGGGGGGTGGCAGTTCAGTTTCAGATTTTACATATTCGTTTCCCCTTCCACAAATTGGTGCAGAATGGCAGAGGTTTGGAGGAGGATTATTCTGAATGTGGAGGACCACCAGGGCTTTCAATAATCTCATAAAAGTGGGAGATCTTCGTATGATTTGCTCCGATTGCTTGTGGGGATTGAGCCAGTGGTCCAGTGCCAGTATCTGTGTGCCCTTGCTGAGCCTTCAGGTGACCTATAAGGCTCTAGCTTGGCCCTCTTGTGGTACTGTCCCTAGTGGCAATTCCAGGATGTATGGAGTGCAGTACAACCTTAAGCTGATATTGTAAGACCAGTCCCTCATAAGCTGCAAGACTTGCAGGAACCTTCTAATCACTCATTTTGTTGTCTTGACATTTCTTAGGCCTGACACTGCTGTAACTGGTCAAACTGAAGTGCTGCACTTGTCACTGCATTTCATCTTCCTGATGATTCAAGGATAGTAGTTTTAGAACCCTGTCTTGTACAAACTGGTAAATATTGTGCATCTTTTTCTTTCTTTCTTTCTTTCTTTTTTTTTTCTTTTTCAAAGTGGTAATGCCATACATAACATCCTGACTACCAGGGGATGAAATTAAATTTCCTGAATGTACTGGTTGCCACAGTGTTTGCGCTCATTTGAACGAGCAGTCATATTACTAATGGGCTGCTGTGCAACTTCCATAAGTACCAATTTCTTTGGTGTGGCCATGGTATTAAAGGTTTTCTCCTTTTGTGGAGGATACTAGTATTCCTGACTTTAGTTCGACCCGTCCCCAGTCAGGGAGTCAGGATAGGAATCTTCCTGTACTAGAAAGACTGGTTACCATTCACAGCAGGGACCAGTGGGTAAAAAGATGGGGAGCACTCTGTAGTAAATGCCTTCCTGTTTATTTTCTCTTACCCACCAGTCTTATCACGCAAGCAGTCTAAAATGCTGTTGTCATATCAATATGTGAAAGGTGTTTGTTTCCTTAAAAATGTTACCAAGTTTGTTCCATAAAACCAGTGGAAGCAACTTGCAGTAAAAGCCTCCTCTTAACGCAAAAACCAGTGTGTCATAGATACAGGCAGTCTCTGTATTTCTCACAAGACAGAATTTTCAAATGGTTTCCTTTTATGCTGTTTCCTGTCATAGCCCAGAAACTAAATGCCTGCATATCAAAACTGGGAAGGTAGGACACTAATTTTTTTCTGTGTGACTTTCATCAGCCAAGAACACGTACTTTCACACATTACAGTTTCTACTTTTTCTTTGCCCAGAATGTTCACTGAATCTGTCTATCCTATACTCCCTATACCTTTTTCTGCATTTAAGCTAGGTGCTAGTAGTAGAATCCTCTACAATGTTAGCAGCCAAATGGTGGAATAGTTTGCGTTGCAAAAGTAAGCCAGTTTTTTGGATTCATTAGTTACTGGGCTTTTCTGGCATTTCTTCCCCTTGAAGGTTACAGGGCATTCTCTCATTGTTGAGCAGAGGCCGCATCCATTTTGTATGACTGCCAGGTCACTTTCCCAGCATTTTTTTAGTCCGCTCACTTCTGAGAATCCCAAAGTAGACTTCTCCGAATTTTTCTTTTTTAGTCTTGGTGCAGCTTCTGGTGAACCCTAACCCCAGAGTGTGCTTCGGTTATTCCTTCCACCACTGAAGGCTGCATTCATGACAGTTTATTGCATTCGGAGCTAGGTAGTGCATTACAAAACCATTTCAAGTCCAGAGTATTTTGTTACCACATTCCTTGACTGGAAATGAGTGATGAGCCTTGAGCAGCTTTACACCCATCTTTTTTTTGCAAGAGGGTCATCTCTTGATCCACTCTAAATTGTATTACTGGTGCAGTAAACACAAAAGAAAAACTAAGCCCAGAGACTTGCAGTAAAGCTCCCAGTCGGCAGAAACTGTTCAGTTACTTAATTCTCAGCGTAGTCACACAGCGTGGAAATGAAAATACTTAAAAAATCACTTTTATTAAATCCACCAAAACACATTAACGCTCAACCCATATGTTTTCGTTTCTTCATCAGATGTGGGCTGGAACTGATCCTGGAGTAACAGCATGTCATCTTGGAAGTAACCCGCTGTGTGACTACGCTGAGAATTAAGTAACTGAACAGTTTCTGCCGAATGGGAGCTTTATTGTACGTCTCTGGGTTTCGTTTTTCTTTTGTTTACTGTTTTTTGTGGAGTCCTTGCGCTTTCTTTGGGATTTATTACTGATGCAGTACTTCATTAAACTTGTTAGGGCGTGCATGTTAGGCCCTTAACAGTTTGGACTTTTAACACCAACATCAGGACTGTTGTGCAAGTACCCTTTTTCTTTCCACATTGCTTTATCTTCACTCACTAGGGCTTTTTCATACACAGCATTTATTTGAAAGATGCTGCCCATGGTGCCTTTTGCACATTTTAAGTGTTTTTGAGTTGCTACCTCAGTTAGTGAAAATACCCCCTACACACACACACACACACACACACACACACCAAGCTCTGCTTTTCTATTAGCTTTCTCTTTCTGTCTTTGCAGTTCAGCTTTGGCTGTTCCCATGTTTCACTGCTGCTCTTTTTATGATAAAATGTCTTGCATTTTGTAATGCCAGCAGAAGGCTGAATAAAGACCTTTTATTCTTAAGTTCAGGGGCTCCTGTTATGTCCTACATTGTGTGCGTCAGTCTATCGGGACAGGTTTGTACTGAGTTAACCTTCAAGGTTGCAAGTTTAAATGTCTGGGTATTCAGTTGAAATCTATTATTACTTGGTTTCTGTACAGGTTTCCTCTCGTCAAACCTGTGACAGCTGAGATGGTCCTTGGTGATATCTTCAGACTATGAGTTGAAGGCTCTATGCTGTCTGGATACTTGCTGATTTACAAAAAAATCTACACCTGCACCTTCGGATTTGAGTTGCAAGTTTTCCTTGTTGTTCTGGTTCCACCTTTTTTGAATTTTAATTACTAGTCCTGCATTTACTACTATATAGTGTCTAGCTCCTACTTTGTTTTTTGACATCCCGCTTTTTGGCAACAGCCCTGCTAATGCTGGTTTATCCCTTCAAGGCAGTTATTTACTTTGAGTTAGTGTTGCTGGTCTGTGCAGGTGTTCTTCTAGTGTTGAGTCTGCAGTGTCAGGGTTCCAAATGCTGACATTTTGGGTACCTGCTTTTGGTAATTATTTGTTATTTTACTTTTGATATGTAAATTTCCCCAGCTGGACCCATCTAGCAGTTGCTGCCTTAGTGTATTTGGAATAGCTTATAGATGGCAAACCAGCAGCCTACTTGGTTGCATCAACCTTAAACTCTTCCTATGTCTTCTATTTTTTTCTTTTATGAAGACCAACTCCAAATCCTGAATCCTTAGAAAGTCTTACTCAGAACCCTTGCGGAGCAGACTTGGATCGTCCTAGTCAGCGAGAATGGGACCAGCTCTCACATTATCAGATGCTGTTTGGAGAACCCCAAGTTATGCACTGGGGGTTACAAGAGATGTAATGGTTAGTGATTAGTGTTTTTAGTTGAAAGATTGTGCATGTAGCATGGGAAAGTGCTTCCCTAGGGGTCAACTTCCCAAAAACAGCAGACTTTTTTTTTTCACCCTTCAAGGGCATGTATTTGAGCAGAGACTCCTAAACCAGATGTAGCTGTGTCCAAAGTAATTTTTTGTTGGGGTGCAGCTGCTCAGGACCTTACAGTCCACTCCCCTAACAAAACAGATTAGTGCTTTGGACTATTTTGGGATACATATTTCTTGTTGCAAACAAGTAGATCCATGGACTGGTTTGTTTTTTATTACCACTGTTTGTCCCTTTTAAGTGCTAAACTACCTTCCTCACATGTTGTATTTCCATGGCTGAACTATGGAATGACAAGAGTTACCATTCTGAAGGAAATACTTTGGCAACTTCTTCCAGTTTCTAGTCTTTGCAGTCTAATGATCTGTGTGGCTTGCATTATGGCATTATTAGCTGGAAGGAGGAGCAGGTTCTTGTATTGCTGTATAGTTGCACTTGTGCCTGTGCAGCTGTTCACTGAAGACTTTGTTGCGACCTTTCAGACACCTCCTTCAGGGAATTCCTTAGTCTCACAAGTCTACAAACACCTGAATGAATTAAGAGCAGGATCAAACTGTCTTTTGTGGGTTTAAAATTCCACGCTCTGCAGTTCACTTTTTGTGGAACACAAGTTAATATTGTTGAATGTGGCTTTGGCACAGTTTACAGCAGTAACGAAAGGTGTTGGGAAGAGGTAGCTACTGCAGGCATGTTTATGGAGGAAGGTCAGGAGTACCATGTTTGGCTTCTGTTTTACCTAGTCTCCTGTTGCACTTGATGGGTGTGTTTCTCTGTATGTCAAACTCCTAGCCAGGTAGAATCTGCTTTCTCTTCTTTGCAAAATAGCAATCCAAGAGATCCCATTAGACCAGAAGGGCTTAAGATGCAGTTGTTCCTAAAGAAAACAAAATACCTCAAACCTGTTCTAGATCTGTGCCCAAAAAGCATTTATCCTACATGTAAAAGAAGAAAAAAAATAATTAATATATTTTTTCCATGTATGCTTCAGAGAGAGTGGCTGTTTTCTTTATACAGCTAACATATATGCATTCTTGTAAGAATAGCCAAGGAAATATTTAAATTTTTGAGTGTAAGCCCAGTCACAGTTGGTTTAGAAGTCTTCCATTTGGTCTTGCTTCAACCAGTAGGATGTTTCCCAACTTTAAATCTGTGGGGAACTAGGGTCTTCCTATACCTGGATGACTTGACTACTAGATTCACCATTTCAGGGTAGTCTGGTATACAGAAGTTGGTCTACACTCCAGCTTTCATCTGTGATGGTCAGGATAATGAAATCTCAGCTTCTTGTGCCCCTCTTGAGTTGAAGTTCTTTAGAGGGAACAATCCCGAGGTTTATCATTAGTGGTATCCATAATCATTCTGCTCAGACACTTCTAGAACTTACATGCCTGAAGTACATGGGCCTTGTGCCAGGTTTTACATGAAGATCTTGCCATGGAACCGTCATGGCTCCATCACTCCAACTCATACTTTCATGTAGGTAGCCCATTCTAGTTGGACATGCTTTGGTTACTGTGGCTGCCTCTGTCCTAGTTTTTATTTTTATTTATTTTTGTTGGGGGGCAATATCAACAGGCATTCTACCTAAAGGACTCTGATTCCTGAGGAGTTGCACTTGCATATCACTGATGTTGAAATGATGGCAGTTTTAAGACCTTTGAGCGGCCAGGGCACACTTTGATGGAGAGCTCTGTTTTTCAGTCAGATACATGGCTGTAGTTTAGTGCATTGGAATGGAAAAGTGAACTGTGACTTGTCAACTTTGCGTATAAGTCATTAAGGTGTGTCAGTAGGCCATCACTCGGCTGCTTTGCTGATATGCACACAGCAGGAAAGGCATGATGTTCATCGTGTTACCCTGCTGAAGTCATCTCACTTGGCTTATCCTGCCGTCAGGCGGTCCCACAGTCTGCCCGAATTCCAAAGTCTTGGTCCGGCGTCGGTTGCTGTCGCTTCTTCCCTGACGTCAGTGCGCCAGGGGTATATGAGGCATCCAATGCCATTTTCTCCAGTCTTTCTTGCCACATGGTGCCCGAAGCAGAAGCAGTTCGCAAGTGCCGGTCTGCCGACACCTGAGATTTTCGATTTGAATTTCAGTCCGAAGTCTTCAATAAAGCTAAGTACCCCGTTGGGGAACCTTTTCTTGCCTGAGTCCAATGTTAGAAAAAGTTAATTGCATTTCTTGTGGGAAGCAAATACCTCATAAGGACTTCCATTCCTATTGTATTCCTTGCCTAGGCCCAGACCATGACGTCACAGGTTGTTGGTTTTGTGCTAGCTTTAATAAACGAATTATCAAACGCCGTTTTGACTTCGCACGACATTACTTTGGTAGGAAATTTAATTGTATCATGCCGTCGGAGCAGCCGACCGGCATGCATAAAAAATGCAAGGATAAGGACAGGCAGCCTAGGAACAAGCCAGACTCCGAGGCCTCTGCTGGGCCTGTCGCCGGTTCTCCGGTTTTCAGTGAGGTGCATACGCAGCCCCTGACGACTGCAGAACTGGAACCCCAGACAGCTGCGGATTCTCAAGCAGAGTCTACTAGGCCGATACAGCTTCATTAGGCCCTTCCGACACCGGAGCAGAAGTAGACCCCCCGGTGCAGTGGAAACACCTTCGGTTGCAGAAGGTGTCTTCAGACCGACTACACTATCAATGAGCAGAGGCACAAAAACAAATAACAGCTCTCATGGACATGAGAGCCATTCAACAAGTACCTACACAGGAGCAAGGACAAGGATTTTACTCAAAACTCTTTCTAGTCCCAAGAAAGGACAAAGCATGAAGACCCATTCTGGATCTTTCAATTCTGAACGCCTATGCAAGTACCAAAATTCAAGATGCTAACACTACAGCAGCTTCTTCCCATGCTGGGCAACAATGCTTGGCTAGTAATGCTGGACCTCAAGGAGGCATGCCTGCATGTCCTATGAGACAAAATTGCAGAAGATACCTCTGCTTCATTGCAGGTTCAGTGCATTATCAATTCTCTGCACTGCCCTTTGGCTTATCTACTGCGCCCAGGGTCTTCACAAAATTCCTGGCACCAGTAATTGCATACTGCAGACAGGAATTCAAATATATCCATACCTGGACGACTGCCTTATTCGAGCAGAAAGCAAGGACATTCTTTTAAATCATCTGGCATTTATCAAACACCCAAGTTGCCTAGGGTACACAGTAAACGAAAAGAAATCAAAACTAGTGCCCTCACAAAACATAATATTCCTGGGTGCCAGCTTGAATACAATGGCCAGATGGCTTATCTCACCCCGGACAAGCAACAACAGCTGACTCAATATTTCAAAATAATGGCAACAAAGACCCAACTCCCTGCAAGAAAAATTCTGCAGGCCTTGGGATTCATGGCATCTTGCATACTACTGATACCGTTTGCAAAACTGCATATGAGGAAATTACAATGGTACCTGAAAAGCGTATGGACTCAGCACAGCCACAGCTTGGAAACGATGATACCACTCATTCCCTGCCTTCAACAGGAGTTTCTATGGTGGGCACAGGCATGTCACCTTAACAAGGGTCAGCCTTTCACCTTACCCACAGCCAGGCAAACTATGACAACAGATGCATCGGACTATGCCTGGGGAGCACACATGGCAGGACAGTGCATTCAGGGCAAATGGACTACAGATCAGAGGCATCTGCATATCAATCAAAAAGAAATGCTAGCAGTACAGAATGCCCTAACTGCTTTCAAGGACCTCTTACACCCAGGACAACTAATAATAAAGACGGACAATACCACAGTAATGTAGTACATAAACAAGCAAGGGGGTACACATTCCTACCCTCTATGCAGGCAAGCAGTGACGTTGTGGAACACTGCACTGTCTTACCATGTTCAATTACAAGCACAATTCCTGCCAGGAAAGAAAAACACATTGGCAGACGACCCAAGCAGAAATATCATGGATCCCCACGAGTGGAAACTAGATCCACAAGTATTTGCAATGATAGCTCAAAAATGGGGACGCCCAGACATAGATCTGTTTGCAAGCCCCCAAAACTACCAACTTCAAAAATTTTGCACAAGGACATTTCATCCACAAGCTTGGAAAGTGGACGCCCTCTCATTCAGTTGGGAAACATTAACAGTGCCTTTCCTCCACTGCCTCTTCTAGCAAAGGTACTGCTGAAAGTCAGATTAGAAAGGCCACAAATAATACTCATTGCACCAGACTGGCCACGCCAGCATTGGTATCCAATTTTAAGGAACATGGCCCACGGCCCACCATGGATTTTACCACAAATTCCTCACCTGCTCACCCAGCGAGACAATCAGATTCTACACAGCCAGCTCAAGACTTTAAACCTGGCTGCATGGCAAATTACCTAAACAACCAGCCAACACCTCTATCCAAAGCAGTTATGGATGTCATTCTGGAGGCCAGGAGGCCCAGCACCAGGAAAGCCTATTCAGACAAATGGAGAAGATTTTGCGCCTGGAACCAGGCTAAAGGCCAAAATCCCCTTGATCCAAACATTCCTCAGATTCTGCAATATTTAACTGAGATGTTGCACAAAGGTCTTTCCTTTTCATCTGTTAAGATCCACGCCTCAGCAATTTCAGCTCATTACAACACGGATCCTCCTTTATTCTCACATCCACTCCTAAGACAGTACCTCAGAGGGGCTAAGAACATAAGACCGCCAAGGAGAGCACCAACACCAACTTGGGATCTCAACTTTGTTGTGGAAAAGCTTACACTGAAGCCCTTTGAACCAGCTTTTTCAGCTGATTTAAAATTTCTTTCATGGAAAACTGCCCTGCTACTAGCAATAACCTCAGCTAGAAGAGTCTCAGAGCTACAGGCACTAATGGCAGTGGAGCCTTTCCTCATTTTTCATCAAGACAGAGTCTCTCTACGAACTAACCCTTCCTTTATGCCAAAGGTGGTATCCAGTGTGGCCCTAAACCAAACCATTCATTTGCCCACTTTTTTCCCAAATCCCCAGAACAAAGAAGAAAGACTCCTGCACTCTTTGGACATTCACAGGCAATTACATTACTACTTGGATAAAACTAAGGCTTTCAGAAAATCTGACCAGCTCTTTGTAGCCTATACTACAGGATCACAAGGAAAAGCTATCTCAGAACAGACCATTTCAAAATGGATAGGCCATTGCATACATTTCTGCTACACGCATCATGGGAAATCGGTACCTGCTAACATTAGGTCCCACTCCACCAGGGCTACAGCTACATCAGCAGCCTTTCTCAGGGGAGTGCCAACCAAGGATATTCTGGAAGCTGCAACTTGGAGTTCAGTACACAACTTCACCAAACACTATCACTTACCTCTATACTCTAAGACTAGAGCTGGTTTTGCCACTGCAGTTTTGCAGGGCCTACTAGCTTCTTCTAACCCTTTTTAACTCCACCTCCCATCCTTGGCTTTGGGATTCAACCCAAGTGGGATGACTGCAGCAGGGTAACACTATGAACATAGTACAGTTTTGTACCTACCATAAATGTAGATGTTCGAGTGTTCACCCTGCTGCAGTCCAGGTTACCCTCCCTCCATCCCCTCTGAACTAGCTGAACTTATCTATACCACTCTATGCTATACAACCTCTATGGTGTATTTGCTTGTGCCTAAAGGTGTGTGTATATATGTATGTATATATATATATATATATATATATATATTTATATATATATATATATATATATATATATATATATATATATATATATATATATATAGATGTATATGTATATATATATAGATGTATATGTATATATATATATATATATATATATGTATATATATGTATATGTATATATATATATATATATATATATATATATATATATATATATATATATATATATATATATATATATGTATATATATAAATATATATATATATATATATATGTATGTATGTATGTATATATATATATATATATATATATATATATATGTATATATATGCTACCTATTGGGGGCACCTGACATCCTGGGGCAAGAAAAACTGAAGAAAATAGCATCTAATGCCTCTTGTATACCCCTGGCGCACTGACGTGAGGGAAGAAGTGACAGACCGACGCCGGACCAAGACTTTGGAATTCGGGCCGACTGCGGGACCGCCTGACTGCAGGATAAACCCTAGTGTGATGACTGCAGCAGGGTGAACACTCGGACAATCTACATTTATGGTAGGTACAAAACTGTACTTTCTATGTTCAGTAGTCTGACATTTTCTAACCTTGAGTGGCGAGTCCGATAGTCTCAAACAAGATCTTTTGTCTGTGGGGGGATACCTTATGTTAAATCTATTTCCATCAAAACACACTACCTTTCTCTGGTAGGTTAGGCCAGACATACCCTAGTCCACCAGTCACCAAATGGTTTCCTTTATGCTTTTCCCATGTTTCATCTGAGGTTTATTGAAAAAGCCAAGATCTGAAGTAGGGAGTTAATTTGTCAGCAACCTGTGCGTCTTGGATCCGATATCGGATCCGAGCCGGCAACTTGTTTCAAGCTAATGGATCCGAGTTCCTAGCTCCTCCCCTCACCCATAATCCCCTGCTAACCCTCCATGACCTCAGATCGAGTTTGCCCCTCAATATATACCCAAAAACGGGTATCCAACTAAAATAGATCCGAAGCAGGGGGGATGGTTGCAGACAAATGAAGCTACCTACTCAGATGGAACGTTATGGTGAGTACATAACTTCTTAATCTGAAGTAAATCTTTTACTGCTGTAGGGTGCGCGGTACGTTTTACATAGGCAGCTATCAGAAGTAAACCATAAAAGTGACGTACATGCACACCATTGTCAGACCTGAAGCCCCAGGCAGGAGACTGTCCAAGGAATAGTCAGTACATCCAAGAACCATAGGAAGTGGAGGAGGGTGGGACAGAATACTGCAACAGAGAAGAGAAGGATATCTGTCATGGTTAATTTCTTACACAACCATTCTATGTCCTCCTCTATCTGTTGCAGTATTATTTACATAAGGGAGAATACCAAAGCTCATTGCAAAGAGGAAGGTGGAGTTAGCTGAAGAATTTTCCAGGAAGCCATTAAGGATGGGCCTGGCAAACCCAGCCCTGGATCTAGAAGTGGAATCCATCTTGTAATGTTTGGTAAAGATGTGGGCAGAAGTCCAGGTAGCTGCTTCGGGAATAGAATTGGTGTCTAGTTCCTTAAGGGAGACACCAGAGGACACTGCTCTGGTAGAGTGAGCTTTGATCGAATTTGGTGGGTGGGGGGGTTCCATAGTAGGTGTAGCAAAAAGAAATGGATTTGGAAATCAGAGATGATCGGTTTGGACACAGGCAGTCCCAGAGCCCTGGGGTGGAAAGAAACAAATAGCTGGTCAGATTTCCTAATAGGTTTGGTTTTACGAAGCTAAAATCGGAGTTGTTTATGCACATAAATTGTGTGTAGGATCTTCTCACTATTGTGCGGAGATGGGGGCAAAAGGTTGGCAAGTGAGTAGAATGGTTTAAAGAAAACTCCATTAACTACTTTGGGTTGAATGGAGGTGTTGGTGCGAAGGGAAGCCCTGTCTTTGTGGAAGACCAAGGGGGGGGGGGGGAGCCATCACGGCCTGGAGCTCAGAGACCGATCTGGCAGACGTTAATAGCTAGCAGTAGGGTAACTTTTCAGGTGCAGTGTTTTAAGGAGCTATAGGAAGCTAGCTCGAAGGGTACAAGGGTCAGTTTCTCTAGTACAAAGTTGAGAAGTTAAGATTGGGGGGGGGGGCACAGGTCTCCTGGAAGGTCTACTGTGGAAGGACACCTTTGAGGAATTGTTTGGTTTCAAATCACAAAGCTAAAGGAGGTGAAAGAGGCAGAGAAGCCAGAATAACAGCTCACACAGATAAAGAAGCAGCGGGAGATCTAGAGAGACACCAGATAGAAAATCTTTTCCATTTGGAGAGAGGTAAGGTTTCCTTGTATTGGGTTTCCTGGCCCTCCTGCAGGGCTTGAAGCACATTCTCTGAGAATAGATGTCTAAAAGGTACTGGGGCTATCACCCACAGTGTCAGTTGTAGAGTTTCCATGTGTGGGTGGATGAGGGAGCCCTTGTTTTGTGCAAGTCCTCACTGCTTGGTAACTTGTGGTGGTTGTCCTTTGCTAGGTGTAGGAGAAGGGAGGAACCAGCATCTTGCCCAGTAGGGAGGTACCAGCAAGATTTTTGGTTTGTTCTGCTGAATCTTCAGCAGGACCTTTGGAGAGAATGGAAGGTGAGGGAATGCATATAGAAACTTTCCTTCAGGATATTGATAGGGCATCCACTTTCCATGCCAGAGGGTGTGGTTTTCTGGCACAAAATTTTGCAAGTTGTTTGCTCAGAGGGAAGGAAAACAAGTCTGAGGAATACCCCACTGGTGGACTATGTTCAGGAACACATCCCTGTGAAGCATCCATTCATGGGCCAGTGTTGTGCATCTGCTCAGTATGTCTGACACAGAGTTCTGTTTTGGAAGGAATTTAGACAGTCTGTAGGGAAAACTGAAGTTAGTGGGGTAGTTCCCAAACCTGTAAAGCTAATCTGCACAGGAGGTAGGATTTTGTTCCCCCCTGCTTGTTTACATACCATAGAGTGGCCATGTTTGTGTAGATCCTCAGCCGCCCTGGGCTAAGGAGACATTGAAAGGAGTGAATTGCTAGGATCAGTGCTTTCATTTCTTTTACATTTATGTGGTCCTTTTCCTGAGATGGAGATCGTTGGATTTTAACAGTATGTGGGCCCTACGCAGCCTCTCAACCTGTATCTGAAGCATCTATTTACAGGTCTTGAGTTGGGGGGCAGTGGGTGAATGGGGAGTCCTGGGTTGATGGACATTTGCTGTATCCACCATAGGAGCCCTTTTAAGCAAGGAAGGAGCAGAATTAGAAATTCCAGAGGAAGGGCATATTTCTACAGAGACTTCAGGAGCCACTGAAACTTCATGTGGAGTCTTGCCAGGGGCAGCATAGGAATGGTGGAGGTCATCATTCCTAGGATTCTGAGAAATTGCCTTGCTGATAACTGGACGGATCTCTGAAGAGGTCTGACAGAGCTTCTGAGCCAGTTTTTGGGGGAGGGGGACACTGTAATTTTGCCTATTTGGAATCTGCACCCCAGAAAGACGTGATCTTGAGATGGGATATAGGTAGATTTTTTGAAGTTGATAGTGAATTCTAGATGTAGGATGGCAATGGCTGAGCATTAGTTCCTCAACAGTTCCTCTGGGGTGTTTGCCTGGAACAGGTTGCCCAGGTAAGGAAAGATTTGAATGCCCTGGAGTCTGGAAAAAGTAACTGCTGGAGCTAAACATTTTGTGAAGACTCTTGGGGCTCTAGAAAAAAACAAATGACACTACCAAGAACTACTCGCCATTCATCACATATGGGTTTAGGATCTGACATTGGATCTGAGCCTGACACACTTGGACAACAGCTTAGCTCAAGGTCCTCCCCTCCCATAATGCTCTGTTGCCCTCTAATCCCTCAGATCTTGTTTGCTGCATTTAGCTGACAGATGCAGATTGCCCAGGATTTTCCAATTTGCTAACAAATAGTTTTTTTTCTTTTGGAGTGGACACTGGCGGTTCAGTGGTCTACTCTTTCTCATCCTGCGTCGGTCCCTATAAGGCTCACTCCAGTATGTTCGAGACCTCTATCATCATGACTGCACTCTTCAGACCTCCTAGCGGGCAGGTCGTTTTCTCCCCCAGCTCCGGCCACTGTGACCACGGATGCTTCCCTCTTAGGGTGGGGGGCACTTCCAAGGGAAAAGACCGTCTATGGGCTGAGGTCTCCGGGACCAAACTGCACATGAATGTTCTAGAGATGAGAGCAGTCCTTCTCTTGTTGCAAGCATTTCAGGACTGTCTTCCTCTAGGGGTAATAGCAGTTCACACAGACGACATGGCTGTTTTGAGGTACACAAGAACATGTGCCCCCTTGCTTGTTCATCTGCTTTGTTGCGAGGCCATGAGAGTTTTGGAGTGGGTGATGTCCTTGGGTGCTTTCTCCTTGCAATGCAAATTCACGGAGCATCCAGTGTGCTGGCGGGCAAGCTGAGCAGGGCTATTCTGACCCCTCACGAGTGGTCCCTGAATCCGTTGGTGGCAAAGCAAGATCCTCCGTCGGTGGGGCCAACAGAGCTGAGATCTATTTCCCCTCCCCCAAACCACAAATGCAGCAGCTACTTCGCCCTGATACCCCCCATAGGGAGAGTCCCCAGGGATGCTCTGACTCGCAGTTGGCCTCCAGGTCTCCTTTATGCCTTTCCACCCTTGCCTTTAATTCCGAGAGTTCTTAAGAAAGCAACACACCTAAGGACACAGTTGATCCTCATTGCTCCCTTCTGGCCTTGGCAGGTGTGGTTCCCTCTTCTACGGTCTCATCTGAAGCACCCCCCCCCCCCCTTGGGTGCTGGATTCAGTATCGGACCTGATCTCCCATCTGTCCGTTTCCAAATTGTCAGACCCTCCGTCTAACGGCTTGGTTTGTCCAATTCCATTGATTCTTTCTAAGTCCAGGCTTGCGTCTCCTGTGAAAGACATTGTCCTTGCTTCTCAGAAATCCTATACCAAGAGTTTACTGAAGTTAAGTGGTAGAGATTCTCTATCTGAGCTAAAAGTCGGAATCTGGATCCATTTTCGGCTCCTATTTCTGACATTCTTCTTTTCCTGGCTTCCCTTTTTCAGGAGGGTGCTAGTTTCTCTCCGATCAACGTCCATTTTGCAGCAGTTTCTAATTTTCATCTTAAATGAACCTGCATTCTCTTCTCACCTCTGCAAAGCCTTTTTGAAATGTGTCATTTTGTTGTGTCCTCCAGTCGGGGACCCTTCTCCACCATGGGATCTTGCTCTGGTGCTGCAATCACTGACTAGGCCCCCTTTTGAACCTACCGCATCCTATGACACCAAGATGTCTTTCTTGGAAGACTGTCTTTTTTGGTGGTGGTAACTTTAGCTAAAGAGTATCAGAATTGCAGGCTCTTTCCATTAAGCCTCATTTCATATTTCATAAAGCTAGAGTGGCTTTGAAACCCAGCCCTTCCTTTATGCCAAAAGTGGCCACTGAAGCGAACCTCAGTCTATCCAACTCCCAGTGTTCTGTCCTAATTATGCTAATAGGGGGAATACATTTTACATAGTTTAGATGTTCATTGACCGCTTTATTTTTATTTGCACAGAACTAAGTCCTTTCGTCTCTCAGACCAATTGTTTGTGGCATTTTCAGTCAACAGGAAGGGCCAAGCTGTCTCAAAAATTACTATTTCCCGTTAAATTTTTCTGTGCATTTCTTACATGTACTACTCTCGTGGTTCTTCTTTGCCTGGACCAGTTAGTGCTCACTCTACCAGGTCAGTGGCTACTTCAGTTGCCTTTGTAGCTAGTCGGTCCTTGGATGACATTTGTGCAGGTTCATAGGTTGGTACTAGGCTATCTGCCCTAGAGCCTATACAAGCCTTGCCATAACAATTCCCTGGCTATTTCTTCCAACACTATTTACTTCCCTATTGCAGCGGCAACTTTTTCTTCTCATACTTTTTATTTATTACAAACTTTACGTAGTTTCTAGGGGAAGGGTCTCCTTTGGCCCCACTGTTCTTTGGCATGTCCTCCCATGAGGCCGCCCAAGGATGTTGGTTAGCTGGGGACTCTGACCCATATGTGACGAATGGTGACTAGGATAACCATAACTTGGTATCCGTGTTATCCATAGTCACCATTCATCACGATCCCACCCTTCTTCCCCCTTCCTGTGGGACTGGCAGGACTTTGGTGGACCTTGTCTGGTGGCAGATATTTTGTCTGTCTTTCTCTATGGCAAACTCAATCTGAGAGGTTAGAGAGCATCAGAGCATTATGGGAGGGGAGGAACTTGAGCTAAGCTGATTGTCTGCCGGCTCAGATCCGATGTCTGATCTTAGACCCATACATGCTGAATAGTGACTACGGATAACACACAGATACAAAGTTATGGTAAGTACATTATTCATTTTCTGAACTTGGGATGAATAGGAATATGTAGATGGGTGTCTTTGATGTCTGTGAATGCCAGAAAGGTCTATGGGTGGATCAGAGGAAACCGTGTCTGGAGGGTGAGCATTTTTAAGATTGATACTTTAGGAAGTGTTGAGGATGGGGCTCCAGGGGCCTTCCTTTCTGGGAACTAGGAAGATGCGAGAGTAGAAGCCTGTTTATTTGGGGTGTGTGCACTGATTGTGTTCCCTGTTTTAGCAGGTCTGCCAGTACTTGGGGGGGGGGGGGGTTATCTGGTCTGCAGGAGGTTGTGGAATACCCCTGAAGGGGGAGACACCATGTGCCAAGCATAAAATATCAGTGTTTTGTAATGAATAAGACCCAAGCATCTTGTTATGGATTCCTAGACTGGGAAGTGCATTCGGGGCAATTGGAACCAAAGTCAAGTGCACTTGCTTATCAATCAAAAAGAAATGTTGGCTGTACAGAATGCTTTGACAGCCTTCAAGGACCACATTCTTCCAGGACAACTAATGGTAAAGACAGACAAGCACCTCTGTTATGCGATATGTGAATAAGCAGGGGGGGGGGGTACACATTCTTACCACCTCTGCAGACTAGCCATGGCATTGTGGAACACAGCCTTGAGCTACCAAGTGCACCTACAAGCTCAATTCCTTCCAAGAAAATTAAATACACTGGCAGACTAAGCAGAAACCTCATGGACCCACACGAGTAGAAACTGGAACCAAGGATTTTCAACATGTTGACAAGCAAATGGGGGAGCCCAGATATAGACCTGTTTGCCTCTCCCCCAGAACTACCAATTGGATAAATTTTGCACAAGGACTCCCCACAAACAAGCCTGGAAAGAGGTTTTTCCAGCTGAAGGACAGAGCATCCAATTAGTATATGGCTTCCCCCCTCTGCTCCCCAAAGTACTACTAAAAATCAAACTGGACAAAGCAAGGATGATTTTGATTGCTCCAGACTGGCCGCGCCAACACTGGTACACCCTCCTGCGCAGTGTGTTACGGTTATCCCCATGGCATCTGCCTCGGACGCCTTCCCTGCTGTCTCAGCAGGAGAACCAGATTCTGCACCCTCAGCTTCTAACACTGAACCTTGCAGCCTGGCTAATTACATAATCTCTCCTTTATCATCCCTCAGTAAACCTGTGCTGGATATCATTTTAGAGGCAAGGAGGCCTAGTACGAGAAGGTCTTATGCTGAAAAATGGAAAAGATTCTGTGCCTGGAACCAATCTCAAGGGATGAGCACAGCAGAGCCCAATTTCCCTCAAATTTTACAGTACTCAACTGAGGTGCTTCATAAGGGCCTGTCTCTTTCCTCCATTAAAATCCACACCTCAGCCATTTCAGCTCATAACACAGAACCTCCCCTCTTCTCTCATCCACTGCTCAAGCAGTTCCTCAGAGGGGCCAAAAATTTGAGACCACCCAGGAGAGCTCCAACCCCAGCCTGGGACCTTAACTTTTGTTTTGGAGAAACTCACTCTACCTCTTTTCGAGCCAGCTGCTACTGCAGACTTAAATTTTCTTTCTTGGAAAACAGCTTTCCTTTTAGCAATCACTTCAGCTAGAGGGTATCTGAATTACAGGCCCTTATGGCAGTGGAGCCTTTCGTCATCTTTCATGCGGACAGGGTGTCCCTCGGAACCAATCCATCCTTCATGCCCATGGTGGTATCTAATGTGGCTCTTAATTAGTCCATTCATTTGCCAGCCTTCTTTCCCAATCCACAGAACAAAGAGGAATGGATACTGCATTCCTTAGATGTGCACAGTCAATTTAGATTCTACTTAGACGGGACTAAACCTCAAAGGAAATCTGAACTGCTGGTGGCATTTGCTGCAGGGGCAGAGGGGAAGGCTATTTCAAAGCAAACCATTTCTAAATAGATAGGCCATTGCATTCATTTTTGCTATAAGCACCATGGAAAACCTATCCCCCAGGGGATCAGACCTCACTCCACCAGGGCTATATCTACCTCTACAGCCTTTCTCAGAGGCGTCCCTACCAGGGACATTCTAGAAGCTGATAAATCTGTACATACTTTCACCAAGCATTATCATTTGCCAATTTTCTCTAAATCCAGAGCTGGCTTTGCCACTGCAGTCTTGTGGGGCCTTATAGCTGGTCCTAATGCTATATAAATTACTTCTCCCAACCATAGCTTTCGGAATCTACCCAAATGTAGTGACTGCAACAGTGAAACACTAACATAGTACAGTTGTGTACACTTACCATAAATGTAGATGTTCGAGTGTATTCACTGTTGCAGTCCTGGTTACCCTCCCTCCAGCCCCCTAACTTCTTTTGGCTATACCTCTACTTTCCTTTACTATGCTTAGCCTTTTTGGTCTATTTGCTTTTTTGTTGGAGGTATATCTTTGTACTTTTATATTTAATTGCTTCCCATTAGGGGGGGGGCACCTGACATCTGGGGTAAGAAAAACTGATGTAATGGCATCGGCTGTATGTTTGATACCCCTACCGACCTGACATGGAAGAAGGGACGGCAACCGAAGCAGGACCCAAGACTTTGTTAATCAGGTCGACTGAGGGCTACCTGCAAGCAGATAACCCAAATGTAATGACTGCAACAATGAATACACTCCCAACATCTGCATTTATGATGTGTACACAACTGTAATTACCCCAACGGGGCAGTTGTCTTTAGTAGAAAACATGATTTTGGGAGAGCGATATCTGGGACTGGCGATCTTAACTGGCAGCAGAGAAGTTCTGAAGATGGTGCGCACTTGCGTCCCTTTTATGGCCTATGTTTGATAGCTGCTTGCGTGAGACATATGCCACACACTCTACAGCAGTAAGAGTTTGGTTTACTGGCTGAAGTTGGCTTGCCTGGACAGGCAACTCCTTTGTGAAGAATACTGCAGTAGATGAATAGGACATAATCATGCTTTGGTTTATTTGATTCTTTTGCCTCTTAATTCCCATCAGCTGTAGTTTAGGATCTTTATTTGTAGCCATCTGTCCCAATGAGGATGCATTTCATTGCAAACTTTTTCTAATGCATCCCGCAAAAGTATCTTGCCCAGTCTGATGACAGGCTCCTAGCTTGGTTATTTGGTTCATTTAGTAACCAGAGCCCCTTGTTTCTCAGAATTACGTTTGCAGAGAGCCATTCAAAAGCAGCCATCCCATAAGGTTTATAATAGCAGTTGTAAGCACATTTCTGTCGCTAAGCAAATCCTGTAACATTGTCCCCCGCAGTTGTAGAGTGCTTATTTTCCTTTTGCTGTTTGAGTCATTCATTATCCACTGTTAAGGTTTACTTTTGAGAATATAAATTTCATAATGGTAGAGGTATTTATGATTTGTTGTAATAAGACTTTCTAAGGATTATTTTTCTCTTTTTTTTTTAGCCTTCCCCACGGGACTGTTTTTTTTTTTTTTAGCCTTCCCCATGGGACTGTTTTTTTTTCTTGGCTTCCCCATGGGACTGTTTTTTTTTTTCTTGGCTTCCCCATGGGACTGTTTTTTTTTTTCTTGGCCTTCCCCATGGGACTGTTTTTTTTTTTCTTGGCCTTCCCCATGGGACTGTTTTTTTTCTTGGCCTTCCCCACGGGACTGTTTTGGAAGAGATGACCCTTTCTGTTTGAACCTGTTATTTCAGCAAAACTTAAATCCTCTGGAGGACTGCATGCCTGTATCTCTGAATTCCACACCTTCTGTATTCAATAGCTTTTATGTTTTTGTCCTACAGGGGTAGGTTTTTCTCTTTCATGAAATATGCTGCCTTTATTTGTAACTGTTCAGTCCCAGTTCAGTATAATTTTTATAACTATCTCTTGAATGTAGTTGGATGTTCACAAATATTCATTATTACAGAGAGAAAACAGTGGCCTTGAAAATGAACCAACTCCTTCCCAATTTGTGACAGGCATGGTAGATCACTTGGCTTGGTTTCAGAAACTTTTTTTTTTTTATTTTTGATTACATTCTCTTCCCATGTAAACTTTCCACAGGCATTTTAGGAGCAGATATTTTTTGAGGATGCAGCATTGTCCACTTTGCATAGCCTTATAAGCTGGGTGCTGCTTTCAATAAAGGTTTGCAAATAGTATCTTGTTTTGTGATATTGGAGTAGACACAATGGTTTTGGGCTACTGTTGGGAACAGTGTCCTAAAAGTGATATCTGCAGCCATTGTGTGTTTAATGTTTTTTCACCAGTTCCACGATGCTGTGGTTCTCGCACTGGATGTGTTAATGAGTATTAGTCTGTTAGCAAGAAAAATTCTGCTTTACTGCTTTTGCAGAGAGGAAATCTGGGTCTGTGTATGAATTTGGTTTGTTAAATGACTGTATGCTTGTCTAAAGTTTAAAATAATATGAAGGAACTAAATGCACCTTTTTTTTTTTTCACTTTAGCAAATCCAGCACCCCACAGCTTCTTTAATAGCAAAGGTTGCTACAGCACAGGATGATATCACTGGAGATGGAACAACATCAAACGTCCTTATTATAGGAGAGCTGTTGAAACAGGCTGATCTTTACATTTCAGAGGTATTTGCTTTTTAACTTTTCAAATTCCATTTGGATTAGAAATGAATCATTGTATTTGTATTGGCTTAAGTAGCGGTATTAAGTTTTTAATTTGGATGTATTTTTTCCTTTCTACCCAAGACTAGATGATGAAAATCTATTTTTACTTGGTTTAAAGCTAGCCTTGTCTTCAGAATATGTAATTTTGTTTTGTCCTTTTATTCTTCCTGTACGTATCTGTCATTGTGACTCTCTTCCTGACTGTTCTTTTAGTGGCTGCCTGAAAGACACCCCCACCCCTTCCTTTCATGTTGCAGCTGACTAGCCAAAAAGAACTTGGTAGATGCTGAAGGGTGGCTTGTTTTAAGGAAATTGTTGGGTGGCACTTAATAGGAAGTATCTGATTTCCACATGGGACTGTTCTTCCCCTTTAGCTCTGAGAAGGATTTGTATGGTTCCAGCTTTCGAAGCATGGTTAGTAATTACCAGTTTTATCTTGGTATAGCAAGTGCCTCTCAGAAACTGAGTGGTGGTATTTGGGGATGGGGATTTAGGTAGTCTGGTCCTTCCACCTTTGTTTATTTTTCATACTGCATTGTTTCCTGAAAGCTGAACTATACTATATAGTTTTGTTTGGATTTCTGTTGTGATATAATTTAAAACTTTTTATTGATGTTCTGCTGCTGATTTGGCATATTTCTTAACTGCAGCAGGTGTTCTAAACTAATAGCAACCATTTTCAAAACGCACATTTTTTGTGGATTGTGTTTTTTAATGACCTTTACCAGTGTTGTGCAAGGCTGCTGAATTCCTTTGCGTTTCATAATCTTTTCATTTGAGCTGCTGTTGGCATTACATTTTATTGGCTATTTCCTTACTCAGCTTGTGTGGCACAGCATTGCTGTTCACAAGTGGTGTAGTCTTCACAGTGTGCTTGCACAAAAATGGTACTTGCTTGCATACATTTATTGCATGACTGAAATTTTGTATTTTGTTCTGAGCTTATTAGGATAATACAGTTACAGAAGGTTGTAAAAATAAAAGAATTAAGGTTTGGGCATAACCATCAGTAACCTAAAACGATGTCGTAAATATAACCAGTACATTTTTGATCTTAGGGATTGCACCCAAGAATTGTCACTGAAGGATTTGAAGCTGCAAAGGAAAAAGCGCTCGAGATTTTGGAAAAATTAAAAGTTCCCAAGGAGGGGGATAGAGAAACTCTTCTAAATGTTGCCAGGACATCTCTGTGTACAAAGGTTCATACAGAACTGGCAGAAATCTTAACAGAGGTAAGTGTTGTATGTATGATTCTTCCAGTCATAAGATGAAAAATCTTTGGTAGTTAACAGGCTATGTTGCCCCCCCCCCCCCACCAAGTTTCTCACGGGGAAAAATAACATGGGCCATCTTTATTTATTACATCCAGCATGATCTCTCATCTTTGCTTATCTATCACTGTGGGGATTATGGACCATTTTGTTTGTGCCATCATGTGTCTTATAGTCAGAAGCTTATTTTTGTTTTCTTATAGTAGTTTGAGAAGTCGAATTTACAGTGCGTGTTTTCAGTTATTTTATTTTACATTTGTTAACTGGGAAAGTCCGACTTGGAACAAAGTCAATTTTCAGCAGAGGCCTGGGGAGAAAGGCTCCAGATGCATGTCTTTGTAATGTGGGAAGAAACGAGCACCCGGAGGAAACCCACACGAACGCAGGGAGGACATGCAGACTCCGCACAGAAGGCACCCCAGCCGAGTATCTAACTAGAGAACCTCTTGCTGTGAGGCAACAACACTACCGCTGCACCACTGCGCCATCCAATTTTTATTTTTATAAAAGTTATGTTGAAAAGTGACCTGAAAAACACCTTAAGATAAGGTGTACTAGGGACTACAGACTGGATTACGATAAAAATGCAGAAGCTCAGCCTTTCGGCCAAGATCAAGTGTAGTTTAGCAAAGGCATAGTTGAAGGAAACTTGAGACACTGATCTCTCAAGGAATGGGTATTGCATAAGTGCACTACAGTAATGATCAGTGCTAGAGGATGATTGTTAAACTGTAAGTAGTGAAAAATGTACATCTGAAGTAGGATATTCATTTGTCTGCAACCTGTGGGTTATGGATCCGATATCGGATCCGAACCGGCATGGTTTTCCAGCTATGGATCCAAGCTCTCAGCTCCTCCCCTCACCCATAATGCCCTGCTCTACCCTCATGACCTCAGATCTTGTTTGCCGCGCTGGTAACTGGATGTGGATACATAGCTCTCAGCTAAGTGGACTATTTTCTTGTTTAAAAACAGAGAATTTTTTGTTTCTTTAACTAAATTTGTGTGAAAGTAGTAGGTTTCCCGTTAATATAGACTGTTTTAAGTTTATTTTAAGTTACAGTAATAATTTTATTCCCTCCCTCGCTGTAGAGTGTGTGTGTAGGCCTGTGTGCTTTTTTTTGTTGTTTAAGTTACTTTTCTGTAACTTTAGGTTTTATAGATTATGGCTGAACAGCCTAAGTCTATATTTTCAAAATGCTCCGAGTGTGGCCATAAGCTCTCACCGGCTGATGGCCACACTCGGTGTGTTAAGTGTCTTGGGGTTGAACACCTCACATCTGGTTGTTCCATTTGTGCAGGGTTCAACCCCAGGGCACTGAGGGAGCGGAGGTCCAAGCTGGTCTTGGCAGGTCTTTTACCGCCGGACTCTGCTCCGACCTCCGCTCCTTCGGGGACTCCTGCGGCTGCAGTTGTTCCCCCTGTGGCACCCCCTCCTGCTCCTGGGACTCAAACTCCCGCTTCTGGAGAGGAGAGGGATGCAGCTAAAGGACCGGAGGAGAAGCACCACGGCGGGCCGAGACCTCTGTTTCGCCCCGCCAGCCAAGCGGCTTCTCCCGGCTCCGTCGGTTCGGTCTCCTCCTTCGGCTCCGGTCCCCTGTCTGCTTCTCACGGGTCCTGAGGAGGAGGAGACCCGATCCGTCGAGGCTATCGAGGAGGCATTCCAGGCCTACCTCGGTAGCCTCGTCGAGATCTACCCATAGCCTTTCTGATGCTGATCTGGACCGGATGATGAGAAGGTTCATCCAGGCCCAGATGCAGATGGGAGTGCTCTTGCCTCCCCTCGGGGAGCTCAACACCCTTTTAAGCCTATTGCTCCTTCTCCGACCCGCTATCCGGGTTCGGAGCAACTGGAGCCGAGCAGCCGGGCGGGGAGGTCGGAGCCGATAGTACTTGGTACCGGATCCGACCCTGCCCTCGAGTGCGTCGGACCCGATCTCGGAGCCTGGATCCGAGCCGGATCCGGGGATCAGTGCTCCTTCGGCGCCGTCTGTGTCGGAGCGCACTGTCCTTCGGATCCGAGTGCTTGGCGCCGGCTCCGATCCACTCTTCGGATCCGAGGGGAGCCGATTGTCGGATCCTTTGGTCGAGTCGGCTCCCCTTCGGCTTTTGATGTAGTGGAGAGGGCTCTGTTGAGGGTCTCCGGACCCCGGCACTTGCTTCGCTCCGTCCCGCTCCCTCTGCACTGGGCCAGGCTTCCACCATCCGGCCCCTGGGACAGCCCGTTTCTGTGCCCCAAGTTGCTCCCATGGAGCAAATTGCTGCTTGCGAGGACTCCTCTGACAGCCCCCCAGAGGAGGCCCCTCGCAAGCATACGCAAAGGAGGCACATTGACTCCCCGAGTCTCTCACTGAAGACACGGACTTGGAGGAAGGGAAGGCTCCCCACGGTCACCCCGAGGATGTCTCCTTCGAGACATCATGGAAATGCTCCGTATTAGGGGGTGGTCTGCCCCCAAGTCTTTCTCGGACGAGTCCGTGTTCTTGGAGGCATTCGAAACGGGCCCGTCTACCTCTTGGGTGTCCCCCCCTGCCGACCCCCTGGTGGACCTTACCACCAGGGCGTGGAAGGAACCGGACACCGTGGAGCCAATTCCCAAAAGACCTGATAGGATCCTTAGTCTGCCCTCCGACAGGACCCATTGGAGTAAGGGGCCTCCTGTAGATGCCATGTTGATGGCGGCGGCCACAAAGAGGGAACTGGCTCAGGAGAGTCCCTCAGTCCACCCACCGAGCAAGGAGTCTCGGATGATGGACCGCTTGGGGAAGCGGATGTTCAGTTCGGCGACCTTCTCGGTAAGGGCGCTGAACTATTTGGCACATGTTATTCGGATGCAGCGAGACCTTATTAAGGAATACGCTGCATCCCCCCCTGAGTCCATTTCGGAGGAGGACAGAGTTCTGCACTCCACCAAAATGGCCACTCTTAGGTCAGTCACAAATACTTCTATGCGGCTACTCTCCCATGCTACGGGGGGCGCCGCTAGGGCTGCGGGGGCAGGACTGGTCACTAGACGCCAGGCCTGGCTCCGTCACTCATTTTTCTGAGCCCTTCAAGGCGCTATAACGCCCCTTTGATGGTTCTGCTCTGTTTGGCAAGACCGTTCGCGAGACGTTGACCCAGAGCGAGAAGGACGGGAAGACGCTGTCTGCCGTCGGAATCCGCTTCTCTGCACCCCAGAGGCCCTATTCTAGGAACCAAAAGGGTCAGAAGAAGATGTGGTTCCGGAAGTCGCAGCAGTCCCAGCCTGCTGCGGACAACCAGTCCTTCCGTGGCAGAGGAGGACAGGGAGGACGCCGCCCTAGAGGCAGAGGGGCTCCCAGAAACTTCGGGTCCAGGGAACCTTTCTCTGAACGGCCCGCGCAGCAACCCTGAGGGGTTGCCCGACTGCTCTACTCTGGAGGCAGTCGGGGGACGTTTTTCGGGGCACCTAGCGGCATGGGAGTCCATAACATCGGACCGCTGGGTTCTCCAAATCATATCCAGGGGATATCGCATTCCTTTCCTTCACCTTCCAAAGATGAAGTCCCTCCCAGACGTACCACCCGGTCAAAGGGAGGCCGCTTTGGCAGAAATTGGCCATCTGCTAAAGAAAAGAGCCATCCAGCCCGTTCCCCCAGACCAGATCGGATCAGGGTTCTACTCCAGATTCTTTAGTGCCAAAAAAGACGGGGGAACTAAGACCAATCCTAGACCTCTCTCTCTTGAATCTGGCAGTCCCCAAAGAAAAATTCCGAATGGTCACTCTGCAATCTATTCTCCCCCTTCTGGGAGAAGATCACTGGATGTGCTCGATAGATCTCAAGGACGCGTACTACCACATCCTGATGGACAGGCGCTCCAGGAGGTTTCTCCGCTTCCGGCTGGGAGCCAGTCACTACCAGTTCCGGGTCCTTCCCTTTGGTCTCACCATAGCCCCCAGGGTGTTTACCAAAGTACTAGCAGTGGTAGCGGCCCACCTGAGGCTTCAGGGGGTGCAGGTCTTTCCCTACCTGGACGACTGGCTCCTTACCGCCCCAACAAGGCATCTACTTCTCTTGGCGAGACTCCTTTCTCCATCTTGCTCCATTTCTGGGCATCACAATAAATACAAACAAGTCCAACCTGGCGCCCACACAGCTCTTAGATTTCATAGGGGCCAGACTAGACACAAGGAGTTTACGAGCTTTCCTCACTGCGGACAGAGTTCTAAATCTGCAGCTCCAGGTGCGGGCCATTCTCCATTCAAGTTCTGTTCCAGCGGAGTTGGTCCTGAGGGCTCTAGGGTCCATGGCTTCGGCTATAGCACTTCTTCCTCTTGCCAGGCTCAATATGCGCATTCTACAGTGGACGCTCTTAGTACAGTGGTCATACCTTGCTCTCCCCATGCATCATCCCATAGCGATCAGCAAGGCTTGCAAGCGGTCCCTCTTGTGGTGGCTCCACTCTCCGGATCTCCACGAGGGTCGCCCATTTTGTGCTTCTCCCCCTCTCGCCACGGTGACCACGGACGCCTCCCGCCTCGGGTGGGGGCACTTTGGGCCGGACAGTCCAAGGCACGTGGAACGATTCAGAGACCTTACTGCATATCAATGTTCTAGAGATGAGAGCAGTGCTCTTAGCATTGCTAGCACTTCAGGACTTTCTTCCCTTGGGAACAATTGCGATTCAATCGGACAATATGTCTGTTGTCTGGTACATCAACAAGCAGGGGAACAAGGTCATACCCTCTTTGTCGAGAGGCCATGAGAGTTTGGGAATGGGCAATCTCCACCAATCGCTTTCTCATAGCAACGCACATTCCGGGTTGGTCCAACATCCTAGCGGACAAGCTCAGTCGCACCATTCTGACCCCTTACGAGTGGTCTCTCAATTGTCAAGTAGCGGAACGCATATTCGCACGGTGGGGAACCCTTCATGCGATCTCTTTGCTTCTCCCTCAAACACCAAGTGCGACAGTTTTTCGCTCTAATACCTCCTCCGGAGGTACCCCAAGAGACGCTCTGGTGCATGCTTGGCCACCCGGTCTTCTGTATGCCTATCCACCCTTGCCTCTGATGCTGCAAGTTCTTCAGAAAGCCTCTCGGGTGGGTTGCAGAATGATTCTCATTGCTCCGTTCTGGCCTCGACAGATCTGGTTCCCCTTTCTAAGGTCTCACTCGGTGAATCCTCCTTGGATTCTAGATCCCATTCCGGATCTGATATCCCATCCATCCTGCATTCCTCCTCCGAACCTGGACAACCTGAAGCTGACCGCTTGGCTGCTCCAGTTCCACTCTTGATAAGGACTCCCGGTATTTCTTCACCGGTAAAGGCTATTTTGGTGGCGGCTCATAAACCATCCACTAGAAAGGTTTACCGAAGCAAATGGAAACGTTTCTCTGTGTGGGCGGAGCGGCAAGGCCTAAATCCCTTTACGGTTCCTCTCCCTGTAGTGCTTGATTTTCTAACCTCTCTCTTTAATGATGGTGCCAGCAGTTCCACAGTCAAAGTTCAACTGGCGGCAATTTCTCACTATCACATTGGTCAAGAGTCTAATCCTCTTATGTCAGCCAAATTGTGCAAAACATTTCTTAAGGGTACTTTCCTTCTCAGGCCCCCTATAAAGCAAGCAGTTCCTCCTTGGGACCTTTCTTTGGTCCTACAGGCCTTGACCGCTCCCCCTTTCGAGCCCGCGGCTACGGTGGAGCTCAAATTCTTGTCCTACAAGACAGCCTTTTTGGTAGCCATTACATCAGCCAAGAGAGTTTCTGAACTTCAAGCTTTATCAGCTAAGCCTCCTTACTTGGTATTTCATCCAGACCGTGTCTCCCTCAGGACCAACCCGTCCTTCCTTCCTAAAATCGCTTCTGAAGCAAACATCAATCAATCCATTAACCTCCCTGTTTTCTTCCCTAAGTATGAAAACAAAGGTGAATATAAGCTACACTCACTAGATGTTCACAGGCAACTTAGATTTTATCTCAACAGGACAGCTGGTCATAGGCAATCCGACCAGCTGTTTATTT
Organism: Protopterus annectens; assembly: GCF_019279795.1. NCBI lineage: Eukaryota > Metazoa > Chordata > Ceratodontiformes > Protopteridae > Protopterus > Protopterus annectens. The sequence continues at coordinate 566,255,974 of NC_056747.1, forward strand.
CCTTTGCAAAATTCAATTTGGGCAAGCCAATTTCTAAAGTTTCTCTGTCCCGCTGGATTTCACAGTGCATTTTATTGGCTTATCAAGCGTCAGGAAGGCCCGCACCGGGGGTGTTCATGCCCATTCAACCCGGTCAGTATCTACCTCGGCAGCCTTCAAGGCTAGGATTCCTCTAGATGATATTTGTGCAGCAGCCACGTGGGCTTCATCTCATACATTTATTTCTCACTATAAGTTGGATCTTGCATCTAGGGGTAGAGCATCCTTTGGCTCCGCGGTGCTCGGAATATCCTTCCATGATGGCCCAAGATTCAGGTAGCTGGGGACTCTGTCCCACAGGTTGCAGACAAATGAATATCCTACTTCAGATTTAGAAGTTATGTACTCACCATAACGCGTTCCATCTGAGTAGGTGTATTCATTTGTCTGCAACCATCCCGCCCTCCTATCCCCCTGGCCTTTCAGTTTCCTGCATATTCCTTGTTACCCTTTTTAGGGTATTGTTGCTTTGGCAAACTCGATCTGAGGTCATGAGGGTAGAGCAGGGCATTATGGGTGAGGGGAGGAGCTGAGAGCTTGGATCCATAGCTGGAAAACCATGCCGGTTCGGATCCGATATCGGATCCATAACCCACAGGTTGCAGACAAATGAATACACCTACTCAGATGGAACGTTATGGTGAGTACATAACTTCTAATTAATACTGATCACTGCTGCAGAAGCCTTTGCTCTTTGGATTATTTTTGCCAAGGGTATAACAGCCAGCCAGATTCAAATGCTTCAGGCACCTTCCATGTGTACAAACTGTCGGCTAGCTTGTTTTGGGCTGACTAAAATGACAGGTTTGGGTGCCAAGCATTTCTGAGCTTTCCTGCCACCGAAGAGTGCACTGAACTGCAGGATTCAGGGAATGTACATATGGTTGGCTTGTGCTGTTCCATTGCTGGGCAGATAAGATACCAAATTGTTCTAATATTTTTCAGTTAGAAGTGTGTGTTTCAGTGAGACTTAACTGCACTTTTAAAACAGGAGCGCACTTTGTTTTTGCAATTTGTTTAATTGAAACCCATTTTTTTGTGGCGAATATGTTACTTTAGGGACTGACTTAAGTGTTTTAAAGTGATTTTACTCTGAAAAAAAATTATTTTTAAAAGCTTTAAAATGTTACTGGCTCTTGCTGCTGCTTTTCCATGGCTAAGAGGCAGCGTTTTCAGTTTGACCATGATGCAAATTACCGGTCCTATGGTTTGCCCTCCTTCCAACCCCAAAGTTAAGTAAACTGCCTTGATAATCACTCCTCTTTTACCCCAGATCCCTCTAGTGTAGCATCGGCCACTTTGGATTGGGGGTTAGCCACGTCGTCTTCAACTATTGGTTCCCCTTGGTGGACAAGGAAGAATCACTTTTGTTGGTACGTGGAGAGGGAACAGGGAAGTCTTCCCTGTTTACTCATAATGTGGCCATCTCTGGGGAAGCTGCTGCTGCCAATATAACGACACTGTCTGCTCCATTTTTCCTGTCAGAAAGAAAACAAAAACTAAACCTATATGTACTAATCAAATTTTCTTAGGCAGGAGTACTTTAGTGGGTTTGGTTTTGGGTTTAATTCAGTCTGTTGATCCTTCTTACAGGGTGGCTTCGGGTAAGCGGGATTAAGAGATTCAAGATTCTGAATCTGGATAGAAAGATGAAGGGTTTTTTCCTCCGTTTTCTGATCCAGACCTCTTGTGAGACCTTGGTTTCTGACCCATTCCTGAGGAGGATTCTCTCTGACTGTATTGAGTATACACCAGTGTTTTCAGTGGGAGAACATTGAGGTTTCTCAGTCTCTCAGAAAATACTATGAGCTGTTACAAAAGGAATTTCCAGAACCTTCACCCATTTCCACCAGTTCTGTCTGCTGTGGAGGATGTGTACAGAACTGATTGCAAATTTCCTGATAGCCTGCTACCCCTAAAAAAGGCAAACAGAATGTGTAAAGTTCCTCACCCTTAATATTTATAGCACTTTCCCCAAACTTGACTGAGTACCTATAACTTTAACCATATTTCTGCTGAACATTGGTTAATTCAGTTCTACTTTTTCTGACTAGGATGGGAAGTTTGATAGGTGTTGGAAAAAGTGTGCTTCTGCAACTTATTTTCAGAATTTTGAATAATCAGGCTCATCATTGTGGTAGTTTATTAAAATTGTGAAAGCATGAGGAACATTTTGTCTGCTTTTTTTCCTTGTGAGAAACTGTCTTTAGTAATTTAGTTTCTTCCATTGTATAAATCGCTGTTTAGGGTGTGTATGTATTTCAATTGATACTTTAAGGGCTATGGCTACTGGAACTGTTTTTGAGCAGATTTTCCTGGCTGAGTTCTCAAGACCATCCAGGTGAAGTGAAAAATTAGATTAATCTTCCTTTGGATAGAGATTTAATTTTTTTTTCTGTTGCAGAAGTTATCAAAAACCATGAAAAGGGTAAGTTGTTGTTATATATATATATATATATATATATATATATATATATATATATATATATATATATATATATAAGCAAAACACCCAAGCGATAGACCAGAAATGGAAATAAGAACAAATCCCAACGTTGCACCCGATCACTGATCTCCAGTTGGGGCCACCATTCAACTGGCAAGTGAACTTGTAAAGAAACGGCTATATCCAAATGTGAAAAGTAAAAACTGTTCACAGCACACAATCCCAATACGTACGTTGGCGCTATGTGATTTTAATCACCGGGTAAAAAAGGTTATACCGTTGTTCAAAACCCAAGAATGTGCGAATCACAAAGTTGTAAGAAAAAGAAAAACTTTTATTCGTAAGCGCTTTCACGGTGCGATCCACCGCTTCATCAGACAAAGACCAAACAAGTTCTTTAATTTAAATATCAGCTAACAAACAAGCACATGATCCCACAAGCCTATCATGTAAAACCGGAATCACGTTTAAAATGCAGGATTTAAAATTATATAATTTAAAATTTAAAAGTAGTCTCCTATTTGTGACGCTCCAAACGTGGCGTCCACCTCTCGTCAACATACACAATAAATTTAGTTGCCATAGCAACTTAGTTAGAGTGGAAAACATTAAAACATTGAATAAGTAAGTAATCTAAACATTTGTATCTAAAAACATTTGTATAATCTCTCATACACAATCATATATTCATTGCCGGAAAATCAACTGTCCGGTTCAAGAACATTTTATAAAACATTTTATAAAACATTTTATAAAACATTTCATAGAAACATTGCGTAAGAACATCTCAGGACATGCATATGTGCAACAGTTGTAAGGCATTCCGAGATCGGACATATGGCCGCCTGAATAATAAATGTACAAAAATAGTCACTCTTTTAAAATATATATTATATATGGAATCTTATACAGGGAAAAGAGGTGACACACTGCAAAACTCAAATAATAATAATGTTCCTCTAGGAAAGTATGTTGGGCAATCTAGCACTGTGCGATAGAAAGTATGTTGGGCAATCTAGCACTGTGCGATAAAATATACACACAGGCTCATTGATAAATTACTGTATCAAAGCGCTCAATAATACTTGGGCCCCGTATAATTCAACATCAAAAAATCAACTATCCGTTACAAGAACACTGTTGTAAAAACGTATTATATCCTTAGGCACACATGGACACGTCCCGGGACACAAAATCTATAATTTTGGACATATCAACACCTGACCGGTGTGTGCAAGAAGACTATTGACTTTTGCATAACATCAGTGATTCGAATCCTTCTGCAAATGAGGATTAATGCACTAAGCCACTCAAAAACTCAGAAATATGACGATCTTTCGCTAAGAGGGTACATGGACTGTGCAGTAAAGCACTGCGCGATAGGGCATATACGCGCAGCCTTGTAAGTACATAACTATATCAAAATGCTGAATAATTGAACAATATGTTTAATAATATCTGGCACATTGAAACTCCATGTGCCTCTTGTGGACGTATCCAGATTGGACATGGGTAGGAAGGGAGTATGATGCCTGTGGTGCCTGTAACAAAGGTATGGGCAAGGGTGTATGCATGCGTGAGGACTATACAAGACTATAACAACTAAAAATATATAGTGTGTGGCTTGCAGATGGAAATGATCTATGTCAAAGAGGGAAAGTGTTAGTAAAGACTACCGCAGAGTTCTATTCTTGAGATAAGGTTTCAGCGAACTTTTTATCGCACAGTGCTAGATTGCCCAACATACTTTCCTAGAGGAACATTATTATTATTTGAGTTTTGCAGTGTGTCACCTCTTTTCCCTGCATAAGATTCCATATATAATATATATTTTAAAAGAGTGAATATTTTTGTATATTCAGGCGGCCATATATCCGATCTCGGAATGCCTTACAACTGTTGCACATATGCATGTCCTGAGATGTTCTTACGCAATGTTTCTATGAAATGTTTTATAAAATGTTCTTGACTTGGACAGTTGATTTTCCGGCAAGGAATTTATGATTGCGTATGAGAGATTATACAAATGTTTTTAACAAATGTTTAGATTATTTACTTATTCAATGTTTTAATGTTTTCCACTCTAAGTTGCTATGGCAACTAAATTTATTGTGTACGTAGGCGAGAGGTGGACGCCATGTTTGGAGCGTCATGAGCAGGAGACCACTTTTAAATTTTAAATTATATAATTTTAAATCCTGCATTTTAAACGTGATTCCGGTTTTACATGATAGGCTTGTGGGATCATGTGCTTGTTTGTTAGTAGATATTTAAATTAAAGAACTTGTTTGGTCTTTGTCTGATGAAGCGGTGGATCGCACCGTGAAAGCGCTTACGAATAAAAGTTTTTCTTTCTTTCACAACTTTGTGATTTGCATATTCTTGGGATTTGAACAACGGTATACCTTATTTACCTGGTGATTAAAATCACATAGTGCCAACGTATATATTGGGATTGTCTGCCGTGAACAGTTTTCTTTTACATTTGTTTTTTGGATACAGCCATTTCTCTACAAGTTCACTTGCCAGTTGAACGGTGGCCCCAACTGGAGTTTAGTGATTGGGTGCAACGTTGGGATTTGTTCTTATATATATATATATATATATATATATATATATATATATATATTTTTTTTTTTTTTTTAACAGCAGCCCTTTTCCAAATTTTGTAAGGGATTCTCTAATCTCTCATCCAGTTTTGGCAAAAAAAAAAAAAAAACTATCTCAAAATGCTGGTAAAGCATTTAAGAATAAATGGCAAGGAGTTCTAAAAAGAATTTGGGATCCCCCTCAAAAACCAAGGACAGTCTAACAAGTCAGAATGCCTATTTAAAAGACCTTTGGTCTCTGGTCTGAACTGTTCCTCCACAGGAAAAAAAATAGATGTTTGTCTAGGTCTGTTCCAAAGGTTTTCCTCTCTATCTTTGGGCACTGTGAGGGAATACCTTGGGATTTTGGTTCTTATGACATCTTTGATTCTCATAATACCCATGGGGAAGACTCCATGAGACCGATACAATGGTTTCTGAAGTCTGTCTGGTCCTTGCACCAACATCCTTTCTTTCCAAATACCAGTGCTTGAGTCTTCCAGAAGTGGAATCACTTGGTGGAGCCAACAGATTTCCCTAAATGTATCCCTTCTCCCTTCCTGCTCTAAAGAAGTCAGTCACAGCAGATTCCTTGGACTTGCTTTGGAAGCAGTGTCGAGAGAAGTTCAAGCACATAAGTATAAGAAAGATATTTGCATACCCATTTTTACGGACTAGTCATGTTAGCTTGGGATACAACCTCTCAGCACAATCTGTCTACAGACATTCTACATTCATTTAGGACAAAGCTGTATGTCAGACAAACTGAGCAGGATGAGAGCAGACCCTGATGAATAGAAACTAGATTAGGGGGTCTTCAAGATTTTCATCTGTGGGAAGTTGTTCAAGTGGACCTATTGCTTCTTGTCAGAGTAGTCAACTGGCAATAGTCTGCTCCAGGATTCCATGCAAGAAGACCTGGAAGATGGGTGCCTTTTCCTTTCCTTCAACAGGAATGTTCCTGTATGCTTTTCCACCCTTTTCACTGATATCCAGATTACTTCTGGAAATTTGTAAGGAATCCTCCAAGATCATTGTGGTGACTCCTTTTTGGGCCATGCAGCAGTGGTTCTCATTTCTCTTGGAAATGGTCAGGGGGAAATTACCACAAGCTTCCTTAGAATAAATCTGCTCACACAAGATGAAGGGTGTTTGATACATCCCTAACCCACTTCAGCTGACTGCTTGGATGATAGGGTCTTTAATTCCCTTTAGGCACCTGTTTACTGATGGAAATATGTTCTAGTTGGTGCCATGAAGATAACCAGCACCCATTCAAGGCTAGTTGTTCTTTGGTTTTACAGTATTCATATGAGTTATTCTGTGGCCTTCCTTACTCCTCCATCTAAGTTCACTTATTGGATATTTCAGCACGTCTGCCCATAGATCCTTTTCATTTAGTGCATTCTCGTCTCAAAATGTTTTTACAGTGTTTTTTTGCATAAGAGGCCCCCAAGAAAACTGGTGGCGTCCCCTTCAGATCTTAGTTTTGGGTTAATGACTCTAACAGTTGCTCCATTTGAACCAGCAAATTTGGCTGACTGAGGTTCTTGACATGGAATACAGTTTTATTCATTGATCTGACATCTGCAAAAAGAGCATCTGAGTTGGAAGCTGTTATGATGAGTCCCTGCCCTGTTTTATCTTCCACAGAAAGTGTTTCTTTGAGAGTATTATCTGCGTTTACTTTAAGCCAAACTATCCACCCCCCCCCCTTTTTTTTTCCTGAACCTAATAACAATTGGGATTTGGTATAATGGTTAAGATGTTTGACTTGGAAATAGTGTTTGAATCCTCACTCTTGGGAAGGAAATTGGCTAGGCATAGAATGGCGTATTAAGAAAGCCTGGTAATTGGCTATGAGCTTATGAAACCATAAATCTAAGGAAGAGGGAAAAGGAAAATTTGGAGAGGGTTGGCATAATGGTTAAAGTCTTAGCTTCATGGATAGAGAGAGAGAGGGTTTGAGTCTCACTTTTGAGGGAAATTATCTAGGCTTAAAATGGCCCATAAGGGCGGCTAGCCTAGTACTTGTCTATGAACCTAAATGAAGGTGAAGGGATATTCCATACCTTGGATGTCAGCAGAGTACTCTGATACTATTTTGACATTACTAAATATTTCAGATTGGTTCATTTCTTGTGAAGGCAAGAGGAGACAGTTTGTCAAAAACAAGCATTTTCCAAATGGTGCCTAAGGCTGTTACTTTTTGTTATACTCGCCATAACAAAACCATTCCAGGCAAGGTCAGAGCCTTGGCTTCATTTATGGATTTTTGGTAAAGGTTGGGTTCTAGAAGTATTGTAGTAGCAACAACTTGATTCCTTCTTTGGGTCTAGATCAGGCTTTGCTAGGGTCATTTTCCAAGGGGTCTTGGACCCTTTTCCTTTCACTTCCCAAATGTAGTAAGCTAGGATTATCTACCCTTAAAGCTAAGGCTACTGTGATCAATGTAATGAACACAGTAAAATTGTATAAACTTAAAGGTAGATGTTCGAATGATCACTACTGTAGTATTTTTTTGTGTGCATGCATGTTTATGGGAATTTATTTGATTCCTACCATTGTCCTGTCGGGGCTCATCCTCCCTTTGTCTGTTGGCATGAAAATTCTGAAGGGCTTGGCGGCCAAACTGTTTTGTAAGCTCAGCTTGAGCTGACTGGATGCATGGAAGGAGCTTCTTCCAAACTGTCCGGATGTTGTGTCCTTGGCAGTATATAACATGTGTATGGCTAAGGATATTGCAGCAGTGATCATTCGAACATCTGCTGATATGGTAAGTTTACTCGCATAACTGTAATTAATATCTTAATGTCAAGATAACTGCATTTTGGAGAACTCCTCTTTCTGAGGCACAGCAATGTTGCCACATACATACAAGTAGCATTAATATAGGGAGTGCAAAGGTAATGTTCTCCTACAAGAGTGCTATGTTAAGTTGTCAATCTCGCCTTCATTCTTGCTGGATGGGTTTGGAGCCGATCCTCGGCTCTGACTCGGCACTTGCTAAGCTAGAGAGCTAATTTTACCAGCTCGAGGCAACCCTATATCCCATGATGCAAGGCGGAGATTACTCTGATCTCGTTTGCCGCTTCGCTAACAAGGTGCCTTCTTTTACCAGCTCTAGGTAAGTGAACTTTTTAGAGACTTTGTTTACCCCCCTTTAACTTCATATATATATATATATATATATATATATATATATATATATATTGTATTTTTATTAATTATCGACTTACTTTAGCCCTATTCCCGTCAGTGTTCCCTTCTTTTTGAGTAAATATTCCCTTGTCCCTAGTTAGGCCTTAGGCCTTCCCCTCCCTAAATTTTTTCCTGTCAGGGATTGTTTGTGTGTGACTGTGTGTTATCCCTGTTTAATTTAATTTGTTGGACTGAGTGTTTTTGTGTGTGTGTTACTGGTGTTTCATCGACACAGTTATGTCGAAGGACACTAAGGTCTCAGGCTTCAAGAAGTGTGACTCGTGCTGTCAGAAGATGTCTCTGACAGACTGTCACACTTCTTGTGTTTATTGCCTGGGACCTTCGCACCTGCAGGACTCTTGTGCTATCTGTCATGCTTTCAGCCCAAGGGTCCTGCAGGAACAAAAAAATAAGCTCATATTAAGGGGCTTATTAAAGCCCGAGAGCTCCCCGACTAAGTCGGCGCCGGGGAAGCCCTCGAAACCTGTTAAGCCTTCGGCTCAGGCTTCCAAGCCGTCGGCTTCAGGTTCTTCCTCACCAGGCTCGAGATCGGCTCCGGCTGGAGCCGATCTTTCCATACCAGTCTCAGTATCGGCTCCATCCGGCGCCGATACTGTCAAATCCAGACACTCGGTGTCGGCTCCGGCTGGAGCCGACGTATCTTCGGCTCCGATGGCTCCATTGATCTCAAAAAAGAGATTTCGATCCCCTTCAGTGGAATCTATACATTCGGCTCCGAGATCACCCTTGCTCTCGGAGCGGAGCCATCGGAGCCGATCTTCTCGGTCATCCAGGCTATCTGATCACGACCTTGAGAGAGTGGTGAGTAGACTATTAAAGTCTCAGGCATTGGCCCAAATACTCCATAGCCCATCTCAACAGACGGTAGCTATATCACATCCACCGAACATTCCTCCTTCGACTCTCTTACAGAGCTCGGAGCCGGAGCTCCTCAGAACCGGTACCGTTGTGACTTCGGAGCCGATACCACTCCTTTCGGCTCCGTCGCCCTCTGCTCCGATTTCCTCCTTGAGACCTTCATTGGAGGGATCCGGGCGTCTAGTCTCTCTCGTCGGCTCCGAGGGGGCGAGTGGCATCGGACCCTTGTCCGACCCCGTTCTCCCTCTCGGAGCTTCAGCGTTTGGTGAGCTCGGCCCCGACATCTGCCTCTGAGCCTTCCCTCTCGGTGAGGCCTTGGGGTTCCTATCTCTTCGGAGTGGGAACTTTGTGGTCTCTCTGACGGGGGAGCCTTCGAGGTGATGAGGAGTGTACTAGCCCCTGGGCTTAGTCAACGGACAGTTCCATCAGCTCCTCCCACTACAGTGCCTGCTGACGTCTCTTCCCACTCTCTTGCTCCCGGACCCAGAGATCCAACGCCTCAGGTTTCCCCATTGGGAATATCTTCCTCTTCCGAGGCTTCTCTTGATCCGTCAGGAGAACCCCCGCGTAAGAGGACATGTAAGAGGAAACATTTAGACTCCCCTGAGTCTGCTACATCAGATACTGACTTGGATGAGTCGGAGGGATCCCCAAGGTCCTCCTCTGAGGATGTCTCATTTTCAGACATCCTTGAAATCCTTAAACAGAGGGGGAACTGGCCCTCCCTTAATCCCTCTGAGGACGAGTCAGTATACCTGGAGGCGTTCGGATCTCGACCCTCCACCTCCTGGGTGTCTCCGCCTTTCGACCCTCTCATGGAGGTAGTGGCTCTGAAGGCGTGGATGGCTCCGGATTCGGTGGAACCTATCCCTAGGAGACCTTCAAAATTTATTACTGCCCCACAAGATAGACAATATTTAACAAAGGGTGTCCCAGTTGATGCCATGGTGGTGGCTGCTGCCACCAAGAAGGAATTAGCTGATCCTTCAGTACTTGTCCATCCTCCTAATAAGGATTCTAGGACTATGGACAGGTACGGTAAGCGGATTTTTTCTTCAGCGACTTTTGCCATGAGATCGCTGAACTACTTATGCCACTTCACCCGCCTTCAAAGAGATGTTCTTAAAGAGTTGGGAGAAGTTTTACTGGATCCGTCAGCTGCTGGGTCTCAGGATAAGATTAGCTCACTGCTAGGAATCCTTAACTCCATTGCTAACTCCTCCATGCGGCTCATTTCTTATGCAGCCGATGGAGCGAGTAGGGCCGCAGGCACAGGAGTGGCTTTAAGGCGTCAGTCCTGGATGCGGCTTTGTAATTTTGCAGACCCCTTCAAGGCGTCTTTCACAAACTCCCCCTTTGATGGGTCAACCTTGTTCAGTCCTCAAGTGAAAGAAACTTTGACTAGATGCGAACAAGATGGCAAGACTCTTTCTGCCGTAGGAGTACGTTTCTCCACCCCTTCTAGACCTTACCCCAAAGGACAGAAGGGAGGGAAAATTTGTTGTCGCAAATCTCAAGGAGTCGCGCCTGACGCACGAAGTCAGTTTACCCCCAGAGGCAGAGGGGGTAACAATAATAGACGCCGCCCTAGGGGCAGAGGTGGTCCACAGAATCAGGGTAGCAGAGAGCCTCTTTCTGACAAACCCTTCCAGCATCCCTGAGATGTTGCCAGATTGTCCGCCTTTGGAGGCAGTCGGGGGGGAGATTATCGCTGTACCTAATAGCCTGGCTTTCCCTTTCTCAAGACAAATGGGTACAGTCAGTTATATCCGAGGGTTACAAAATTCCCTTTATTCAAACCCCAATTCAACGAAAGGGAACCCTTCCAGACGTTCCGCCCGGTCTAAGGGAACTAGCAGTACTAGAAATATCAAAACTGCTAGTAAAAAGAGCCATCCAGCCAGTCCCAGCGGACCAAATAGGATCCGGAATCTACTCGAGGTTCTTTTTAGTTCCAAAAAAGACAGGGGACTGGAGACCAATATTAGATCTGGGGACTGGAGACCAATATTAGATCTGAGCAAACTCAACAAGTTTGTAAAGAAATCAAGATTCCGGATGGTCACGCTTCAGTCCATTCTGCCCTTTCTGGGCAAGGACAATTGGATGTGCTCGATAGTACGCATCCTGAAGATCTATCACATAAAAATTCACAGACGCTCCAGAAGATTTCTCTGCTTCCGGCTGGGGACCAGTCACTTCCAATTCAGAGCCCTGCCCTTTGGACTCACTACAGCCCCCAGAGTGTTCACCAAATGCATGGCAGTGGTTACGGCTCACCTGAGACATCAAGGATTCCAGGTGTTTCCATATCTAGACGACTGGCTCCTCACTGCCACCACCAGGCATCAGCTTCTCCAAGCCAGAAATTACACCATTCACACTTGCAGAGGGCTAGGAATTTCTATAAATTTCGAAATATCTGCCTTGTCGCCTTGTCAATATATTAATTTTATAGGCGCAAGATTGGACACCGTACAACTTTCAGCAAGGTTGACAGACCAAAGGATCTTGGACATTCAAAGACACGTCCAAGTGATTCTATTCAGCAACATAATTCAGGCCAGATTTGCTCTGAAAGTACTGGGTCTTATGGCGGCCGCCATAACACTTCTTCCCCTCGCCCGCTTTTACATGCGGCTTGTACAATGGATGCTATTCACCCAATGGTCTTTTTAACAACTTCCATGCGTCACGAGATCATAGTAACTCCAACTTGCAAAAGACATCTGACTTGGTGGATATCGTCCCCTCAAATCCATCAAGGCAGACCATTTGTTCCTCTTGCCCCGGTTGCTACGGTTACATCGGACGCCTCCCTGATCGGGTGGGGGGGGCATTATCAGGGCAGAATGGTCCATGGCACTTGGCAACCTTTCGAGTACCATCTGCACATAAAATGTTCTGGAGATGAGAGCAGTGCTTGGAATGTTGCAAGCCCTCAACGACTCTCTTCCCCTGGGAACTATTGCAGTCCAAACGGACAATATGTCCGTAGTGTGGTATATAAACAAACAGGGCGGAACCAAGTCCTATCCACTGTGTCGAGAGGCTCTCAGACTTTGGCAATGGACAATCTCTTCTCACCGGTTTCTGATAGCAACGCACATCCCCGGGAAATCCAACATCATAGCGGACAGATTGAGCAGAGCTATTCTCATAACTCACGAGTGGTCTCTCAGTCAGTGACGGAAGAGATTTTTCAGAAGTGGGGCCTTCCTTGCTGCGACCTTTTCGCTACACCTCAAAACAGCAAATGCCCAGACTTCTTCTCTCTCTTCCCCCTTCCAGGCCATCCCCCCAGAGACGCTCTAACCCAAGATTGGCCCCGGGGACTTCTTTATGCTTTTCCTTCTTTCCCGCTGATACCTCATCTAATTCAGAAAGCAACCGCCTTGAGAGCCAAGTTGATTCTCATTGCCCCTTATTGGCCTCGACAGATATGGTTTCCGTTCCTACATCATTACCTCTTGGTACAGCCATGGCATCTGGACCCGGTTCCAGATCTTCTGACCCACCAGTCGGGTCAACTGCACCAATCCATACCTTCTCTCAACCTCACTGCTTGGTTTCTCCACTTCCATCCTTAGCCAGGCTTCCTATGATTTCTAATCCCGTACGGGATATCATAGTAGCTACCCTAAAATCTTCTACCAGAAAGATCTACACTAGTAAATGGCGACGTTTCTCTTTCTGGGCAAAAGCGAGGAACATAGACCCCTATACTGCCCCAATTCATTCGGTATTGGACTTCCTAGCTGACATTTTTAATTCCGGATCCTCCTCTTCCACAGGGAAAGTTCAACTGGCAGCCATTTCAAATTTTCATATAGGTTTTTTGGACCACAACATTGTCACATAAACTTTGCAAGGCATTACTTCGAGGTATCTTTATTGAAACCTCCAATTAGAGACCCCCCACCACAGTGGGATCTAAATTTAATTTTAACATCCTTGATTCTTCCCCCGTTCGAACCTGCAGCTGCCTGTTCTTTGAAATTGCTTTCTTGGAAGACACTTTTTCTAGTTGCCATTATATCTGCCAGAAGAGTATCTGAGCTTCATGCTCTCTGTGTTCGCCCTCCCTATCTAATATTCCACAAAGACAGGGTATCCCTAAGAACTAATCCGTCTTTCTTACCAAAGGTGGCATCACAGACTAACCTGAATCAGTCCATTGATCTTCCAGTATTTTTCCCGAATTATTCTGATAGAGCTGAACAAAAGTTACATTATCTCGATGTTCACAGCCAGCTCAGATATCTGGATAAGACAAAAATTTTTTGGAAATCTGATCAACTATTTCTATCCTATGCAGAGAACAGGAAAGGCCTTCCAGTTTCTAAGGTAACTTTATCTAGGTGGCTGTCTTCTGTGATCACTTACATTTATCAGCTCAGAGGCAAAGAGTTGGTTTCTAACCCAAAAGCCCATTCTACCAGAGCTCTAGCTACATCTACAGCTTTTCAAGCTAGACTTCCAATAGACACTATTTGTGCAGCAGCCACATGGGCCTCTCCTCTTACCTTTGTTTCACATTACAAATTAGATTTGGTCTCCAGAGACAGAGCAAATTTTGGTTCCACCGTTCTCAAGAGTCTGTTCCATTGAGCCACCCAGGGTAGAGGTGCTAGGGACGCGGCCCCATCCAGCAAGAATGAAGGCGAGATTGACAGCTTAACATTTAGAAGTTATGTACCTACCATAACGTTCCATGTTAGTTGTCTTCTCTCGCCTTCTTTCTTGCGTCCCGCCCTCCATCCCCCTAGCCTGGTCAGACTGGGAAGATTATACATCTTCTATTAAGAGGTTATTACCTTTTTCTAGCTGTTCAACTCCTAGTGTCACTAGATTATGTTGATCCTTTCTAGAGGGTTATGATGTTATTTAGTATCCTTATTTTCCTCCTCTTAAGTTGGAAGAAAATACTGCTATTTCTTTAGCTACCAAACGAGATCCAAGTAATCTCCACCTTGCATCATGGGATATAGGGTTGCCTCGAGCTGGTAAAATTAGCTCTCGAGCTTAGCAAGTGCCGAGTCGGAGCCGAGGATCGGCTCCAAACCCATCCAGCAAGAAAGAAGGCGAGAGAAGACAACTAACATGGAACGTTATGGTAGGTACATAACTTCTAATTTTAAACCATCAGAGCAAGATTCAGTGTAGTATGTTAAGTTGCATGGTGTTAAAAATTCTGATCACAAAGCTGTGATCTGTCACTACTGAATTGCTTGTCTTGGAACAATCAAGAACATTTTACCATGCTAGCACTTATGGCACCTGTGTATTGCGATTGGCATGCAGTAGACCACCAAAATGTAGCTGATCACTGGTTGGGGGAGATAACGGATCAAAATAAACTCAACCAGACATCTTTGATGTGTGGATGGGGAATTTTACGCCTTTGCTCTTGGTAAAGGAAACTGCCCATTCCAGAATATTTTCTTTGGGGGAAAATGAGTTTTTTTGAGCTGGGTGAGTTAAACGAACTGGGCAGAGGTGGGGTCGAAGGTGAGGTTTATCTACTTGAAAAGTTAGATATGAAGTGAAACTGGTGCAGTACATTGAAATAAATAAGGCAAATTGATTTGTGATGTGTTGCATTGTGTGTGGGATGTGCAGTACATTGAAATAAGTAGCCAAATGGATTTGTGATGTGTTGCGTTGTGTGTGGGTGTGTTTTTTTTTTTTTTTTAGTTGAGAAGACAGCATCAGGGTATTGGGAAGCCATAATGAACAAGTGAAGTTTAGTAGAGCAGAAACATTTAAGGCCTGGAGTGATGAGTAGCTTAACAGAATGCGGAAAGTCTGAATTAACAGGAAGTACAACACTTTCCTTTTATATGGAATGCAATGTACCTGAGCACTCCTGTAAATGGAGTGCAGTGTACTCCATTCCGTTCTGAGCTGGGCACTCATTTTATAGAATGTATACATTTTTAGATCTCCTTTTGTAGCTGAATTAATGGTAACAAAGCACGATAAGACAGATAGCGAGGTCTGGAAAATTTCCAAAGTATAAGTCTCGTCAGTAGAGGGTCATTTAAAAATGTCGATAGGTAAAATTAATGCCACATCGAAAGCCAAAGTGCACTGTTTTTCCTTATATTGGATAAATAAGGCAGCACTGAATATAGACACTTTGTATGTAATACTCTGCATATATAAAACCCTTTTATGATCGTTATGAAAGCTTAAAAAACTTGCTGCATGCCTTCTTGGGTTGACAAAGTTGAGGGAGGCAGCTGATTTTGTACTGTTTTTTTGTGGATTTGTTAGAATGAAATGGAAATATAGTCCACTTATAAATTGTTTGTAGACGACGTCAAGGATAAGTCAAAATAAAATTAGTGCTGAAATAAGTGTACTTTTCAGTTTACAGAGAAGAATGGGGTGATTAGGGGCCACTGATTATTTGTCTTTTGGACTTCTGTACAGATGAGGACATTGCAATAAATAGTTAATGTTTATAGTGTTACCCTGCTGCAGTCATCACGTTTGGGTTATCCTGCCGTCAGGCGGTCCCGCAGTCGGCCCGAGTTCCAAAGTCTTGGTGCGGCATCAGTTGCTGCCGCTTCTTCCCTGACGTCAGTGCGCCAGGGGTATACAAGAGGCATCCGACGCCATTTTCTTCCGTCTTTCTTGCCACACGGTGCCAGAAGCAGTTCGCAAGTGCCGGTCGGCCAACACCTGAGATTTTCGATTCGAATTTCAGTCCGAAGTCTTCAGTAAAGCCAAGTACCCCGTTGGGGAACCTTTTCTTGCCTCAGTCAGATGTCAGAAAAAGTTAACAATTGCATTTCTTGTGGGAAGCAAATACCTCATAAGGACTTCCATTCTTTTTGTATACCTTGCCTAGGCCCAGACCACGACGTCACAGGTTGTCGGTTTTGTGCTAGGTTTAATAAACGAACAATCAAACGCTGTTTTGACTTCACACGACATTACTTTGGTAGGAAATTTAATTATATCATGCTGTTGGAGCAGCCGACGACCGGCATGCATAAAAAACGCAAGGATAAGGACAGGCAGCCTAGGAACAAGCCAGATTCCGAGGCCTCTGCTGGGCCTGTCACCGGTTCTCCGGTTTTCAGTGAGGCGCCTATGCAGCCCCTGACTACCGCAGAACTGGAACCCCAGACAGCTGCGGAGTCTACTAGGCCGACGCAGCCATCTTCATTCGGCCCTTCCGACACCGGAGCAGAAGTAGACCCCGGTGCAGTGGAAACACCTTCGGTTGCAGAAGGTGTCTTAAGACTGACTACACTCACCATTAAATCTTATGCTAAGCTTAAAATCAAAGAAAACTGTACATCAGTCTACAGCTCAAGGCCCCATGCCTAAGAAACAGATGCTTAAGATGGCTGAAGATTTGATTACCCTAATCAGGGGTTCCCATCCCCCTCCTGATAAAAGGTTCCCATCCCCCTCCTGATAAAAGACCAAGACAAGAGGAGGATTATGCTTCCTCTGACCAGGTTTCAATTTTCTCAGATTCTTCTGAGGAACAGGATTACACTTTCCCACCTTATGAAGACTCTGATGCTGAAGACTATATATTCCCTCAGCATCTCCCCCTGAAGACTACTCCTTTGGGGAAACTTTACATACCATGAGGGAACATTTCCACTGGGAAGGCCAGGATTACTCTGATTCTAAGAAAAGGCTCTGAGAGTTCCTTTTACTACCTCAGCACAGACCTCTTGCTATCCCTCCAGTTTTGGATGTTGTGGATGATGTTTACTTGGAGTCCAGTCTAAATCCAGACTCTCCACCTCCAGCCAAACCAGACAGATACTAGAGTACCTGACTCGCACAAATTCCTTCATAAAAGCCATGTGGCTGACCCAGAAACAATTTCCCAGGGTCCTGAGGGAGCTAAAGCTTCTATGGCTAAAACTCCTGTGCCCTCTGAAAGGGATTCCATAGCCCTAGATAGATGGGGAAAGAAAATATACACCTCAGCAACCCTGGCTATGAGAGCATTAAATTTGTCAGTTTCACATGCTGAAATATCAGCAATTCCTAATGTCTCAATTAAAACAAAAAATGAGCACACGTACTGAACAGTCTGAATTCAAGGAAATGCAGGATCTGTTGCATGCAGCTGAACAGGTGGGCAAACATACTTTACAATGTGGATTTGATTCATTGGAAGCTTCCTGTAGAGCAGCTGTTACTGGCTCTGTCATACGTAGATGTGCTTGGTTAAAAGAACAAACCCTTCCTGATCATGTTAAAGCAAAATTTATTGGATGCACCTTTACAGT
This sequence comes from Protopterus annectens, assembly GCF_019279795.1. Classification (NCBI taxonomy): domain Eukaryota; kingdom Metazoa; phylum Chordata; order Ceratodontiformes; family Protopteridae; genus Protopterus; species Protopterus annectens. The sequence goes on from NC_056747.1 coordinate 566,273,397, forward strand.
AGGATGTATTATTTGGTGTCAAAGCAGAAGAGGGTTGAAAGAAAATGGAGGATAAGGCAAAGTCTATGCAGGCGGTCAAGGATTTTTTGCAGGTACAACCCCCTCGTTTCAGCAGAAATTGGCCAACGAAAAACTGGTCCTTTCCAGCTTCTGACAGATCACAGAGAGGCAAATACAGACGCCCAAGGGGCAAAGGTCAGTCATAAGGCCCTTACAAAGGTCGCCAATGGGGTACTGCTACCCAGAAAGGAGGGAGAAGACAGGCCCCAGGTTAGCAGAAGAAAAACACAATGACTCAATCCTCAAACTACCAAGCAAATCTCTCCTGGCAGCTCCCTTGGGAGGAAAATTAGCATTTTTGCAGACAACTGGCACATCATCACAAAAGACAAATTGGTCCTAAACATCGTCTCTCAAGGATATAGATTCCACTTGCATACCTTGCCAAGGATAAAAGGAATGCCAAACCTGCCACCAAATCAATGGGCAGAGGCAGAAAAACAAATTACAGCTCTCATGGACATGAGAGCCATTCAGCAGGTACCTACACAGGAGCAAGGACAAGGATTTTACTCAAGACTCTTTCTAGTCCCAAGAAAGGACAAAGTATGGAGACCCATTCTGGATCTTTAAATTCTGAACACCTATCTGCAAGTGCCAAAATTCAAGATGCTAACACTACAGCAGCTTCTTCCCATGCTGGGCAAGAATGCTTGGCTAGTAACGTTGGACCTCAAGGAGGCATACCTGCATGTCCCTATCAGACAAAATTGCAGAAGATACCTCCGCTTCATTGCAGGTTCAAAGCATTATCAATTCTCTGCACTGCCCTTTGGCTTATCTACTACGCCCAGGGTCTTCATAAAATGCCTGGCACCAGTAATTGCATACTGCAGACAAAAGAGGAATTCAAATATACCCATACCTGGACGACTGCCTTATTCAAGCAGAAAGCAAGGACATTCTTTTAAAGCATCTGGCATTTGTCAAACACTTTCTAAGTTGCCTAGGGTACACATTAAACGAAAGGAAATCAAAACTAGTGCCCTCACAAAACATAATATTCCTGGGTGCCAGCTTGAATACAACGGCCCAGATGGCTTATCTCACGCCAGACAAGCAACAACAAGCTGACTCAATATTTCAAAATAATGGCAACAAAGACCCAACTTCCTGCAAGAAAAATTCTGCAGGCCTTGGGATTCACGGCATCTTGCATACTACCAATACCATTTGCAAAACTGCAAATGAGGAAATTACAATGGTACCTGAAAAGCGTATGGACTCAGCACAGCCATAGCTAGGAAACAATAATACCACTCATTCCCTGCCTTCAACAGGAGTTTCTATGGTGGGCACAAGCATTTCACCTCTGCAAGTGTCGGCCTTTCACCTTGCCTGGGGAGCATACATGGCAGGACAGTGCATTCAGGGCAAATGGACTACAGATCAGAGGCATCTGCATATCAATCAAAAAGAAATGCTAGCAGTACAGAATGCCCTAACAGCTTTCAAGGACCTCTTACACCCAGGACAACTAATAATAAAGACGGACAATACCACAGTAATGTGGTACATAAACAAGCAAGGGGACATACATTCCTACCCTCTATGCAGGCAAGCAATGACCTTGTGGAACACTGCACTGTCTTACCAGGTTCAATTACAAGCACAATTCCTGCCAGGAAAGAAAAACACATTGGCAGACGAGCTAAGCAGAAACATCATGGATCCCCACGAGTGGAAACTAGATCCACAAGTATTTGCAATGATAGCTCAAAAATGGGGACGCCCAGACATAGATCTGTTTGCAAGCCCCCAAAACTACCAACTTCAAAAATTTTGCACAAGGACATTCCATCCACAAGCTTGGAAAGTGGACGCCCTCTCATTCAGTTGGAAACCATTAACGGTCTATGCCTTTCCTCAACTACCTCTTCTAGCAAAGGTACTACTGAAAGTCAGATTAGAGAGGCCACAAATAATACTCATTGCACCAGACTGGCCACGCCAGCATTGGTATCCAATTTTAAGGAACATGGCCCACGGCCCACCATGGATTTTACCACATATTCCTCACCTGCTCACCCAGCGAGACAATTTAATTCTACACAGCCAGCTCAAGACTTTAAACCTGGCTGCATGGCAAATTACCTAAACAACCAGCCAACACCTCTATCCAAAGCAGTTATGGATGTCATTCTGGAGGCCAGGAGGCCTAGCACCAGGAAAACCTATTCAGACAAATGGAGAAGATTTTGCGCCTGGAACCAGGCTAAAGGCAAAAATCCCCTTGATCCAAACATTCCTCAGATTCTACAATATTTAACTGAGATGTTGCACAAACGTCTTTCCTTTTCATCTGTTAAGATCCACGCCTCAGCAATTTCAGCTCATTACAACACAGCTCCTCCTTTATTCTCACATCCACTCCTAAGACAGTACCTCAGAGGGGCTAAGAACATAAGACTGCCAAGGAGAGCACCAACACCTACTTGGGATCTCAACTTTGTTCTGGAAAAGCTTACACTGCCGCCTTTTGAACCAGCTTTTTTAGCCGATTTAAAATTTCTTTAATGGAAAACTGCCTTGCTACTAGCAATAACCTCAGCTAGAAAAGTCTCAGAGCTACAGGCACTAATGGCAGTGGAGCCTTTCCTCATTTTTCATCAAGACAGAGTCTCTCTACGAACTTATCCCTTCCTTTATGCCAAAGGTGGTATCCAGTGTGGCCTTAAACCAAACCATTCATTTGCCCACTTTTTTCCCAAATCCCCAGAACAAAGAAGAAAGACTCCTGTACTCTTTGGACATTCTCAGCAGACTTTCTCAGGGGAGTGCCAACCAAGGATATTGTGGAAGCTGCAACTTGGAGTTCAGTGTACACCTTCACTAAGCACTACCACTTGCCTCTATATTCTAAGACTAGAGCTGGTTTTGCCACTGCAGTTTTGCACGGCCTACTAGCTCCTTCTAACCCTGTTTAACTCCACCTCCCATCCTTGGCTTTGGGATTCAACCCAAGTGTGATGACTGCAGCAGGGTAACACGATGAACATAGTACAGTTTTGTACCTACCATAAATGTAGATGTTCGAGTGTTCACCCTGCTGCAGTCCAGGTTACCCTCCCTCCATCCCCTCTGAACTAGCTGAACTGATCTATACCACTCTGTCCTATACAACCTCTGTGGTGTATTTTCTTTTGCCTAAAGGTGTATATATATATATATATAAAAGAAAAACTGAAGAAAATGGCGTCTGCCTCTTGTATACCCCTGGCACACTAACGTGAGGGAAGAAGCGACAGCAACCGACGCCGGACCAAGACTTTGGAACTCAGGCCGACTGCGGGACCGCCTGACAGCAGGATAACCCAAGTGTGATGACTGCAGCAGGGTGAACACTCAAACATCTACATTTATGGTAGGTACAAAACTGTACTTTTTTATTAGTTTATGGTTGTTTTTATTAGTTTAGAAAGTGTATAAAAATGCAGGCACTGCAGAGACGATTTTCTGTAGTTATTGTAGGCATGGAACATCGGGACAGAATTTTTTTCATGTGGTTTGCCGCCTCACAGTTAGATGTTGCCCGTTCGATTCTCAGAGCGTCTTCTGTGTGGCAACATGTGTGAATGGGCGTTCCTTTGTTGAAGGTTGTGCGTTAGGCCCGGTAAGCCAGCACGTAAAAATCTACTGCCAATCATTAGCAGTCTGGAGTTCTGCTGTGGCTACCCCTAACCGGAAAAAGCCGAAAGACACAACTAAAAGAAATCATGTGCTTCTGTGGTCATGTTAAAAGGTTGTTTGTATTAACTGTGAAGTATTCTGTATACCTGCTGCAGGAGTAGATGTGGCATGCTCAGAGTATTAATGTGTGGCCATAGTAGCAGCCCTTAGTTTGGCAGTTGCAGCCTTTGCTGCAAAGCACTTTTCTATGATCTCATTGGTTAAAGATAACTGTGCAGCCCAGTAGTTGTTGCTTATTGCATTCCAAATGCATGGATGAATTCTGCATTAACTTCGCTTATAGTTTGTGCAGTCAGACACCATGCTAAAGTAAATTGCTCCCTTTTTAAATGTTTTGTGATGTGCTGTCATTCTTGGCTTGCACGTCCAAATGAGGAGCTCACAGACAGAACTGGAAACTGCAGGAATGCATTGTTCAGTTTTGGTTCTTAATATGGGTTCTTTATATGGGTTTTTAACTTGACTGTTTTATTAAAAATGCATTGGGCTAGTATCCTTTTCTGTTCTGTTATGGATGCAAGTTTGGTGTTGGTTGGTGTGCACGTGGTGATAATTGTGCAGCAAAGCTAAATGTTTACTTCAGTGTTGACAGTTATTGTGAGGCCAGTGCCCCATTTTGAGTGTGTTCTATTTACTGAATCTAAACTTTTTTTTAAGTTTTCTACACCAGTATAATGCTGCATATCCAGCCATAAGTCCATTTGTATTGGGAGTGATTTAGACATGACAGTGGCCATTGTGAGGAAGGCCAAGTGTTTGTGACCATTTTGTATTACTTTGGTTTTATTTTTCCTAGCTGACATCAGAACCAAAGATGCGCATGAAGTTTGGTCAGCCACATCAGGCTGTAGGCAGTAGTTTCATCTTCCAAAAGCACATAAAGCTAGGCACAAGAAGTACTCTGACTCCCTTTTGGAGTCTCCTGTGCCTTACCAGGGTGAGAAGGCCACAGCTCCCCTTGTTATCCCTTCATCTGATCCTGAATTTGGGGAGATTCTGGAGTTTGGCATAAAGGAGGATGGCCTGGAAATTATATCCTTCCTATAACTCTGCCGAAGGGCTGTTGGTCAACTAAAAAATCCTCATGGGTGGTTCCTCACTTCTGGGCATCAGGGTTTGCCATGGAGGCTGCTGTGGCTGCCTCTGTCATAGTGGACACTGTTCCTAAGAGTTTCCTTTCAAGAGCTGTGTGTTATGGTGAAAGACATGCATGCTGGATGCAGTGATTACTGCCAGTACAGCTCCCCGAGATTTTCATCCCTCAGAACCTTGGTTTGTCTGCCTGAGTCTTGGATGCTGGATTGTTTTGGGAAGCACGTTGTTTGCTTTGTGGGTTATTTTCATATTTGCCATATGGTGAAATTGTCTCTGATGACTTCCAGCATTGAACATCTGCGGGATAGACTAGATTGCGAAGATTCTGTCTCATTCTGTATGATGCTTTCTAGTATGCCCAAGCTCCTCGTGCTCTTAGCATTTAATGTTGCTGAAAACTTAGCCAACGTAGTATCTAAGGGCATTACAGTGCATCACTATGCCTAATTGCTTCTTACAGATGTTGTGGAGGACTTCAAGGTAGGCTATGCAAACATTTCTGATCCCGAAGTCTTGGGGCCAAAAGTGAAAGCTCATAAGGAGAATGGAACGGGGATGACTATGCTAAATTCTTGATTTATGAATTAAATTCTTAGAAGATTCCTTGAAGAAATAGCTGTGAAAGGCACTTTATTTTGATCCCTAAATAAGCTTGCCCTTTTTATTCAAGGGCAGATCTGACTGTTTTGTTTTTTGTAGTCTTGAGATTTCTTTATTACTGAAAAGCCAGAAGTGAAAGACTCAGCAAGCCTTTTGGATTTTCCTTGGTTGTTCTACCAGGTGGAGGATGATCTTTTTTAGGAAAGTAATCCTTAAAAAGCACAAAAAATGTTGGGTGGTGCAGAGTGCCCAGATCTGGCAAGAGGGACCTCTGGCCGATTTAAATACTACAGATGGCAGTTCAGACCATGACTGATCCAAGTCTGCTCATATGTGATAACTGAGTTGTGCCTTCCTGTTCACTGTGGCATGTCTGAGTGAACTGTGACCATGCCTGTTGGACCCTGTAACAGTTGCTTTTGTGATAGGTGACAGCTAAATTGCCATCATCCCAGGTGGTGTCTGGGGAATAAGATGTCAATTAAGACCATTAACAGTCTTACCAAGGTTTAATGTCCTTGGTACGCATCCACATTTAGCTTTTTAAATGGCAGTGGGTTGCCAGTAACCTGTTGCATGGCTGGAGTAAGCCTGACAGGCAGTGGTACGAACAAAATAGGAGCAGGAATCCGTTATCTGTCATCAATCGGATCATCTTATGAGAAAATATGCTCAGGTTTGTTACAATGGTTTGTAGCATGTTTTGCTATTTTTCAAATTTCTCAGCTAAGAAGGAAAAGTGTGCATCTTTACTTGCCTTTCTTTCATTCTTCCTACAAAGTTGCTCAGTTGAAGTGAGACGCCCCTGTTTTCACTGTGGCCTCTCCGTTGTAAGGTAATTGTAGTATTACCGTTCTGTGGCACATTTTTTAATGCTGGTGTTAAGTACTCTGAATTTGAGCAGATTTTGGAGCTGTGTGAAACATCCGACCAAACCTTTAAAAGGTGGCTGCTGAGATGGGAAGACTTGGGTGCCATATGGCACTGGGAGTTAGAAGGCCCTGCCTCTTGTAAAGACCAAAGATCTACAGAAGGCAACAGTTAACAGTAATGCAAATGCACATCTCTAAAAATCAAAGCTCAATTACAGCCTTTTTTTTTCTTTCTTGTATATACTTCAAATTGAGTCCCTCAGACAATATGGAGTCTTCGAGTGGGTTACCAAAACATTCACAGCAAGAAACACCTGAATTTTTTCCAGTAGTACAGTACATTATGGAAGTACCAATAACTGGCAATCTTGGAAAGTTGATTTGAGGTTCACAACTATCCTGTGTTGTCTTTAAATTTAATTCAAAATCTCTATAGTTTTGCTAGATCTTTCAAGCATCACAGGCAAATCCTTAATTTTAACTACAGTGGCATTGCAATGACAAACTTGTCTTCTATAATCCTGTAATCTCAGTAATGGGTCCCGATCTCGTTTGTGTTTGTGTGTGTTTGTGTGTTTGTGTGTGTGTGTGTGTGTGTGTGTGTGTGTGTGTGTGTGTGTGTGTGTTTGTGTGTGTGTGTGTGTGTGTGTGTGTGTGTGTGTGTGTGTGTGTGTGTGTGTGTGTGTGTGTGTGTGTGTGTGTGTGTGTGTGTGTGTGTGTGTGTGTGTGTGTGTGTGTGTGTGTGTGTGTGTGTGTGTGTGTGTGTGTGTGTGTGTGTGTTTGTGTGTGTGTGTGTGTGTGTGTGTGTGTGTGTGTGTGTGTGTGTGTGTGTTTGTTTGTGTGTGTGTGTGTGTGTGTGTGTGTGTGTGTGTGTGTGTGTGTTTGTGTGTGTGTGTGTGTGTTTGTGTGTGTGTGTGTGTGTGTGTGTTTGTGTGTGTGTGTGTTTGTGTGTGTTTGTGTGTTTGTGTGTGTGTTTGTGTTTGTGTGTGTGTTTGTGTTTGTGTGTGTGTGTGTTTGTGTGTGTGTGTGTGTGTGTGTTTGTGTGTGTGTGTGTGTGTGTGTGTGTGTGTGTGTGTGTGTGTGTGTGTGTGTGTGTTTGTGTGTGTTTAAAAAAAAAAAATACACACATGTATATTTGTGTGTTGTCCAAGACGACTGGCAGGTGATTTGACTATTTCACCAGTCTGGTAGCTTGCTAATTGTGCTATGTAAATAACTGCCCCACTGTTTTTCATTAAAATGAATGTGAAAAAGGAATCCATAAGTGAGTGGTGGTTATTAGCATGAAATTTTACCACCTCTGTTTTCCAGCATAAGATGTGGGCAGCCAACCTTTGCCGTGTTACTGTGTACACTACATGCTTAAGATCTACTACGAACAGCCCACAGTCTCTTGTGCTTACCCAGCAAACTCTAGTCATTTGATCTAGATCTTCGGAGACTGGTTTTCTGTTGCAGGTATGCGTTTACTTTTCCTGTCAAAAAAACTGTAGCTGTAGGAAGTGGCCTAATTCCACTTTGTGCGGAATTGATCCAGAGAAATAATGGGAATGGCTGCCATCAGAAGCAGTCTCTTGTGTAGTCCTAGGGATTCCTTGGCATTGTCAACATATCGGTTTTGGACCGGTTAGTCTACACATCCACTAGAAGCACCAACATCCTTTTTTTCTTGTTGGAGAGTCTTACATTTACATTTTATATAAATGAAAACCAGCAGTAGTGACCTTTTTAGTTGCAAACGTATACCATATGTAATCTTCAATACAGTCATTGTCGGTGAAACATTACATAGGTCCTTTTATTCATGCCTTCCCCATAAACATCATTCCACCTCCAAAACATTATTCTGCATGTATTATTCTCACAATTCCCATTTTTTTATGTAGTTTGCTCCTAACGTTTTCTAAATATCCTACTTTCAGTTTTTCTTACTATATTCTCTACTTTTAGTATGGTTGGTTTAAACTTTGATTTCTGTTTTCTAGTAATTGCTTTTTGGCAGCCACTAGAATTTAAATTCAACAAGGCCATACTATGCCCAGGCAATTCCGATTTTTGTATCACGGCTTGAAAAAGTAATTTCCTTAGTTACACCAATTTGCATGCCCAGTATTTCTGACGAGATGTTTGCAGGGAATTTAGTCTTCCAACTCAATACACTCAAAACTATGATCCCAATTGCCTCTCTTTTCCCCATTACACCTCTTAACATGTGCCATCTACTCGAGAAAAAAATTTCTTTGGAGTCTGGAGTATAAAAGTACCTATGCAAACACTTCAAGCAGCAAAGATCACAAATCTTCTAGACTTTTGTGTATTTGGGAGCCATACTAATGTCCTCTCATTGTTTTTGTGAATTGCTTATACAGTCTCTTCCCAATCCTTTATAACCTCTGATTCCTGTAGTTACCATGTGGTATTTTTTACGTGCCCTACTAATTATCCACTTTTTAAACAACAAATTCTGTTATAGATTTTAATGAACTCTACCAGTGCTGGTTTTTGTTTCCATTTTATTTTAGTTATTACTGGTGTGTGATGTGAAATAGTTATTGGATGCAAATCAAAGGTTTCAATTAAGTGTACATGTTCCTGTGAAATATAATTTCTGTCTTGGCTAGCCCAATTTTTGTACCTTGGGGAATATGCAAGTTTTCTCTGCGCTCCTACTACTGAATTCACATATTCCATATAAAATGTTTTCATACATTTCATAATCTACTGTCTTTTTTTGTTATGTTTTCCTTTCTAGGCCTCCCAGATAGACCCTTACTGTTGCAAATCAAATTCCAGTCCCCACCTAGTAATATTCCTGCTGAAATCTGATTATTTCTCCCAGAATTTTCTTAAACTCCATTGTAGCAGTTTTAGGTGGTATATAAATACATGCCTGGGTAATCCTTTTTCCTTGCAGTAACTCCTTACTACTACAAATTTCCCATTATCTTTTTTTTTCTCTGTCACTATTGGAGTTTCTTTAGCAATAAGTACTCCCATTTTCCTTTGTCCCAGATACTTTTGCTGAATAGCTATCTTTCAAATTCCCTTGCTCAGTTCTTTCCAAATGTGTGTCCTGCAGTATAGCTATTCACACTCTGCATTTTAATGCAGTTTACTGCTTTCTTTTTTTGTGATCTGAGACCATTCACGTTTTTTGTCGTAGCCATTTGAACCTATGTTGCATCTTACAAGACTTTTGTTTAAATGAAAGCCCTTAAAAAAACAAAACAAACAAAAAAAACCCTTGAACCTATTAATTTGATACAACCATACACAACTGTATACATCTCCAAATTAAGCTCAACCCTCCTAATAACAATTTTCCCAGATTGACAGCTGCACTCACTAACTTGAATTGACCTGTAATGAGGTTATCCATGCCAAGACTACTGATACAGTCTGTGCTTCTACTTGCACTAAACAGTCTGTGCTTCTACTTACACTAAGTGCAGTCTTTTTTTATTATCTTTTTTTCTCTCCTGGCTGTGGGAAACAACTTGAATGCTTTCTGTATTAGCCATTGAAAGAAAAAAAATCTGATGTTCTTCATCTCACATTGCTGCAGTCCTTACTTATGGGTAGTCCGCTGTCCTCGGTCGGCCCGAATACCAAAGTATTAGGCTGACGTCGGTCATGGGCGCCTAGATCTGACATCAGAGCGTCAGGGTATAAAGGCGCATGACCGACGTCATATCCTCAGTCTTTTTTGCCGCATGGTCCGATGCAGAAGCAGCGTTGCAAGTGCCGTTCGGCGTTCTGAAATTTTTCGCTGGAGTTTCAGACCGATACCAAGTTGGGCTAAGTACCCCGTTTGGGAATATTTTTGTTTTTTCTTGCCTCAGTTACTTACCGGATGTCAGAAAAAGTGAATAATTGTATTTCTTGTGGGAAACAGATACCGCATAGGGATTACCACTCGCTTTGTATTCCTTGTTTGGGACCGGAGCACGACGTGGTCGGGTGTCGGTTTTGTGCTAGGTTTAATAAGCGCACTATAAAACGGAGGTTAGATTGCGCTAGGTTAGTCTTTGGCAAGAGGTGTAATTATAATATGCCGTCGGATATTCCGACGCCTGCTTCTACTAAGAAGCGCAAAGACAAATCTTTAAAACCTAGGCAGGATGATTCGTCTGTTACGGACGCCGGACCTTTAGAGGCTACAGCTGAACAGGTGGATCCGGCTGAAGTTTCTGTTGAGTCCCAGGGGGAAACTTTGATTTTACAAGATGTGGCCTCTCAGGAGGCAGGTCAGGCTGAAGGGGCCTCTCAGGTTACTATTCTCCCTTCTATACCTAAGGTGGTTAGGCCTTCTGCTACTGTTTCTAAGGCTCTTTCTAAGGGCAGGTCTGTTTTGCCTTCCTCTGGTGTCAGTTCTGGTTCTTCAGGGTCTGTGCCTAAAAAGCACATGCTTAAAATGGCAGAGGGATTTGATTACTTTAATTAGAGGTTCTATGCCCCCTCCTGATAAGAGGCCCAGGATGGAGCCAGAATTGGAAAGTTTGGAGCAGGCCTCAGATGATTCAGAGTCTTCTGCTGAAGACATTCAAGATTTCCCTCCTTATTCTGATTCTGATGCAGAGGATTCCACTCCTTCTGCTTCTCCTCCAGAGGATTTTTCTTTTTCAGAAACTCTGCATTCCATGAGGGAGCATTTTAAGTGGGAAGGACAGGATTACTCTGATTCACGGAAGAGACTTAGAGAGTTCTTGTTTTTACCACAGCATAGACCCTTAGCTATACCCCCAGTTTTGGATGTTGTTTCAGATGTTTTCTCGGAAGCTTCCCTTAACCCAGATTCTGTGCCTCCTGCTCCAGTTAAACCGGACAGGTATTACAGGGTGCCTGAGGCTCATAAATATCTGTATAAGAGTCCTAGGGCGGACCCAGAAACTATTAGTCAGGGGCCTAAGGGTGTTAGAGCCTCTGTTGTTAAGAATCCGGTTCCTCTGGATAAGGAAGGTAGAGCTTTGGATAGATGGGGTAAGAAGGTGTATACCTCTTCTAGTTTAGCAATGAGAGCTTTGAACTGCCAGTTTCATATGTTGAAGTATCAGAATTTCCTCCTTTCTCAGCTAAGATCTAGAGTGGATGCTTTGGCAGAGGGCATAGAGTGTAAAGAATTGCAGGATTTAGTGCATGTTTCTGAACAGGTGGGTAAGCACTCTTTGCAATGTGGTTTTGATGCTTTACAGGCTTCTTCTAGGGTGGCTGCCACTGGTTCGGTTATTCGTAGGCACGCCTGGCTTAAGGATCAGAATTTGTCTGAGCATGTTAAGTCTAGAATTCTGGATGCCCCTTTACAGTCTGAAGTTTTGTTTGGTCCTCCTGTGGAGTCAGTCTTAAAGAAAATGGAAGACAAGGCTAAGTCTATGCAGACTGTTAAAGATTTTTTGCAGGTGCAACCTCCAAAGTTTAGTAGAAATTGGCCTACTAAGGGATGGACGTACCCTTCTTCTGATTCTCAGCCTAGGGGTAGATCTAGGCGTGGTAGGGGCAGAGCTCAGAGTACCTTCAGGCCGAGACAATGGAGTTCGCCTGCTCAATCTGCTGGTGAGGGCAGGGGCCAGTCCTTTCGTAAACAGGCCCAATGACCTGCATTTTCAGCTGCCAGATTCTTCTTGCCTGGCAGCTCCTTTGGGAGGAAAGTTGGCTCTTTTCAAGCAAAATTGGCATTTAGTCACCCAGGACAAATGGGTATTGGACATTATAAACCGAGGTTACAAGTTCTATTTCCATACCATGCCTCCTTTCAAGGGCATGCCAGACGTTCCTCCTTGGCAAAGGATGGAGGCTCACAAACAAATTTCTTTACTTCTTCAAATAGGAGCTATACAGCCAGTTCCTCTGTCAGAAGTGGGCCTAGGATTTTATTCTCGCCTGTTTCTAGTTCCAAAGAAAGGGAACACGTGGAGACCAATTTTGGATTTATCTATCCTCAACACTTACCTGGACATTCCAAAGTTCAAGATGCTGACTTTACAACAACTTTTACCTCTGTTGGGAAAAGATCACTGGATGGTTACTCTGGATCTCAAAGAGGCTTACCTTCATGTCCCTATCAGGCCCAGTTGCAGGAGGTACCTGCGTTTTCGGGCTGGAAATTTACATTATCAGTTCTCTGCATTGCCCTTTGGCTTATCTACTGCGCCCAGAGTGTTCACAAAGGTTCTGGCTCCAGTGATAGCCTTTTTCAGACAGAGGAATACAGATTTATCCTTATTTGGACGATTGCCTGATTATTGCACAAGAAAAGGACGAACTTCTTAATCATCTACAGTATGTGATGGCAGTGTTAAGATGCCTAGGGTATTCTGTGAACGAAACAAAGTCCAGTCTAGTACCCTCTCAGGACATGTGCTTTCTGGGTGTGAGACTGAATACAGCTTCCCAGATGGCTTTTTTGACCCCGGACAAACAAAGAAGCCTTTCTCTTTATTTCCATCAAATGTCTCTACGGTCCAGGCTGACTGCAAGGACAGTTCTTCAAGCCTTGGGGTTCATGGCATCTTGTATTCTGGTGCTTCCCAATGCCAAATTGCATATGAGGAAGCTTCAATGGTATCTCAAAAATGTATGGACACAGCACTGCCAAGATCTAGACACTGTCATTCAGATAATACCTTGCATTCAGAAGGAGTTTTTGTGGTGGGCTCAGGAATGTCACCTAAACAAGGGACTCTCTGTGACCCGACCAGAGGCGAGTCAGATTCTAACGACAGATGCCTCGGACAAGGCTTGGGGTGCACACCTCAATGGAAAATGGGTGCAAGACACGTGGCCGGTCAAACTCCAACATTTGCATATCAACTTAAAGGAAATGTTAGCAGTCCAGTTTGCATTGATGGCTTTCAAAGATTTACTTCACCCAGGACAGGTGTTGATTCAAACAGACAACACTACTGTCATGTGGTACATCAACAAGCAAGGGGGAACCCATTCTTACCCTCTTTGCAGGCAAGCGATGATTTTGTGGGAAACTGCTCTCAATCTACACCTCAATCTTCAGGCAAGGTTTCTACCAGGAGCACAGAACTCCTTAGCAGATGTGTTGAGCAGACAAATGGTGGATCCTCACGAGTGGAAATTGGATCCTCATGTATTTCAAAAGTTGACAGTGTTATGGGGAACTCCAGACATAGATCTGTTCGCTTCTCCACTAAATAACCAGTTGCCAAAGTTTTGCACAAAAATGTTTCATCACACAGCTTGGAAGGTGGACGCTCTATCATTCATTTGGAACAATCTGCATGTATATGCCTTTCCACCTCTGCCTCTTCTTCCCAAGGTACTTTTGAAGGCCAGACAAGACAAGCCAACCATGATTTTGATAGCACCGGATTGGCCTCGACAACATTGGTACCCACTACTGAGGAGTTTAGTACGAGAACCTCCATGGCCTCTGCCTTTGATTCCGCACCTTTTGTCTCAAGAGGGCAATCACTTCCTCAATGTCAAGATTCAGTCTCTGCATCTAACAGCCTGGCATATTCTGTTTTAGACTCTGGAGGGTCTCAGCTTCCACAACAAGTTTTGAATGTTATTTTGGAGGCCAGGAGGCCTAGTACCAGGAAAGTTTACGCTGATAAATGGAGGAGATTTTTTATTTGGAGCAAAGGAAAGGACTTTGATGTCTCCAAACCTGATTTAAGTGCTGCTCTTCAATATCTTACTGAGTTATTGGACAAGGGTTTGTCTTTCTCCTCGATAAAGGTCCATGCTGCAGCCATTTCTGCTCACTATGATTGTGACCCTCCTTTATTCTCTCATCCTTTGTTTAAGCAATTTCTTAGAGGGGCAAAGAATATAAGACCCCCATTAGAGCTCCTACTCCTGCTTGGGATCTCAATTTTGTGTTAGAAAAACTTACTCTACAACCTTTTGAGCCTGCAGCTACTGCCGAGTTAAAGTATTTGTCATGGGAAAACTGCTTTTTTGTTGGCCATTACCTCTGCAAGAAGGGTTTCTGAATTACAGGCCCTCATGGCAGTGGAGCCTTTCCTGATTTTTCATAAGGATAGGGTATCTTTGCGTACTAATCCTTCCTTTATGCCTAAAGTGGTTTCTAGTGTGGCCTTAAACCAAACTATTCATTTGCCTACCTTTTATGCAAACCCCCAAAATAAAGGGGAGAAAATTTTGCATACTTTGGATATTCACAGGCAGTTGCGTTATTATTTGAGCAGAACCAAGGAGTTCAGACAGTCTCAACAGTTGTTTGTTTCTTTTGCTTTGGGTTCACAGGGTAAACCTGTTTCAAAACAAACTATTTCTAAATGGATTGGGTTTTGTATTTCTTTCCGTTATTCCCATCATGGTAAGGAGATTCCTGCTGGAATCAGGCCTCATTCCACTAGGGCTACTGCTACTTCTACGGCCTTTCTAAGGGGGGTAGCTACAAAAGACATTTTGGAGGCGGCTACTTGGAGTTCAGTGCATACTTTTTCTAAACATTACCACCTTCCTCTTTATTCTAAGTCTAGGGCTGGATTTGCCACTGCAATTTTACAGGGCATTCTAGCAGCCCCTAATGCTTTATGATTTTACCAACCTCCCTTTCCCGTTGCTTTGGGATTCTACCCATAAGTAAGGACTGCAGCAATGTGAGATGAAGAACATAGTACAGTTTTGTACCTACCATAAATGTAGATGTTCGAAGATCCACATTGCTGCAGTCCAATTTACCCTCCCTCCTTCCCCACTGTAGTTTGACATGGTGCTATGCTTTAGGTGTAGGTTGTTGTTGGGCATGTTTTTGGAAGGTATTCTGTTTTTGGCTGTGGCCTTTCTTGTTTGGCCTTCTGACATCTGGGGCAAGAAAAGACTGAGGATATGACGTCGGTCATGCGCCTTTATACCCTGACGCTCTGATGTCAGATCTAGGCGCCCATGACCGACGTCAGCCTAATACTTTGGTATTCGGGCCGACCGAGGACAGCGGACTACCCATAAGTAAGGACTGCAGCAATGTGGATCTTCGAACATCTACATTTATGGTAGGTACAAAACTGTACTTTTTATTGCCCTTATCAGCTTAGTTTCCTTAAACTATAATCTGATATTGTACTATGAGCATTTTATTTGCTAAAGGAATTTTTTTTTTTACATTGAGTGTTCTTTTTACTTGCTTCCACTTAACTTGTTAGATCAAGCCAAGGGCCTTAATCCAAGAATTTCTCTATGAAAAGATAAGAAAAAGCATATCAGTTTTACTTGGATCATGCTGGGCTTTCTTCTTTTATTACATTGCAGTGCCTACCTTTCTTAAAACCGAACAAGAAAAAATGAGTAGGGAAAAAATGGCACCTATTTACTCTAGTATTCCTGCACACAAAAATAACAAAGCTTTACTGTATATCATACAGTGTGTCATGTACAAAAATACAGGTGTGTTGCTTAACTTCTTACTGCATTTATGTCCGTAGTGTGCTAAGTGGATATAAATGTGGCCGGACTTTGTGCAGGAGGACTTGAGTGAAGCAGAATGTAAAGTATATGATATTCACTTAACGTCCTAGTTGCTTAACATTCAATGGTTAGAACCTATCCTGGACATTAAGCGACTATTACTTCTATCTACTGTTAACAAAAATTGTTACCTCTTGCCTTCCACTACCTGTTTCCTTAAAGTTCTTCCAAATATTAATGACAAATTGTAGGGCATATAATTTGGATTCCCCAACAAATTTAAGTCAAAAGTCCAATGTTTCCATGTTTTCTTGTTCTGCCATATGTCACAAATGTGATTTGCTTAGTACTCCCACATTTATCCATTAATTTAATAGTTGCTGTTTTTCTTCATGTTAATCTCCATCTCCCAGCTCCAGTTTCTGGTTCATTTCCAACGTACGCCTGGTTCTTCTAGTAAACTCTTGTGCTTTTTTCTGTCAAGCATTTTCCTTTGGAACATTAGAAAATGTTTCACTGGCATAGTGTCCATTTAGCTTTATTATCAGGAGAGTAAGAAACAGAATCCCCTTCTGTTTTATAGCTCACTTTTTGTTGGACAAACATTGACCTGACAGGAAAAAATATTCTGAAGATAGCTGGATGTAACAGCTTGAATCTTGGCATCCCTTGATTGCTGGAATAAACTTGCTCTTCAGCCTGGTTTACAGTGATTTAGTGTTTGTGGACGATTATTACTTTCTCCAACTTTTAGTAC
Source organism: Protopterus annectens (assembly GCF_019279795.1). NCBI lineage: Eukaryota > Metazoa > Chordata > Ceratodontiformes > Protopteridae > Protopterus > Protopterus annectens. Next base: position 566,289,876 of record NC_056747.1, read on the forward strand.
TTTGTCCTTGTGCCTCTTTTTTTGTCAGAATCAACTTTCTGCTGGTAGGTTTGCATCTTTACCATTAGAAGTATTTGCTATTTTCTCATATTAAAGTGTGGAACATATACACTGCCCTTTTAATTAACAATTTGTGCTGTGGAATACCAGTCCAGTTGCTTATTGCGCTTTCATAAAATTAATACCATCTGTTCTTTCCAGTTTTTAGTACAGCAGAAGGTTTTCCTTGCGTGTGCTGTCCTCTAATTCTTTGTTTTTGAAACCTCGCTTCTTAAGCAGTTTCATACTCTGCCAACCTTTTCATTTTTGACCTTTGATTTTTGCAGTTTAATCAGCTTATCTGAATATCTGTTTAAAGCTGCTGCCATTTTTTTAGCCTTTTATTTGAATTGATATACTCCAGCGTTTCATTTTCTTTTGACTGCTCTGAGCACGTTTGACTTTTTTCCTTTAGATTACTGGAAGTCATGTCATGCATTGACTGCTGGATTCTTCCCAGACTGTTTTGTCCTGAATTTCTTCTTTGCTGGCATCCCAGCAGTGGTCTTACTAGCTAGTAGCTGAAATTTACCAAAAGACAAATTTATTGGCTCTCTTCTGAATTTGTTCTCACACTGGAAGAGCTGAAATTAAGCTACTACTTGGTGTGCAGCCATCTTGGAAGCCCCCCATGTTAGTTTTGTTTTGATTTTAAAAAAGCGTGAGATGTTTTGTCTGCAGTTTCTTCTTGTGAGAAAAATACTTTAACTGGTTTAGTTTCTGCCATTTCACAGGTCACAGCTCCTTGTTTTAAAGTGCATGCACGATTCCGACATTTCTTCCAGGGTTTTGGCCACTGGTACTGTTTTGAGAAGGTTTGCCTGACCTGTTCTCAGAACCTCCCAGAAAATGTGAAAAATGTAGGTTAAATTCTCCTTTGGACAGAGCTAACTTTGGACACTATGTTGCAGAGGTTGTCAAAAATGTGACTAGAGGGGTAAACTGATTTCAGGAAATCTCGGAAATTTCTGGCTTATTTTCCAGATTTTCCAAGAGGTTTTCTCTCCTTCATCCAGTCTTGGCATGAAACAAAAATAGCATCTGCAAAATGTTGGTATATGAAAAGAGAGCAGGAACACCCCCAAAACAAAGGACATTCTAACGAGTCAGTAGGTTATGTTCTCCACCCCCCCCCCCACCCCGGCAGTCCCTCTTCTCTTCCAGAAAATCTGAATCTTCCTATCTGTCTTTGGCAACAGATTGAGACAAATGGGTTGTGAAGATCATTCATCAAGGTTACAGTTGGCAGTGGGAGGAAATTCTTCCATTTAAGGGACCAATTCCTCACCCACCTGGCCAGACCCCTCTACTTCCCCAGTCTTTCAACATATGTTGTCCCAGGGAGTGATAAAGCCACTTCTTCCCCAGTTTATGAAATGGTTTTATTCAAGTTTTTGTGTCTGAGAAAGAATGAAGTCCATAGATCAGTACTAGATATTTCTTTCCTAAATCAATTTCTGATACCAGAGTTTAAAATGCTGTCACTTCATAGCCTGTTGCCTCTTCCTCATTTTCCTGCATTACTTGATTTTAAGATGCTTATCACACATCCCTCTTCATCCACATTTTCGTAATGTGATCAGACACAACAAACCTTCAGTTCTCTGCCATAGGCCCTGCATTTACAAACTGGTGTGTTATTTTAACAGAAGACTGCTGTAAAATAATCAAAGTCTGTATTATATCAAAGCAAGCTAAAAACAGTATAAAACGTGATCAGACACAGTATTCTAGGCATGTTAGCAATTAACTGCAAAACTAAGGCATTTTATTTAAGCTCCATGTGATTTCTATAAAATTCAGCAGTTTGTGTGTATGGCAACGTAACTTTGATTGTGGGACATAAAACTGCTTTATTGTGAACTGTGCCTTTTGTGGGTAAAATTTAGCCAATATATGAGCCTCATACTGCATGTCTGCATCTAGTTTGACCAAGCTGTTTGTTCACTCATGTATAAACACAGAATTTGTAAACAAGATACGAAGCAGTTAGCTGTTGTCTTGTACCATATATTATCAGTATATCAACAAGTAAGGAATTGTTTTTTTGCACAGGCTTGCATATTTGTAACTTATGAAAGTTAAGTGGAACGGCAGCCTGGCATACATAGTATAGCTTAATCTTGAACACAGCATTGTAGTGTGTTGTAAATGGTACTGAAGAAAGTAAAATCAAAGTCCTAGCTTTGTTTGTAGCTTATTGCAGACCCATACACTGGAAACAAAGCAAATACTGTGTTCGTAGCTTTACGGAGCTGCTGATTACTGTATACTCTAGCAGAAGTGAATGCTGAAATGCTTGCCTGCTTGGTGATTATTTGTATGTGATAGAATGGTTCTTACTCCTAATGTATGTTTATTTTTAGGTAGACCCCCTCAAACTATCTTAAGAATCTCCTGCCTGAAGGACGCTACCCTGAGAAACTGTACCCACCAACAAGTTTCTTGAAGTCCGACCTACAATTGGCTAAGGTTAATACCTTAAACTGTACTGAAATCCTATGTACTGTTTACTGCTGACCTGGGTCTAAAGCACCTTTAGCCTGTACCCCCATAGTAATTTGGCTCCATCTCTGTTTTTAAATAAACTAGTTTGCCCCTAGCATTATATAACATTATATCTTAACCTACAATTTAAACTCTGTATATTGTATTATCACTCTGGTCTCCCACATATAGGCCTAAAAATTGTACTCTAAACCCATAACCTATAGCTAACTAATGCCCTGTAAAAGTATAAAATACAGTCTAAATATACTCTATAACTTGGTTTAAATTACAGTTTTTAAGAAAAAAGGTTTAAAAATACAGTTTTATACACCGCCTTTAAGTTAGCACTAAATACATACCTACGGCTCCAGGAAGCCCAAGCAAACACTTGTAGTTAGTGCTAGCCCCGCTGTGCTTGCCCTTGCTGTGCTCTGGGTCGCTCCGTGCTCCTCCCTGCCCCCAATTACCACCCATCCCCAGTACCTCTAAATTTATGGGTACTTAATCACACCCCTGTTATAACATCCTGTCAGCTTTCACCTACAAACTTTCCACCTTGTTATAACATCCTATCAGCTTTCACCTAACATTTTCTCCACCCACTCTATTAACTCTAAATTAACCTTCAGATCTTCTGCTGTTGTCATACAAACAACAGATCATAACTACAGTACTCCTCTCATAATGCTATACTACTCATTACTACCCATTCTGTGGGACACTTATTTACTCACCTTGTATGAAAACCAGTTGCTCACTGGTTATCAGTACCCAAAAGGCCACACTATCACCCCAGATGTAAAGCATCCCACCTTCAGCCATGCTAATAATAATTGGTCCAACTCAACATCCTGTTCACTCTTTCAGCATACTAACCCCTGGCACATTAGCCCTAGATCTAGACAGTACTACAAACTTAAACTCCTGAGGTTTACACTAAGTACAGACCTAGCCTAATACTCTGCGATATTCACCCCAACCCAGGCCCATCTGCTACTGATACATTCACTCCCTCTACTTGTAACCTAAGCCATAAAACTATAATCAGACCAACTAACACTCTCCTACCCTGTCATTTCAATATTAGGAGCATTAATAAGGTACATGAACTGCATGCACTCTTGGTTGTCCACTCCCCTGAGATTCTCTGTCTAGCTGAGACATGGTTAAAATCTTACACTATTGACAATGAAGTGTTCTCACCTGGGTATAACCTACACAGGCTGGATTGTGTTTCCAGGAAGAGGGGTGAGGTAGCTATACTCTACAAATCTGAGTTGAATGTGACCATAGATGTTACTCAGCCACCTCAGATTAATGACTCCGAAATCCTTGCCACTGGATTGCAACTTAACAAATGTAAATGCATTAGCATCATCTGCATGTGTATTCCCCCGGATAATAATATAGCCACACTTGAAGCCACCCTACACTGGTTAGCATGTCATTACCCCCCAAGAAACCCTACTACTTGGAGATTAACATGCACTGGGGCACCTGTTCCCCAGATCCCCCTTCTACCCACATTAACCTACATGCATTCACACAAATCATAACCACCCCTACCAGGCTAGGTAAACCCAACCAAAAAGAAAGCATACTCTACTGGGTACTCATAAATAGTAACCCCCCAACTGTACACCGTTGATACCCTCCCTGATGACCAAAGTGACCACCTTCTCACTTATGTAGTTAAGCAAAAAGCCATTAATCCCTCAATAAACCTTGCTCAGAAAAGTCAGAAACAAAAAAGCCTTTGACCCTGCCAAATTCCAACAAGAGCTTAACTCCTGTAACTGGTCTATGCTAAAACACCTCTCTTTAGAGGAGGCAGTTGCATATTTTAACACACTTCTTGAAATCCTTGATTTGCATGCTCCCGCCCACTTAAAGAGAACAAACGCAAAAACTGCACCATGGCTTTCTAAAGAGGCTAGACTAAAAATTACCATTAGAAACAAATTTTGGGCTCTCTGGCGGTCTACTAAAGACCCCCCTATGATCATGTTAAATACAGGCACGATAGGAATGAAACTAAAAAATCCATCTTACAAGACAAAAAAACAATACTTCTGTCATTTACAGACTGCTAACCAGAACAAACCTCAGAGGTTCTGGGAAGGTCTGAGTAATCTACTTCATCCTGGTAAAACGTCTACCCCTATCCCCGCTGCTACCATTGATACCCCCCCCCCGAGTTTGTCAGAAAGTTTTAACAGTTTCTTTACTGAGACAATTCAAACCTTAGCTAGCCAATTAGCTCCTAGCTCCACTGGCCCTGATAATGCCACCCCTATGAACCTACTCTCGTTCGGCTTCCAACCAGTGTCCACATCACTTATCCATATCTTGATCAAAAAATTAAAACCCACCACACACTCTGCTGACCAACTCCCCGACTACCTTCAAAAGTCAGCTGATGCTATTGCCTACCCCTATCCCCGCTGCTACCATTGATACCCCCCCCCCCGAGTTTGTCAGAAAGTTTTAACAGTTTCTTTACTGAGACAATTCAAACCTTAGCTAGCTAATTAGCTCCTAGCTCCACTGGCCCTGATAATGCCACCCCTATGAACCTACTCTCGTTCGGCTTCCAACCAGTGTCCACATCACTTATCCATATCTTGATCAAAAAATTAAAACCCACCACACACTCTGCTGACCAACTCCCCGACTACCTTCAAAAGTCAGCTGATGCTATTGCCTACCCAGTATCATTACTAATTAATTGTACCGTAGCAGAGGCTAAAATTCCCACCATTTAGAAAACATCCTATGTAATCCCACTACATAAAGGAGGCTCCTCCACTGAATTCTCCAACTGTAGACCAATAGTTATACTTTCTCCACTTGCAAAGATTATGGAAAAATGTATACACAGTCAAAAAGGCAGCCAGCACCCAGAATGAAAGTATCCATTAGCCATTTTATTCATGTATTCTGACCCAAACAGACCGATTTCGGCACAAAGCCTTCTTCAGTGATGAAACTAACGACTTGTGCACCACCTAATCCAGAATCACCTCATGGCAGATGCTCAACACTGCTTTTGTCCACACCACAACACTATATCTGCCCTATTAGCTTTTACCAACATCATAAACGACCGTAACAACCATGGCATATCCTCAGTTCTCTTCTTGGATCTTTCCAAGGCATTTGACATGGTGGACCACCAGCTTCTGATTCACACCCTGCAAACTTTGGCTAGATTCTAAAGCCCTTCAATGATTTAAATCCTACCTCAGTGGGAGGCAGCAGGCCGTTCTCTGGCAGAACAAGCTCTCTAAACTTATTACCCAACACCCTTGGAGTACCACAAGGCTCAATATTAGGGCCCCTAATGTTTTTCATTTTTATTAACGACTTGTATATTGTCATCCCAAATGTCAGCTGTATCCAATATGCTGAGGACTCCACCCTGATTTGCTCAGCTACATCTCCTACAGATTTGTGCTCTGCTACCCCGTCCACCTTTACTGCTATAGAAAACTAAACGTAGACTGTTACTAAATCCAAAAATAAAAACTAAAATGCTACTATTCTCACCAACACAAAGGTCTGCTACTTTTACCTTTACTGTAAATGCAGATGATGGCACAATAATCTTCCCCGACCCCTGTACAAAACTCCTTGTCATTATTGATAACCTAAAATTTGACTTGAAACAGTCAATAGAAAATTTGTGCCACCTGTATAGAATAAAAGCCTTCCTAACCCCTCCAGCCAAGATTGCTATAGCTCGCTCTCGCCTACTTTCAACACTCTCTAATCTAAACAAGACTGTACTTAGTAGACTGTCGACCTGTTGTAATCATATTGCCAGGTTTGCTACTGGCCTGCCTTTTAGGACACACCACTGCATCAACCTTAACCAGCTTGGGTGGCTAGAACTTCCCAATCTAATCCAATATAACCTTCTGATTTATGGCTAATAAAATCCTCTATAATCCATATAACACTCCAGCACTTAAATATTATCACCCCCTATAACAATCCTAGACTGCTTAGATCCTTGAACAGAGTACTAATTCAGACAATCAAAACAAACAAAATAGCCAGTGATTACCTCTTTGCACACTCTGCAGGCAGAGTCTGGAACTCACTTTCAGCTGATATGACTTTGCTCTCCTCACTAGGCCAATTTAAAACTAAACTCAAACATCATCTGGCACTAAACTGGCTTTGCCATTGCAACCTGCCTGGCTAGCTGTCATCATGAATGTGCAATATCTATTTATCAAACTGCTGATGAATTTTTCCTTGACTCCCACCAGGAGTAACTGTAACCTGTTGAACTTGTCTATTTGTTTGCATATGTATTCTTTGTCAGTGCCAAATATGTAATATGTTTTCATTGTATTTTATCTGTTGTATCTACCTTGGAGATTTTCTCCCCAGGCCTCCGCTGAAAATGGATATGAATCCAGTCGGACTATCCCAGTCAACAAACGTAAAATAAAATAAATAGCCCTTGGACTATCCACTGCACCAACAGTGCTCAGTGTCTAGCTACAGTTGCATGTCATTGCAGGCTATAGAATATCCACATTTTCCATTTTTAGACTGCTTATCTTTACAGAGCTTTTAAGTGTCAGGAGTGTTTCCCTTGGGTGAAATCTCTTGCACAAGCTGGAATTCCAAGGGAACATTCAAACATCTATTCCAAGGGAACATTCAAACATCTTTTGTGACTCCATCACATAGGATTAGCTGCTAGACAACTCTGTTCAAAGCTTTTCTTCCTGGGGGGGGGGGGGGGGGGCACATAGCTCTATTACTTGGGTTTTGGTTTTTTCACTCTGTCTTTAGTTTCTACAGTAGAATATGTCAGGATTTTGGGTCTCATGGCATCTGATTCTCATGATACCCCTGAACCCTGTCAAGTTTATGCGGTCTCTGGTGTTGGCACTAACACCCAACACCGGTTATCTTTTTAAATCACTGTTCTGCGATTTGTCCAAAAAAAAAAAAAAAAAATCTCTGAGAAATCAAATGTCCTAAATTGCACCGCCCACATTCCAAGCAATCTGTCACCACAGACTCTTCAGACTTTGTATGGGGGGTTCAGATGTAGGAGGGATTAAAGTGCCTTGTGGTTGGGGCACCAAGGACCGATGCAAGCACATAAATACAAGAGATGCTTGCTCTAATTAAGGTATCTACTCAACTCTCTGAATCATCCTTGCTGCCCTGGATGTAAATTTTTTACAAGCTACCACACGTTATGTGGTATATCAACAAGCCAGGCCTTGCCCACTTTGCAGACTAGCCATGTTAGTTTGGAATCTAGCTTTATAGCACACTCTCTCTACAGGCATACTACATCCTGTCAGAGCAAAACTATGCGGCAAACAAGCTAAGGAAGACCAAGGCAGACGCTCGTGAAGATCAGGGGATTTTCCAAGATTTGATCTGTCTGTTGAGAGCTCTTCAGTAGACCTCTTTGTCCTCTCTGAACAATCAGCTGGAGAGATTCTGCTCCAGGACTCCATACAAGAAGACCTAGAAGATGGATGCCTTTTCCTTTTTTTTTGGACAGGAATGTTCCTGAATGCTTTTCCATCATTTTCTCTTATCTGGGGTACTTCTAAAGATTCACAATATATCCCCAAGGTCATAGTGGCGTCCTTCTGGCCCAGGCAGCAGTGGTTATCCCATTTGGAAATGGCCACTGGCAGTTACAACAAGCTTCCTCACAGAATGAATCTAATCAAGTGAGGAAGGGATGTATCAAACACCCCTGATCTTGAATCCACTTAAACTGTGTGGATGACAGGTTCTTAATTCCTTTAGAGGACTTGTTTACTGAGGATGTGTGCAGCAGGTACTAGAGGCAAGAAAGCCTGCTGCTAGAAAATTGTATATTGGCAAATAAAAAAATGATTTTCTAGTTTGTGCCAACAACTTAACCAGCACCCATTCAGGGTTAGTGTTTCTCTGGATCTACAGTATTTGTGTGGGTTACTGTCCAATAGCTTTACATGAACCTTGTCAAAAGATCAACATTCAGCCATTTCAGCATCTCTGCCCTTGGATCTCCCTCTTTCAGTGTATTTTTATATGAAAATATTTTTGAAAGGAGTTTTGCACAAGACACCTGCAAGAGAAATGGTGGTTCCTGCTTGACATCTTTAATTTTGTGTTTGAGAAGCTAACACTTTCTCCATTTTGAGCAAGCTCCTCAGGCTTACTTGAGGTTCTTTAATATGGTAAATTTTTCCTGAGTGCTCTGACCCCTTTAGTCACAAGCTTGCATGGTGAGTTAGATCTGTTTCATTTTCCCCAGAGACGGGATTCCTTGAGAGATGCTCCTCCTTTTATGTCTAAACTGGTAGCAGAGTTTCCATTTATGTCTAAATTGGTATTTGAGTTTACTTTAAGCTAAACTATCAGTCTCCCTGTTTTTTGTTCCCGATCCCAAATATGAGGGAGAAAGACTACTCCAGTACTATTTTGACAGAACAAAATCTCTCTGATCTTCTGATCAGTTGATTTCTTCTGAAGGTAAAAAGGGATGACTTGTGGTGGTAACAGACCATTTCCAAATGGTTCTTAAAATATCTTTTGATGTCCTTCCATGTCACGTTGAGTTACTTATAACTGAAGAGATCCCATGCCAAGGGTGGCCTGATGTCTGGCCAGTATACCAAAGCCTTTAGATTGCTTTAAGTTATGCCATACATCATGCAAATGTTCCTTGTATAGGGTAGGGCATAAAGGTGATGTCTGGATGTACCATACTGAAGTTCTTTGCCGCCAGTACACCATCTCGAATAGTCTGATCATCTGAGTTGATGCTGTTGAGATGTGTGCCCTGCTGGGATTTTTGTTTTGCTTATCTTTTTGCTTTTGGTTATACTTTTGCATTGTCTGGTTTCATGCCATCTAGAAAGGGTAAATGTCAGTGTGGGTGACATCTTCCCATAAAGATGGTCATGGGCAGTGCTTGTTTTGTTTAGGTGCTTCTCACTATCGTATGTCCTATACCATTTGTCAGGCTTTTGTGCCAAAGAGTTTACATAGTTGTCTTTATCTCTCTCAAAAACCAGCATCTAAAAGTTTTAGTAAAAGACACTAGGGAGGGTACTTTGGCCTGAAGGTCAGCAGTCTTCAAAGAAGGCCAAAAAAGTCAGGTCAGATTCTTTGGATGTGCCTCATATAGACTTCTCTCTCGAGGCTGATGATAGTCCAGAAATCTGTCCATTTCCTGGGTTGGCTTCTTCTGCCAAGACCATTTCGGAGGCTGGCATGGATATGGCTGCTTGCATGTTCAGAGGCCATGTAAATGCCCATTTCGGACATTCAGGGGGGGGGGGGACCACAGCTGATTATTGCTTAGGGGGTTCCATAGATACTGGTAAGGAAGGAAGTTCCAACTGTGAGTGTAGGCAGAAGTCTGAGTCTTCTGCGTTTTGTAAGGTGGATGTCCCCCTTAAAGGAGCAAAAGTCCAAATGTGTTTGTTCTGCTCTGAAAGACCCTCAAAGTGAATAGCAGAATTTCACACAGGACTAAATCAACAGTCTTATGGCCTTGATGCCTCCTCAGGGGGGTCTGTGTTCCCACCTCCTTCTTGGTCTTCCTCTCTCGAGATCTAGGGGTAATAATTCCTCTGAAGAGTATTTGGATGAGGGACCCTTGGCCTATTTTACCCAGATTCCTTCCCCTCTGGAGTATGGCTCTTAGGAAAAGGGGTCTGCTAGTCCTGACTCTCCTTTTGAGGAGACTTCTTTTGGGGATACCTTTGCTAGGATGATGGAATTCTTTAGATTGGATTGTTTCAAAGTGTCTAAAATGCAGAGGAGATATGAGCTCCTTCAGATAGTCTCCTAGACCCTCTGCTGTCCCCCCTGTTTTGGATGCTTTTTTCCTGCTTCTCAGGCCCCAGATTCTCCGCCCCCTGCTCCTAAGAAATTAGACTGGTTTTACAAAATGCCTGATGACTGCAAATTCCTTTAGTTGTCCATCTGTTGACCCTTCGGTGGTCTCTGTGGCATCCGATAAGCCAGCTAAATTACTGCCTTCGACTAAATTGCTTATTTCTGAAAAGGATAGCAGGACCATGGAAAGGCTGGGTAAAAAGGTTTATATTTCTGCCACCCTAGCCTTTTGAGCTGTTAATTATCAGACTCGTATGACCAGATATGTTTTTGGTTGTCCTTTCTCTGGTTTGTCAGGTTATTTCTGACCTTCCTGATTCTGAGGGTAAGACCTTGTCTCTGGTTTGTCAGGTTATTTCTGACCTTCCTGATTCTGAGGGTAAGACCTTGTCTCTGTTAGGGTCTTCTTTCCAGATAGCTTGCCATTCCATTAAATGTAGTTATGATGCAGCAGATGCTTCCTTTAAGGCTGCTGCTTTTGGCTCTGTTTTGAGGACATGGCTTACGACTTCACCCTCTACTTGATGATATTAAGGCTAAGTTAATGGATGCTTCTGTGGACAACAAATGTTTGGTGCTGCTGCAGCTAACTTGTTCAAGTTCTTGTAGGAGAAGGGCAAGGAGTTACAGGACCTGAAACCTACTTTTTTCACCAGTGCCTATGTTGCAGAGAAAATTCCCTACTAAACCAACTTTTGTTAGAAGGCAGTAAAGGTGATAGGAGGGTTCTCCTACTAAATCTACACAGATCCCTCCGGCTCAGAAGCCTTTATTTTCTTGATAAATCAGGTGCTCTGACTACCCGATTCTTCCCAGCCCTTCCCAGCCACATTCCTCTTCATCTGTCTCTTCCTGTCTGGGTAAGCATAACCCAAGATTCTTGGGTTCCTTCCATTGTTCATCAAGGGTATTTTATGGTTTGGAAACCACCCCCATGGGCATTCCTCAACCAACTTAAGAACAGTTTAGCTTTTATCCAGAGGTGCTTCAGGATCTTTTAATTTTGGGAACTATTCGAGGTTCCAGCTGCTCAAAGGGGGAAGGGGTTTTATTCCAGAATGTTTTTGGTCCTGAGGAAAGAGGGCACTTTGAGAACCATTTTGGATTTTTCTTGTCTGAATACTTTTCGGAAGGTTCCTTCCTTTCAAATGTTCTTTCAGACTTTGTTCCCTTTGCTGCTTTCTCTGGATCTAAAGGATGCTTACCTTCATATCCCTATTCATCCCCCTTTCAGGAAGTTTTTAAATTTTTCTCTGCTTCCTGGCATTTTCGTTTCTCTGCTGTGCCTTTTGGCCTCTCTGCTGCCCCAACGGCAGTCATCAAATGCCTAGCTCCTGTGACTGTTTTTTTTTTTTTTTGCAAAATTCAAGGGATCCAAGTATTTCCTTACTTGGACAACCTCATATTCAGGCATCCCCTCCAGAGATCCTGTTACAAAATCTTTATTTTGCCATTTCCCTTCTACAAAGCCTGGGGTTCACAAACTTCAACAATTCTTTTGAGTCCTTCTCAGGACCATGTTTTTCTGGGATCCAGGATTCAGATGGTGCCTTTGCTGGCATCTCTGCCTCCTCCCAAGGTCTACACACTCATTTCCTCCTTTCAGAATCATCTTTCTCTCGCCTCTATCACAACCAGGGAGTTCCTGAGAGCTCTGGGATACATGGCATCTACCATCTCTCTGCTACCTCTGGCCAGACTCCACATGAGAAGGCTTTTTCAGTGGTTTCTGAAGTCAGTTTGGCTTCAACATCCACACCCCCTAGACTTTGTAGTTCCTCATCTTCCTTGCCTCAAGAAAGAAATTCAGTGTTGGAGTCTGTGATCTTGAAACCCAAGGCTCCCCTTTCTTCCCTCTCAGGAGCTGTTTAGACACCTCTGATGTGGATTGAAGAGCAGCCTTTGGCTCCCTAAAGGTGCAGGGGGCATGTTCACCTCTTCAACAGAGATGAGAGCTCTTCTGCTGGCGCTTCAGGCTTTTCATCCTCTCTTCTCATCAGGACCTCTCAAAGTATTTGCAGACAATACCACAGTGATGTGGTATGTAAACAGGGGGAACAATATCTTTGCCAGTTGGCACGCCTGGTGTGGGATCTGGCTGTCCAGATCAAGTGACTCTTCAGGCAGTATCCGATCAAAATATTGTGGCAGACACAAAGAGCAGATCCATAACTCAATCCCCACAGATAGGTGCTTCACAGGGATGTGTTTCTGGACATTTTCCACTTGTGGGGTACTCCTTAAGTAGATCTAGTCTCTTGTGCCAGAGTCCCAGATCCTCTGGTTTGGAAAGTGGATTCCCTATCTTTCTCTTGGAAGGGGATGTTTCTTTGTGTGTTCCTCTCCTTCCCCTCATTCTAAAAGTCCTGTTCAGAATTCAACAGGATACTCCCAAAATCTTGTTGGTGACTCCCTTTTGGCCAAGTCAGCATTGATTCCTTCTGCATTTAGCCCAGGGCAGTCATCGCCAGTTACCTCACAGTGTGGACCTACTCGCACAAGACAAGGGATCTCTCATCCATACCCCTCTGTCCATTCTTCAACGGATACTGTGAGTGATAGAGTTTTGGTTCTACATAGACTCCTTTTTTTTCTGCGACCTGTGCTTGGGATCCTGTAGGAGGCCAGGAATCGCACTACTTGGAAGTCCTATTTATCCAAATGGAAAAGGTTTTCTGTTGTCTTTCTTGTAACCTGGATCCACTTTCTGTTTGTTAGTTGGTTCTCTTCCCATCTGAGTGAATTGCTCACTGTTGGGTTGGCCTATTCTTTTAAGCCCCATTTATCAGCTATTTCTGCTTGTCTGACAATTTCTCCTCCTTTGGCTTCTGGATTTGAAGCTAAACAATTTCTTAAACGTTTCCTTCATGTTAGCCCGACCAGGAAGCCTGTTCCTCCACCCTGGGTGCTTAATTTTGTTTTGGAAAAATTCTCTCCGGTCTCTTTTCAGCCTGCTGCTTCAGCTTCCTTGCAACGTTGCTCTTGGAAGACTGTACATTTGTTGGCCCTTACTTTCTGACAGGTGTCTGAACTTCCAAGTCCTTATGGCTTGTCCTCCCTTTTTAGTGCATTATCAGAACAGGGTGTCCTTGCATAATAATCCTTTATGCCCAAGGTAGTTAATGAGATGTCTCAGTCTATTCATTTGCCCACTTTTCCCCCCTTTGCAATCTGCCAGTGAGAAGGTGCTGTACACATTGAATGTGCTTAAACAACTCAGATTTTATTTGGATAGGACTAAGGCTATTAGGAAGTCTGATCATCTGTTTTTCATCCTAGGTTTGTAGGATTAGCTGTATCAAAGCAAACTATTTCTTCTTGGATCTCACAAGCCATTTCCTTTTGTTCTTTTCATGGTAAGAGCCTTCCTTTTCCTGTTAAGGCTCATTCCCCCAGGGCTGTAGCGGTTTCTGGTGCTTTTTTCAAGAGTTTGGAGACTAACCCTCTTCTTGAGGCAGCAACCTGGACTTCTATACGTACACTTACCAAGCACTAGAAGTTGGATGGAATATCAAGCTAGAGCTGGTTTTGCTAGGGCCATTTTTCATGGCTTCCTGGAGGGCTCTGCTGGTCCTTCTCCTCCCAAGTTTGTTCTTTAGCTGTGACACTCTCCCTATTGCTAAGAATACTGCAACAGTGATGTGGAAGGGACATAGTACAGTTGTGTAAAATCTTACCATAACAGTAGATGTCCTTCTCATCACTGTTGCAGTATGCACTCCCTCCCTTCACCCCCCTGGTCCTTTTCTCTTCTGGATGTACCGATTTACCTTTTTTCCTTGGACTGGTGTTCCTATTGGAGCTCTCGGTTCAGAGGATGGTACGTCCGCATGTCTCCTTTTATACCTTAAGCTATGTGATGAGCATACGTCTGTTGTATGACATACCTTAAAGCAACCTAAAGGCTTTGGTATACTGGCCGGACTTCAGGCCACCCTTAGCAGGGATCCCTACTGTTATGAATACTGCAACAGTGAAGAGAAGAGCATCTACTATTATGGTAAGATTTTACACAACTATGTGCTTTCTCATTACAACACAACTATTTCAAGCAGGGTTCAGGCTCTATCTAATAGGACCTTAGCTTCATCTATGGCTTGTTTGAAAGTGTTGGGTTCTGGAAGCAGCAGCTTGGTCCTCTGGACCTACAAGTTTGATTCCTTTTCTTAGGCTAGATTAGGTTTTGCTAGGACCATTCTCCAGGGGGGGTCCTGGACCCTTTCTCTTACATTCCCTGGATGTTATAGGGTAACCAACCCATATCACTGCAACCATTATCAATACGGTGAGCTTTGTGCAGCTGTGGAAGTAAACATGCCATTTGATTGATCACTGCTACAGCAGTCCCTCCTTCCCTCCATCATTCCCAGTTGTGTGTGTGTGTGTGTGTTTCCAGGATGTGGATAATGTATTCTTGCCTATGGCCTATCAGATGTCAGCTTCCTTTGTTGGCATGAAAATTCTGAAGGGTTTTGCACTTTTTAGGAGCTGTCTGGTTGCATGGAAGGTGTCCTGAAGCTTTGGAAGCTGGCTGTTATTATCCATGGCAGGACAAAACCCATATACATTAAGCTACTGCAGCAGTGATCATTTGAACATGTACAGTTATGGTAGTTTACTTATAGAATTGTACGTTTCTCATTGTTCTGACTTCTGCTGTACTGGTATTTGACTTGATAGTTCTTATAGTAAGTAATCCCTGTTTTATTTTTTTGCAAGGATAGGCTATCTTTGAAATCATTTTATGCTTAAGGTTGTTTCAGAGTTCACATTCGACCTTGGAGTTAGTTTCCAGTTTCTTTCCACAAGCTAAGAATGAGGGAAAGAATTTTACACACACCGGATTTCTACAGCAGCTCTGATATACTAACAAGACAAAAACCTTTAGGACGTCTGATCAACTGTTTATTTCTTATGTAGGTAAGAAAGACATTTTGTTAAACAATTTCTAAATTGTCTCATACTATTGGTTTTTATTTCTCAACATAACAGAGAAATTTCAGGGAAAGTCTGGGCCTACGTTACCAGGTCTCTAGCTACTTTGAGTCCACCCATTTCTGAAAAGCCGCAGAAGTATACTAGAGGCAACAGATCTGTACATACCTTTACCAAGCACTTGATGTCTAGATTCCTTTTCTAGGTCCAGAGCACTATTCTCCAAGTGTTCCTGGACTCTTTATTTCTTTGTAAGCTGCAGCAGTCTTCTATATAGCTTAGGATACTGCAGCAGTGATCTAATGAGCATAGTACATAAGGTGGGCTAGTCAGAGCTTTCTAGCAGGGATGCTATTTTCTCTGCTGGAAGGGTGAATACATACCAAGTGAGACTTGGTAGTACACAAGTTGTCATTGTCACAGAGATGGTTATTTCTGTATCTAAAGTGGAATTATAGAAATATTTAATTTAAAAGCTGAAATGTCAAACACTTCAGTTTGTTTTATCCTTGTATTATTTATGCTGTCACTGCATTAAAGACTATACTTTTTCTAAAAACCTTACACACAACTATATATCACACATGCTACCTGCAAATGCAATTCTATGCATCATCCATTAAGTATAGCATATCTGTTTAAAGTACATGGTACATCATCTCATGAATTGGAAATTAACTGCCCTAGTCATGATCTCTGAGCAACGCACATGTTTAGTATTACCACAGCTCAGATTAAGTATTTTGCGATAGCTGTAACCTTTAAGGGCTGTGGCTTAAGATTTACTTTTCACTTGAGCATTTGATCCCTGGTTCACCCCAAGATCAAACGTGACCTGTAGAGAGTATACCATAACCCCCACCTTGTAACGACCGTAAAATCACTACTTTAAGAAAAAAACTGAGACTTCTGTGTGAGTAAACCTGTTTTTGCATTTTTATTTTATTCCACTCTTTTTAGCTAAAGGTAATTAGTTCAAGTTTTATTGTTGGTTAGAGAATAAATTAAGTCTTTTCTTGAAGCGCTGGGGGTGTGAACCACTTGTGAATATGGAGGGAGCAAGAAACTGTTTTTGTGTTTAAGGTAACGGGGAACACCATTTCAAAGCTTCATGAGAAGTTATAAGAACACACTGATGTTCATCGTGTTTCACTGTTGCAGTCATTACAATTGGGTTATCCTGCTGGCAGGCTACCCGCAGTCGGCCTGAGTTCCAGAAGTCTAGGTCTGGCGTCGGTTGCTGTCACCTCCTCCCTGACGTCAGTGTGCCAGGGGTATAAAAGATGCAGCCGACGCCATTTTCTTCAGTCTTTCTTGCCGCGCGGTGCTCGAAGCAAAAGCAGTTCGCAAGTGCCAGTCGGCCGACTCCAGAGATTTTCAAATTCGAATTTCAGATCCGAAGTCTTCATTAAAGCTAAGTACCCCATTGGGGAAACTTTTTTTCTTGCTCCAGACAGATGTCAGAAAAAGTTAATAATTGTATTTCTTGTAGGAAGCAAATACCTCATAAGGATTTTCATTCTTACTGTATTCCTTGCCTAGGCCCTGACCACGACGTTGCTAGTTGTCGGTTTTGTGCTAGATTTAACCAACGCACTATTAAGCGTTGGTACGATTTTGCATTTCATTATTTTGGCAGAAGATTTAACTATATAATGCCGTCGGAGCAACCGACTACCCGAGTTTATAAAAAGTGCAAAGAAAAGGACAGGCACCCGAGGTCCAAAACCGACTAAGCTTCTGCTAGGCCTGTTGCCGGTTCTCAGTGAGGTGCTTTCGCAGCCCCTGACGCCCGCTACCTCAGAGTCACAGGCTGCTTCCGACTCTCACATGGAGCTGACTAGGCTGTTGGAAACTCAAGGTATTGGACACTCTGAAACTATTCCCTCAGATGGGTCCGGAGCTGCTGAGCAGGCATCGACTTCTGAGAGTTTTGTCAGGCCTACACAGTTGTATGTAAAACCAACTTCAACTTCAAAGACTAAAGCAGCTCTAAAGACAAACAAGTGCAGCATTCTCCTGGACAGGCCTCCATGCCAAAAAACAGATGCTGAAGACCTAATTACTTTGATCAGGGGTTCCCATCCCCCTCCTGATAGAGGCCTAGGCAAGAGATAGAATATGCATCTTCAGATCAGGTTTCCATTTCCTCGGATTCCTCTTCTGACCAGGAATATTCTCTTCCTCCCTATGAGGATTCTGATGCTGAAGAATCTATTCCTTTAGCCTCTCCTCCTGAGGATTATTCTTTTGGGGAAATACTGCATACTATGAGGGAGCATTTCCACTTGGAGAGCCAAGATTGCTCAGAATCCAAGAAAAGGCTCAGAGACTTCCTTTTATTACCTCAGCACAGGCCCCTTGCT
This sequence comes from Protopterus annectens, assembly GCF_019279795.1. NCBI lineage: Eukaryota > Metazoa > Chordata > Ceratodontiformes > Protopteridae > Protopterus > Protopterus annectens. The sequence continues at coordinate 566,307,587 of NC_056747.1, forward strand.
ATCCCTCCTGTTTTAGACATTGTAGATTATGTATATTCAGAGTCCGGACTGTCTCCTGACTCTGCCACCAGCTCCTGTTAAGCCAGACAAGATACTACAGGGTTCCTGATTCACATAAATTTCTTTATAAAAACCCTGCTGCAGACCCAGACACTAAATCTCAGGATCCCAAAAGGGTCAGGGCATCCACTGCAAAAAAACCTATACCCTCTGATAGGGATTCAAGGGCCCTGGACAGATGGGGGAAAAAGATTTATACTTCTGCTACCTTGGCTGTAAGAGCTTTAAATTGTCAATTTCATATGCTTAAATATCCGCAATATCTAATGTCACTGCTTAAACAAAAAATGTTGACAAATTCAGAATGTGTAGAAAACAAAGAAATGTAGGATTTATTGCATGCTGCTGAACAAGTAGGAAAGCATACTTTGTAATGTGGTTTTGATTCTCTAGAGGCCTCTTGCAGGGCCGCTGTTACGGGTTCTGTCATAAGGAGACATGCTTGGTTAAAAGAACAGAATCTTCCTGGTCATGTTAAAGCAAAATTATTAGATGCTCCACTACAACATGATACCTTGTTTGGTGTTAAAGCGGAAGAGGTTTTGAAGAAAATGGAGGACAAAGCTAAATCTATGCAAACAATCAAGGATTTCTTACAGGTACAGCCTCCCAGATTTAGCAGGAACTGGCCTGCAAAGAATTGGTCCTTTCCAGTGTCAGACAGGCCACAAAGAGGTAGATAGACGCCCCAGAGGCAGATCACAGCACCTAGGCTCATACAGGCCTAAACAATGGGGTGCTTCAACCTCCAAAAGCAGAGAGGAAAAATCACAGCTATACAGGAAACAGTCTCAATGACTTTCCCCTGCCAGCACCAAGCACTTATCTTCTGGCAGCTCCCTTGGGGGGGACTAGAACTTTTTTTGCTCAAAATTGGCACATGATCACTCAGGACAAATGGGTCTTAAATATCGTATCCCAGGGCTACAGGTTCCACTTTCACGCCCTGCCAAGGCCAAACGGCATGCCAGACCTGCCACGCAATCAATGAGCAGAGGCACAAAAACAAGTTTCATCCCTCATGGACATGAGGGTCATTCAGCAAGTACCACAGCAAGAGCAGGGACGAGGATTTTACTCAAGGCTATTCTTGGTGCCCAGAAAGGAGAAAACCTGGAGACCAATACTGGACCCGTCTATCCTGAACACATTCCAAAATTCAAAATGTTCACTCTGCAGCAGCTTCTGCCCATGCTGGGCAAGAAGGCTTGGCTTGTGACTTTAGACCTAAAAGAGGCATACCTGCATGTCCCAATCAGACAATCATGCAGAAGATACCTCAGATTTATAGCTGGCTCAATGCATTACCAATTCTGTGCACTGCCCTTTGTCTGATCTACTGCACCTAGGGTCTTCACAAAGTGCCTGGCACCAGTAATTGCATTTTGCAGACAGAAAGGAATTCAAATTTATCCGTACTTGGACGACTGCCTTATTCAAGCAGAGAACAAGGACACTGTACTACAGCATTTGGCGTTTGTAAAAACATTACTAGCAGGCCTAGGGTACACAGTAAACAAAAAGAAATAAAAACTCGTACCCTCACAAGAGGTAATATTCTTGGGTGCAAGCTTAAGTACAACTGCCCAGATGGCTTATCTCACGCCAGACAAACACAGGCAACTGACTACTTATTTCTAAATGTTGGCAACAAAGACCCAGTTATCTGCAAGAAAAATTCTACAGGCTTTGGGCTTCATGGCATCCTGCATTCTGCTAATTCCATATGCAAGACTGCATATGAGGAAACTTCAATGGTATCTAAAAAGTGTTTGGACTCAACATTGCCACAGCCTGGAAACAATAATTACCCTCATTCCCTGCCTGCAACAGGAGTTTCGATGGTGGGCAAAAGCCTGTCACCACAACACGGGACAGCCATTCACCTTACCCACAGCCAGGCAGACATTGACAACAGATTCATCAGATTATGCCTGAGGGGGGCACATATTGCTGGAAGATGTTATTCAGGGCACATGGTTCGCAAGTCAAATGCATCTTCTTATCAATCAAAAAGAGATGCTAGCAGTTCAAAATGCCCTGACAGCCTTCAAGGATCTACTTCACCCAGGACAACTACTGATAAAGACGGACAATACCACAGTCATGTGGTACATAAGCCAATCATGCAGAAGATACCTCAGATCAAGGGAGGTCATAGTCTCCCTATACTCATCACTCATCAGACCAATGATTGAGTACAATGCCCCATTCGGAATGTATCTGACCCTACACTTGCAGCAGCTGGAGAGGCCACAAAAGTTCCTCACCAAAAGGATAAAGGGTCTCAAACATCTGTCCTATGCTGCCCGACTGAAAGAACTCCAGCTCTATTCAGTTGCTTACCGCTTGCTCAGAGGTGACCTTTGCCTAACATACAAGGCCATGTCAAACCCAGATTTGATGAATATGCTTCACCTCAAAAAATCTAGATCCGTCAGAGCCACAAGGGCGGGAGACTTAAACCTCGACACGGCTATTAATAGGACGCTGGAGGGATAGATTCATCACCCAAAGACTCCTATGCTGTGGAATAAAATCCCGGTATATGTGAGGCAGAGCACCTCGCTGGCCTTGTTCAAGAGAAATCTTGACCAATGGATGGGAGATCGCAGATATACCCCAGGGATTACCTCAGTGTCACTGCTCAACAGAGGCACAGCAAAATAATGGGTATAGTTCCCCATACTAAAGGGGTGGCGTAAGCCACAAAACTATGGGCTAGGCTTGTAAATGCCCTCGGGCAGATAGCCTAGTATGAACCTATGAACCTATGAACCTATAAGCAAGGGGGCATGCGTTCCTACCCCCTCTGCAGACTAGCCATGAACTTGTGGGACACAGCATTGGCTTACCAAGTACATCTGCAAGCACAATTCCTGCCAGGAACGATAAATACTTTGGCAGATGAACTAAGCAGAAAACCTAATGGATCCCCACGAGTGGAAATTGGATCCACAAGTCTTCAACTTGATAACAAGGAACTGGGGATGCCCGGACATAGACCTATTTGCCTCTCCTCACAATTGCTAACTACAAAGATTCTGCACAAGGACTTATCACAAGCAAGCATGGAAAGTGGATGCTCTATCTTTCAGCTGGAAAAACTTAGTATATGCCTTTCCTCCTCTGTCTCTCCTCCCCAAGGTACTCCTCAAGGTCAGACAAGAGAAGCCAAAAATGATTCCGATTGCCCCAGACTGGCCCCGCCAGCACTGGTACCCAGTCTTAAAGAGCTTATCCCAATGCCCAGCTTGGACACTACCTCCAAATTCCTCACTTATTGACTCAACAAGACAGTCCGATCCGATACTGCACAACCAACTCAGGACCTTAAACCTGGCAGCATGGCTGATAATGAAGCCATTCAAGACACACCTCTTTCTAAAGCAGTTATGGATGTTATTTTGGAGGCCAGGAGGCCTAGCACCAGAAAATCTTCTGCAGAAAAATGGAAGAGATTCTGTGCTTGGAACCAGGCACAAGGTATTGACACGATTGTTCCAAATATTCCCCAGATTTTGCAATACTTAACTGAGATGCTGGATAAAGGCCTTTCCTTTTCATCCATTGAAATTCATGCCTCTGCCATTTCAGCTCATTACAATACAGAACCACCTATTTTTTCTCATCCATTACTAAGGCAGTACCTCAGAGGGGCCAAAAACATAACACCCCCAAGGAGAGCATCAGTACCTGCATGGGACCTCAACTAGGTGTTGGAAAAACTTAACACTGCCTCCCTTTGAGCCAGCCTCTGCAGCTGATATAAGATTCCTATCCTGGAAAACCGCTCTGCTCCTAGCAATAACTTCTGCTAGATGAGTGTCAGAATTACAGGCACTCATGGCTGTGGAACCTTTTCATTTTCCATCCTGACAAGGTTTCTCTGAGGACATACCCTACATTTATGCCTAAGGTAGTGACCAGTGTGGCCCTTAACCAAACAATTCACTTGCCTACATTTTACCCAAAACCACAGAATAAGGGTGAGAGACTTCTGCATTCTTTGGACATTCACAGACAGCTACGCTTATACTTGGACACAACCAAAGCTTTCAGAAAGACTGAACAACTTCTAGTAGCATATGCTTCAGAAAGACTGAACAACTTCTAGTAGCATATGCTTTAGGATCACAAGGAAAGCCTATCTCAAAGCAGACTGTCAAAGTGGATAGGCCACTGCATTTGTTTCTGCTATTCACAGCATGGCAAATCAGTGTCTAAGGGCATTAGGCCACATTCCACCAGAGCAGCAGCCACTTCAGCAGCCTTCCTCAGAGGAGTACCAACCAAAGACATCTTAGAGGCTGCAACTTGAGTTCAGTGCATACTTTTACAAAGCACCATTACTACTTTTCTAAATCCAGGGCAGGCTTTGCCACTGCAGTTCTGCAGGCCCTGATAACCTCTCCTAATCCTATTTAGCACCAGCCTCCCAACCATGGCTTTGGGATTCAACCCAATTTTGATGACTGCAACAGTGAAACACGATGAACATAGTACAGTTGTGTACCTGCCATAAATGTAGATGTTAGTGTATTCACTGTTGCCGTCCAGGTTACCCTCCCTCCAGCCCCCTTTTCCTTGCTGGGACTTATCTGTACTTCTCTATTCTATGCATTCTCTATTCTATGCAACCTATGTGGTGTATTTGCTTGTAGATGAAGAAAAAGTTTTTTGGTTATGCATGCTTTTTGGCATTAGTGAGCCTACCATTTTAGGGGCACCTGACATCTGGGGCAAAAAAAACTGAAGAAAATGGCGTCTGCTGCATCTTTTTATACCCCTGGCACACTGAGGTCGGGGAGGAGGCGACAGCAACCGACACCGGACCCAGACTTTGGAACTTGGGCTGACTGTGCGGGTAGCCTGCCAGCAGGATAACCAGTTGTAATGACTGCAACAGTGAATACACTCGTAACATCTACATTTATGGTAGGTACACAACTGTACTTTGTGTGAGTGAGTAAATCTTTTTTTCCTTAGTCTCTTGTCCTTGTGTGTGATCTCCTTGAACCACAGTGCCTCCTGAGTGTTTCTTTTTTTTCCCTTTTATTGGTCGTGTTTAAATCCTATTGTAAAGACATAACTCTTCAGACTAGTTAAACTTCAGTTCATATCTTCACAACCACTAATTACACACACCTGTACCTGCATATTCAATGTTTTATCTAATTCAACTATAGGTTGTAGGATCCAACCTCTGCACTGATCTTGAAGTGCTTCGGTTTCATGGCTCAACTCCTCACCTACCCATAATTCCCTGGTCTCCACCCTGCTACCTCAAATTTTGTTTGCCACCTGAGGTGTTTGGTATGCTCCCGAGGGCTCACTACATCATATCCTTCGTGTTATAACTTTGTGTTTCCTGTATTGCTGTTGCATTATTCTTTACTATAGGGATCTCCCATCCAGGGCAGCCTGATGTTCGGCCAGTGTTATGATCTTGTATGCGCCATATGTCACACATGCTCCCCACACAGGATGTAGGGCATAAAAGTGACGTACGGATGCAGTTACCAAAACTTCTTTGCTGCTAGTCCAAATGCCTTCATTGCTCATTGATCTGAACACCTTGTTGCTGTGCTTGAATACCTGTCTGTCAGATAAGTGTCCATTTATTTTCTCTTTTTTTCCCTTTGGTTTTTTATTTGTTTCGCATACTTACAGTTCATGTCATGTGGGATTCAGCTTCCCCATAAGGATGGTCATGAACAGTGTCTCTTCTTTGGGTGTTTCTAGCGACCATTCCTCTTCTAGTATCTTTAAGGAGGTTTTGCAAAAGACGCTCAAAAGCCAATGTTCTTCGTGTTTCACTGTTGCAGTCATCACATTTGGGTTATCTGCCTGCAGGCAGCCCTCAGTCGGCCTGAATACCAGAGTCTTGGGATTTCTGCGTTGGATGCTGTCACTTCTTCCATGACATCAGGTCGTCAGGGTATAAAATATGCAACCCAACGCCATTACATCAGTCTTTCTTGCCGTGCGGTGCCCGAAGCAGAAGCATTTTGCAAGTGCCAATCGTCCGCCTCCTGAAATTTTCGTTTTTAGAGTTTCAGACCTGAAGTCTTTTAAGTACCCCGTTTGGGGTCCTTTTTTCACGCTCTATCCGATGACAGAAAAAATGAGTAATTGTCTTGCCTCTGGAAAGCATGATTTTCATTCTTACTGCGTCCCCTGTTTAGGCCCAGACCATGATGTCCCTCACTGTCGGTTTTGTGCCTTGTTCAATGCCCGAACTATTCATCGTCTGCCTATTTTTGTTAAATTATTTCACTGTCGATCTTCATATTCCGAAATGGGTTTGATAAGCCATCCAACTACCGATCTTCCGAAAAAATGTAAGGATAAAGACAGAGACCACATGGATCCAAAACTGCCGACGATGCTACCGTTAAGCTAGTCCGCCGGTACTCGTGAGGTGCTTTTGCAGCCCCTGATACCCGCTTCTACAGATGTGCAGGCCTCTACCAAGACCCATTCGGAGTCCGATATGCCGCAAGTTGCCTCTTAGACTATGAAACCTGCGGATGTCTCTACCTTGGATGGGTCTGGAGACGCTGTGCAGGCACTGGCTTCTGAGGGTGTATTCAGGCTGTCATATTTTCATAATAAGCAGACTACTTCATTTCAAACCAAAAAAAAAAAAACTAATTTCTCAGGCCTAGAGTTCGCAGTACGCCTAGGAAACCAACGACCAAAGTGCATTCTCAGGCCCACATGCCACGAAAACAAATGCTTAGAATGGCTGAAGACCTTATTACTTTAAGGAAAGTCTGCCTTCCCTCTCAAAAAGACCAAGAACTGATTTTCCTTCTGATTCTTCAGATGAGGAGTCTGATGACTCTGACTCTTCTGATTACCAGGACATACCCTTATCTACCTATGAGGATTCTGATGCAGAGGATTCCATTCCCTCTGCTTCCCCACCAGAAGATTTTTCTTTAGGTGAAGTCCTGCATACCCTTAGAGAGCATTTCTGCTGGGAGAGCCAGGACTACTCTGTCCGAAAAGAGACTCTGGGAATTTTTAAACTTGCCTCAGCACAGGCCTCTAGCTATCCCTCCTGCTCTGGAAATTGTAGATGTCTTCTTGGAATCCAACCTTACCCTGATTCTTTGCTCCAGCTCCCAGGAAACCTGACATACTATAGAGTACCTGACTCCCACAAATTCCTCTGTTGCAGATCCAGAGACCATTTCCCAGGGGCCTAAAGGCATTAAGGCTACAACTGCCAGAAATCCTACCCCTTCGGACAGGTATTCTAGGGCTTTGAACAGATGGAGTAAGAAGATATACATTTCTGCTACTCTTGCCATCAGTGCTTTAAATTGTCAGTTACATATGTTAAAGTATCAGCAACATATTATGGAACTAATTAAACAGAAAATGTTGATTCCTGATTGCGCAGAACATAAAGATTTACAAGAGTTAATGCATTCTGCTAACCAAGTTGGTAAAACATACATTCAGTGTGGTTTTGATGCCTTAGAAGCATCTTTCAGGGGTGCTGTCACTGGGTCTGTTCTCAGAAGGCATGCCTGGCTTAAGGAGCAAACCTTGCCAGATCATGTCAAAGCGAAATTACTAGATGCACCATTAAACCAAGAGCGTCTATTTGGCAATAAAGCAGAAGTCCTCAAAAGGATGGAGGAAAAAGCTAAATCTATGTAAACTGTTAAAGATTATTTACAAGCACAGCCACCTACATTCATTAGGCATTGACCTTCTAAAAACTGGTCTTTTTCAGTCCCTCCAAGACCTTAGTCCAAACCGAGGGGCAGCAAACCACCAAGACTACAGTCTCAGGGTATGCACATATCTGAGCAATGGAGTGCTCTCAAATCCAAAACTGGGAGTAGTAAGCCACCATCCTATGGTAAAACTTCAAAATGACTTATCCTTAACTCTTCCAAGCCTTGCCCAAGTACTTGCACCTTTAGGAGGGAAACTTGCCCTGCATGCCAAAAACTGGGAGTACATTATCCAGGACAGATGGGTCTTAAACATGGTTTCCCAGGGATACAGATTCCACTTCCACTCACTCCCAACCCCAAGCGGGTGGCCAGACCTCCCCCCAAACCAGTGGGCAGAGGCCCAAAAGCAAGTACTTTCTCTTCTCAGTATTAAGGCTATTCAACCTGTCCCAGCAGAACAAAGGGGACAAGACTTTTATTCCAGACTGATGTTCATGTTTCACTGTTGCAGTCATCACGTTTAGGTTATTTTCTTGCAGTAGCCCTCAGTCGGCCTGATTAACAAAGTCTTGGGTCCTGCTTCGGTTGCCGTCTCTTCCGTGACGTCAGGTAGTCAGGGGTATAAAACATGCAGTCGACGCCATTACATCAGTCTTGCTGTGCGGTGCCCGAAGCAGGAGCAGTTCGCAAGTGCTGGTCGGCCGACTCCTGAAATTTTTGTTTTTGAGTTTCAGAACCAAAGTCTTTAACTAAAGCTAAGTACCCCTTTGGGGAAACTTTTTCTTGCTCTAAACCGATGTCAGTAAAAGAAAATAATTGTATTTCTTGTGGAAAGCAAATACCTCATAAAGATTTCCATTCGTACTGTATTCGTTGCTTAGGCCCTGACCACAATGTACCTCGCTGTCGGTTTTGTGCCTTATTTAAATGAACTGTCCGTCGGTATATTTTCGCTTCTAAATATTTTGGTGATCGGTTCAGTTATCCAGATATGTCTTCGGTAAGCCACCAGACTACCGACATTCTGAAAAAAATGCAAAGATGAAGAAAGAGGCTGCCTAGGTCCAAAGCTGCCGACGCTTTTAAGCCAGCTGTCAGTTTGCCAGTACTTAGTGAGGCGCTTTCGCAGCCCCTGATACCAACTACTTCAGATTCGCAGGCCTCTACTGAGATCCATTCGGAGTCAGGTATGCCACGAGATGCTTCAACTGTAGAACCTGCAGATGTCTCTACCTTGGATGGGTCCAGAGCTGCTGTGCAGGCACTGGCTTCTGAGGGTGTATTTAGGCCTACGGACTTGCACATCAAACAGACGCCTTCTTTTTCAAGGCCTAAAACGTGAACTGTGCCTAGAAAACAGATGCCCAGACCGCATGGTCAGGCCAGGCCTCTATGCCTAAAAAACAAATAAGAAAACTCTTGGCGTCCTATCCTGGATCTGTCTACTCTCAACACCTTTCTGGTGGTTCCAAAGTTCAGAATGCTTACTCTCCCAACAGCTGCTTCCTATGCTAGCCAAGGACTCCTGACTAGCAACCCTAGACTTAAAAGCTTGTCTGCACATCCCCATAAGGGAATCTTGCAGGAAATACCTACGTTTCAGATGTTCATGTTTCACTGTTGCAGTCATCTACATTTGGGTTATTTGCTTGCAGGTTGCCCTCAGTCTGCCTGATTAACAAAAGTCTTGGGTCCTGTGTCGGTTGCTGTCCCTTCCTCCATGACATCAGGTCGTCAGGGGTATAAAACATGCAGCCGAAGCCATTACATCAGTCTTTCTTGCTGTGCGGTGACCAAAGCAGAAGCAGTTCGCAAGTGCCAGTTGGCTGACTCCTGAAATTTTCGTTTTAGAGTTTCAGAACAGAGGTCTTCAACTAAAGATAAGTACCCCGTTGGGGAAACTTTTTCTTGCTCCTTACCGATGTCAGTAAAAGTTAATAATTGCATTACTTGTGGAACGCAAATACCTCATAAAGGTTTTAATTCTTACTGTATTCCTTGCCTAGGCCCTGTCCACGATGTACCTTGCTGTCGGTTTTGTGCTTTATTTAATCGGCGCAGTAGTCATATTTTTGCCTGTAAATATTTCAGTTCTCTGTTTAATTATTCAGAAATGTCTGTTAACCGTCCGACTACCGGGATTCCAAAAAAACGCAAAGATAAAGATAAAAGACAGGCCGCTGAGGTCCAAAACTGCCAACGACGCGTCTCCTAAGCCAGTCGCCAGTTCGCCAGTACTCAGGCGCTTTCGCAGCCCCTGATACCTGCTGCGTCTGACTCGCAGGCCTCTACTGAGACCCATTCTGAATCCGGTATGCCGCGAGATGCTTCAACTATGGAACCCGCAGATGTCTCTAACTTGGATGGGTCCGGAGCCGCTGTGCAGGCCCCAGCTTCTGAGGGTGTATTCAGGCCTACGGACTTGCATATTAAATCGATGCCTCCTTCATTACTTAGGCCTAAATCTTGATCCATGTCTAAAAAAAGACGTCCAGGCCACATGCTCAGACCTCTATTCCTAAAAAATAAATAAGAATGGCTGAAGATCTAATATCTCTAATCAGGGGTAGCCAACCCCCCCTTTCTAAGAGGCCTAGGACTGAAGTTGGTTATGAATCCTTCTGATCAGGATTCTGTTTTTTCTGACTCTTCTGATGATCTGGATTTGCCCTTACCTACTTATGAGGATTCTATTCCCTCTGCTTCCCCTCCTGAGGATTTTTCTTTTGGGGAAACCTTACATACTCTAAGGGAGCATTTCCACTGGGAAAGATGGGATTTTTCCGATTCAAAAAAGAGGCTTGGGGATTTCCTTTTCTTACCTCAGCATAGGCCTTTAGCTATTCCTCCTGTGCTAGACATTTGATGATGCTTTCTCGGAATCTAGTTTGGCCCCTGATTCCCTGCCTCCTGCTCCCAGAAAACATGACCTGCTACAGGGTCCCTGAGTCCCACAAGTTCCTTTTCAAAAATCCTATTGCAGATCCAGAGACTATTTCACAGGGGCTCAAGGGAATTAAGACTTCTACTGCTAAAAATCCTACCCCTTCTGATACAGACTCCAGGGCGCTGGATAGATGAGGTAAGAAGGATTACACTTCTGCAACCTTCGCCATTCGGGCTTTAAATTGCCAGTTCCATATGTTAAAATATCAGCAACATGTTATCGGACTGCTTAAACAGAAAATGCGCCCATTTTGGTATGTACCTCACAAGACATCTACAACAACTGGAAAGGCCGCAAAAATACCTCACAAAGAGGATTACTGGCCTCAAACAGATGCCTTACGCAGACAGTCTAAAAAAACTCCAGCATTACTCCGTCGCATATCGCCTACTCAGAGGCAATCTCTGCCTAACATACAAAGCTATGTCAAACCCAGAGCTGTTGGACATGCTCCACTTAAAGAAATCCCAATCCCTCCGAGCTACATGCTCTAGGGACCTAAACCTTGTCACCACAATAAACCGAACATGCTGGAGGGATAGATTCCTGTCCTAGAGACTTCCCATACTCTGGAACAGACTACCTATCTATGTTAAACAGAGCTCCTCATTAACACTCTTCAAGAAAAATCTTGATTGGATGGGTAATAGGAAATTCACCCCGGGGATGACTTCTGTGGTTCTGCTTGACAGGGGTACATGAAAATAATTTTCTTGGGTGACGAAAGCCAGGGTACATTTTTTTGGCTAGGCTTGTATAGGCCTAGTGCCTACCTATGACCTATTCCTGATTCTGTGGAAAATACAGAATTACAGGATTTAATGCATTCTGCCGAACAAGTAGGAAAACATACTTTGCAATGTGGTTTTGATTCATTAGAGGCCTCTTGCAGGGCTGCTGTTACTGGGTCTGTGCTCAGAAGGCATGCTTGGCTTAAGGAGCAATCTTTGTCTGATCATGTTGATGCTAAATTGTTGGATGCTTCTTTAAATCAGTACCACCTGTTTGGCAACAAGGCTGAGGAAGTTCTTAAAAAGATGGAAGATGAGGCTAAATCTATGCAAACTGTTAAAGATTTTTTACAAGTTCAGCCTCCTAGATTTAGTAGGTACTGACCCTCTAAGAATTGGTCCTTTCCAGCCTCTTCCAGGTCTTCTCAAGCCAAACCCAGACAGCAAAAACCCCAGGTTTCAGTCCCAGGGGACTCGCAGAACTAAGCAGTGGGGGGGCTCCACTTCCAAATCTGGGAATAATAAGACCCCCCCCCCCCCCCCATGGAAAACTGTCTTTCTCTTAATGCAAAGAATTGGGGAATTCATTACCCAGGACAAATGGGTTTTAAATAGTGTCCCAGGGATACAGATTTCACTTCCACACGTTGCCAACACCAAGTGGGTGGCTGGACCTACCCCCAAATCAGTGGGCAGAGGCCCAAAAACAAGTACTTTCTCTTAAGCATGGGGGCTTTTCAACTGGTACCAGAAGAGGAAAAGAGACAAGTTTTCTACTCTACTTTTCCTGCTACCCAGAAAAGCCCATTCATGGCATCCTATCCTGGACCTGTCTACTCTAAACACCTTTTTGGAGATTCCAAAATTCAAGATGCTAACTCTTCAGCAGTTGCTTCCTATGCTAGGCAAAGATGCCTGGTTGGCAACACAAGATTTAAAAGAAGCATACCTGCACATCTCATTTGGGGAATCTTGCAGAAGATACCTACGCTTCAAAGCAGGCTACACGCACTATCAGTTCTCTGCACTGCCCTTTGGCTTATCTACTGCACCCAGGGTACTCACAAAGTGCCTAGCTCCAGTTATTGCATTGTGCAGGCAAAGAAATATTCAGATATACCCATCCCTGGACGATTGTCTAATTCAGGCAGAAAACCAGGACATACTTTTGAATCATCTGGCCTTTGTAAAAAGGATTCTAACTTGTCTGGGTACACCATAAACGAAAATAAATCACACCTGGTACCCTGTCAACAAATTATATTCCTGGGAGCAAGCTTGAGTACAACTTCCCAGATGGCTTACCTCACGCCAGAAAAGCAAATTCATTTGACAACCTACTTCAAACAAGTGACCACAAAATCCCTGCTATCTGCAAGACAAAATACTGCAAGCCTTGGGGTTCATGGCCTCCTGCATTCTTCTAATTCCGTATGCAAGACTGCATATGAAGAAACTACAGTGGTATCTAAAAAGCCTATGGTGTCAACATTCTCAAGACCTAGAAACAATGAATGTTATGTAGTCCTATCTCGCCTACATTCTTACCCGTGGGTTCGGAGACGAATATCGGCTTCGACTCGGCCGATTTTATAGTAGCTCGAAGTCTTTCATTGGCTGGGCTAAGCAGGTATCCCAAGGTGCACTGCTCCATATCCCCAGATCTCGTTTGCCGCTCGTGTAGCTCGGACATGGTATCGCTTGGCTGTGGCTAAGTACCCTCTTTTTTTTTTCTTGACTAAGAAAAGTTTTGATTTATATAAAAAGCTATTTTCATAGCTCTTGTCTAGTGTCTCTCAAATTGTCAAAAGTTGGATCGTGTTGTGGGATTGCTGTGTGGTATCCCTCTTCTGTTCCCTCGGGCTAGGCCCGTTTCAGTTAGAGGACCTAGTTCTCTTCTGTACCTTCTGTGTCAGCCTGGTCCAAACCATTTAATTTAGAGGTTTCGGCTACCCTTCCTTGTGGGTTGCTATCCCTTGTTTAAGTGTGTGCTAGTTTTGTTGTGGTTAGATCACCGTTTTAGTGTGGTTATTGATAGTCATTCCCGCCTTTTAGAGTGAACGCCTGTATTTGTTTAAGTCTTGGTTTTTGGATTGTGAGTGCAGTAGTTATTATGTCTAAGGATACCAAGGAGCACAAACCTTCCGGTTTCAAAAAGTGCTCGAAATGTGGGTATAAAATGTCCATTACGGGTGGGCATTCTGTTTGTGTCTACTGCTTAGGAGCTATCCATCTGCAAGAATCGTGCAGTTTTTGTCACGCGTTTAGCCCAAGAGTTCTCCAAGAGAGAAAGAATAAGCTAAATTTAAAGGGACTTTTGAAACCCTTTTTTGAAGAGGCTATGGATTGTACTTCTAGCGGTAAGTCTAAATCTGGCGGGTCAAAGAAGAGATCTCCGGCTCAGTCAGCTACATCGGAGCCCCCGGAGAAGATATCTAAAACTGCATCGACCTCCTCGGCTCCACTGTCCTCGGGGCCACAGGAAGGATAGATATTGATGGAACCAGAGTCGGCTCCAATTGTATTGGAACCTTCTAGGAGCCGATTGCCCAGTCTCAGACAAGCTTCTCCTGAGAGGAGATCGCATTCTCCATCCCTGTCCTCCAAATCCTCCAGGACCCTTTCGGATGTGGATAGGGTGGTTCAGAGGCTCCTCCAGTCACCGGTGTTGGCAAAATTATTTTCGGCTCTGACCCAGTCGGCTCCGTAGCCCGTCCCTATCCCATCTTCGATCATTCCTCCTCCGAGCGCATGTCTGTCTTCGGAGCAGGAGTGTTCGGAGCCACTTGATGTCTCTAGGCCAGCTCCGATGCCCCATTCGGCTCCATCGGTGCCGGCATCGGCTCAGACTCGGTCCTCTGGGTTCGGGACGTGGGATTCTTCGATCGGTCCCGAGGGGGACATCTCGGGGCTTACTTCTGCTCCGAGCCTCCCTCTCGGTACATCGGCTCAGGGGAACTCCGACCCCCATCATGGCCTTGGAGACTGGTCGCTCCTCTGATTCGGGGGGGGGGGGCAGCCTTCGCGGCTATGTGGACAGTGCTGGCCAGATCGTCAGCTACATCAGGCAGGTTGGTCGCTCTGTCCACCACCACTCCGGTGAGAGCTTCTGATTACCATCCATCCATGGATAGCAGAGCACCAGGATACCCCCATGAGTGGTCCCCAAATTTCTGAGGGTCCCTCAGAGTTCGTGCCTGAGGAGCCCCCCAGAAAGAAAACGTGCAAGAGGAAGCACATAGACTCCCAAGATGAGTCCCTCACCTTTGATACTGACCTCGAGGAATCTGAGGGGTCCCCCCAAGTCATCCTCTGATGATGTTTCCTTCTCCGATATCCTGGAGATACTGAAACAAAGAGGCGACTGGCCTTCCAAAGCCCCTTCCGAGGAGTCAGTATTCCTTAAGGCTTTTGGTGCTCAACCCTTCTCCTCCTGGGTGTCTCCACCCTTCGACAAACTCCTTGACCTCATTTGTCGAAGGGTGTGGGAGAGCCCCGATTCTGTGGAGCCCGTGCCCAGGCGTCCCAACAAGTTTCTTTCCGCCCCCTAGGGCAAAGTGTTTCTGTCTAAAGGAGTCCCTGTAGATGCCATGGTGGTGGCGGCAGCCACCCAGAAGGAGGTAGTAGAGTCTTCTTCATCCGTCCATCTTCCTAACACTAAGTCTAGGACCATGGATTGGTACGGGAAGCGTACCCTCTCGTCAGAAACCTTCACATTACGGTCCCTGAGTTACCTGTCTCACTTCTCTCTGCTCCAGAGAGATCTCCTCAAAGAATTAGGAGATGCTCTTGCGGGTAACGTACCTGAGGTGGTGGCTCAGACTGTTAACACCCATGTCTCTACCCTCAACTCCACCGTTAA
The DNA here is from genome assembly GCF_019279795.1 of Protopterus annectens. NCBI lineage: Eukaryota > Metazoa > Chordata > Ceratodontiformes > Protopteridae > Protopterus > Protopterus annectens. The sequence continues at coordinate 566,322,887 of NC_056747.1, forward strand.
CTCATCCATGCGGCTCATTTTGTATGCAGCCGAGGGAGCGAGTAGGGCAGCAAGCTCAAGGGTTGCCCTTAGAAGGCAAGCCTGGCTGCGCCTGTGTCACTTTGCAGAGGCCTTAAAGTCTTCCTTCACTGACGCCCCCTTTGATGGTTCCTCCTTGTTTGGGACCAAAGTGAAAGACACCCTCACCAGGTGTGAGCAAGAGGGAAAGACCCTGTCTGCCGTAGGGGTCCGTTTTTCTCTTCCTTCTAGGCCTTATCCCAAGGCCCAGCGGGGGGGGGGGGGGATGTGGTTCAAGAAATCAGAGGTTTTTCCCTGCTGCATAAGGTGAACCCCCCTCCAGAGGTAGGGGAGGGGGGGTTATTCAGGGAGACGTCGCCCCAGAGGCAGAGGGGGCCCCTGCAATTCGGGAGACCATGAATCCTTTCGTGGCTCTCCATACTCTCGTTCCTGAGGGTGTGCCCGACTGTGCTTATCTGGAGCCAGTCGGGGGTCGAATTTCCCTATATCCAGAAGCTTGGGGCAGCATTACCCAGGACCGATGGGTATTACAGATAGTTTCCGGAGGTTATCTCATTCCGTTCTCATCAGAACCCCCGCCAATCATGAAAATCCCAGATGTACCCACCCAGTCAAAGGGATCAAGCAGCCTCAGAGGTCTCACTGCTGCTAGAAAAAGGAGCCATCCAGCATGTCCCCTCAGACCAAATCAGATTAGGGACTTACTCAAGATTCTTTTTGGTACTGAAAAGAACAGGGGACCCGAGACCCATACTAGATCTCAGCCAACTGAACAATTACATACACAAGTCCAAGTTCCGTATGGTCACACTACAATCCATTCTCCCATTGTTGGGAGAGGAGGTATGGATGTGCTCCATCAACCTCAAGGATGCTTATTACCATGTGAAGATGGACAGAGCATCCAGGAGTCACCTACGCTTCCGGCTAGGAGCCAGTCATTTCCAGTTTCGAGCCCTGCCCTTTGGTCTCACCACAGCCCCAGGGTGTTCACCAAGTGTATGGCGGTGGTGACTGCTCACTTGAGACGTCAGGGATTCCAGGTGTTTCCGTATCTGGACTGGCTCCTTACCACTCCCCCCAGGCATCAACTAGTTCAAACCAGGGACGCTACCATCAATCAATGTCACCAGTTAGGTATAACAATAAATTGGGAAAAATCTGCCTTATTGCCCTTGCAGCATGTCACCTTTATAGGGGCAGAATTAGACACCATTCGGATGCGGGCATTTTTACCGCAAGAAAGGATCAGAGTACTGCAACAACAGATATACGCACTGATGCCCCTGAGACAAGCGAAGGCAAGATGGGTTCTCCAGCTCCTAGGGACCACAGCAGCAACAATCATTTTGGTCCCCTAGCGAGGTTACGCATGAGAATTCTCCAATGGCTCCTCTTTGTTCAGTGGTCGTTCCAAAGACTTCCACTGTCTCATCCCATCTTACTCACGGAAAGATGCAAGCAGGACCTCGGTTGGTGGCTGTGCACCAACAATTTGGACGGGGGAAAGCCCTTTGTTCCACCCATCCCGGTTGCCACGGTGACCACTGACGCCTCCCAGATGGGGTGGGGGCCATTATTTGGGCAGGAGAGTCCAAGGCACGTGGCAAGAGCATGAGATACATCTGCATATAAACGTCCTAGAGATGAGAGCAGTGCTTCTTGCGTTGCAGGCACTTCAGAATGTTCTTCCTGTAGGCACGATTGCGATACACTCAGACAACATGTCAGTAGTGTGGTATCTGAACAAGCAAGGGGGAACCAGGTCTTGCCCTCTGTGCAGAGAGGCCATGCGAGTGTGGCATTGGGCAGTAGCTTCCCAACGGTTTCTGGTGGTAACGCACATTCCGGGGAAGTCCAACGTGATTGCGGACAGACTAAGCAGAGCTATCCTGATGCCTTACGAGTGGTCCCTGAATCACCTGGTTGCAGAGCGAATCTTCAGATGGGGTCAGCCTTGCTGCGACCTTTTTGCCAGCCCCCTCAATGTGAATTGCAGCAACTACTTCACGCTGATCCCCCCACAAGGGGAGTCGCCCAGGGACGTTCTGGTCCATGATTGGTCCTCCGGTCTGCTTTATGCTTTCCTTCCATTTCCCTTGCTGTCAAAGGTGATTCAGAAAGCGCGCAATCCTTGGGAAGCAGAATGATTCTGATTGGCCCCACACTGGCCTTGTCAAGTTTGGTTCCCCTTTCTTCAGCAATTCACTGTGGACACTCCTTGGACTCTGGATCCTCAGCCAGATTTACTGACACACATGTCGAGACAGTTCCACCCTCCCTGATGACCCTCCGGTTGACAGCTTGGCTACTCCACTTCCGTCGTTAGTCAGACTTCATAATTTTTCACCGGAAGTGGTTCATATATTATCGTCCTCTCATAAACCATCCACTAGAAAATTTATTCTAGTAAATGGAAAAGGTTTTCTATCTGGGCACATACCAGAGGCATTGATCCTTACACAGCTCCAATAGCTTCAGTTCTGGAGTTTTTGTCCATGCTTTTGCATCAGGGTTCCGCCTCAGCCACCATCAGAGTTCAACTGGTGGCGATCTCTAACTTTCACGTAGCGAATGAGCCTAGTCTCATGGCGCATGGACTATGCAAGGCGTTCCTCAAAGGTACTCTATTGCTCATTCCACCGGTGTCCGAACCTATCATTCCCTGGGATCTCAATTTTGTTTTACAAGCCCTTACTTTACCACCTTTTGAGCTTGCAGCGACCTGCAAATTGAAATTCTTGACTTGGAAAACAGCCTTCTTAACAGCAATCACTTCAGCAAGACGAGTTTCAGAAATTCAAGCACTCTCTCTCTGTCAAACCTCCATATTTTAATCTTCCATAAAGACAGGGTCTCTCTCAGACCAAACCCCTCGTTCCTTCCTAAAGTGGCTTCCGTGTCTAACCTAAATCAGTCCATTGAGCTGCCTGTTTTCTTTCTCCACTTTTCCAACAAGGCAGAATTTAGATTTCACCAGTTGGCTGTACATAGACAGTTGCGCTTCTATCTACACCGAACAAAAGATGTTCAGAAGTCGGACCAACTTTTTGTTTCTTTTTCCAAAAACCATATGGGTTCCCCGGTATCCAGGGTCACATTGTCTAGATGGATATCTAGCTGTATCTCTTTCATCTATCAAGCAGGAGGTAAAGATCTGCCTTTTCCAGCCAGGGCTCACTCTACTCAGGCTGTTTCCACACCCACAGCCTATCAAGCCAGATTGTCAATGGATGATATCTGTGCTGCAGCTACTTGGGCTTCTCTTCGCACATTTGTTTCTCATTACAAATTGGACGTGGTCTCCAGGGGCAGGTCTTCCTTTGGCTCCACAGTTCTCAGGAGTGTTTTCCTTTGAGCCACCTGGGATGTAGGTGCTAGGAACGCTGTCCCACGGGTAAGAATGTAGGCGAGATAGGACTACATAACATCAAGAAGTTATGTACTCACCATAACGTTCGATGTATGTAGTCCATCTTGCCTCACATTCTTACTTAACCTCCCACCTTCCCCCTGCCTGGAGGATTTGGAGGTTAGGTTGCAATCTACAGAGTTCCCTGGCTTAGCTTATTCTTTACACGGATGTAATGTGTGCATGGAGTACAAATGAGTTTTGCAGCAAACTAGATATGGGGATATGGAGCAGTGCACTTTGGGATACCTGCTTAGCCCAGCCAATGAAAGACTTCAAGCTAGTATAATCGGCCGAGTCGGAGCCGATATTCGGCTCCGAACCCACCGGTAAGAATGTGAGGCGAGATGGACTACATACATCGAACGTTATGGTGAGTACATAACTTCTTGTTCCTATTGTACCTTGCCTATGCCTAGAATTTCTTTTTTGGGCAGAGGCCTGCCACGAAAACATGGGACTTCCTTTCACGCCACCCCGTGCCGCCCAAACCCTAACAGACGCATCAGACTATGCATGGGTGGCTCATCTGGCAGGGAAGTGCATTCAGGGCAAATGGAACTAGAGTCAAATCTACCTGCATATCAATCAAAAAGAAATGTTAGCTGTAGAGAATGCTCAGACAGCCTTAAAGGACCACATTCTTCCAGGACAACTAATGCTAAAGACGGGCAACACCAGTGTTATGTGGTACATAAACAAGCAGGGGGGTACACATTCTTACCGACTCCTTCCCTGCTGTCTCAGCAGGAGAACCAGATTCTGCACCCTCATCTTCCAACACTGAACCTTGCAGCCTGGCTAATTACTTAATCTCTCCTTTACCATCCCTCAGCAAACCTGTGATGGATATCAGTTAAGGCAAGGAGGCCTAGTAACTAGAAAATCTTGTGCTGAAAAATGGAAAAGATTCTGTGTCTGGAACCAGTCTCAAGGGATGAGCACAGCAGCACCCAATTTACCTAAGATTTTACAATACTTAACTGAGATGCTTCGCAAGGGCCTGCCTTTTTCCTCCATTAAAATCCACGCCTCAGCCATTTCAGCTCATAACAGAACCTCCCCTCTTCTGTCATTCACTGCTCAAGCAGATGTTCAGCGTGTTTCACTGTTGCAGTCATTGCATTTGGGTAATCTGCTGGCAGGTTGCCCTCAATCGGCCTGATTAACAAAGTCTTGGGTCCTGTGTCGGTTGCGATCCCTTCTTCCATGACGTCAGGTCGTCAGGGGTGTAAAACATGCAGCTGACGCCATTACATCAGTCTTTCTTGCTGTGCGGTGCCCAAAGCAGAAGCAGTTCGCAAGTGCTGGTTGGCAGACTCCTGAAATTTTCGTTTACGAGTTTCAGAACCAAAGTCTTCAACTAAAAGCGAAGTACGCCGTTGGGATACCTTTTTTTACTCCTTTCCGATGTCAGTAAAAGTTAATAGTTTTATTACTTGTGGGAAGCAAATACCTCATAAGGATTTTCATTTGTACTGCATTCCTTGCCTAGGCCCTGACCACGACGTACCTTGCTGTTGGTTTTGTGCTTTATTTAATCAGCGCACTATTCGTCATCGGTACATTTTTGCTTCAAAATATTTCTGTTCTTGGTTTAATTATCCAGAAATACATTGGTTAGCTATCAGACTACTGGAATACCGAAAAAACGCAAAGAAAAAGACAGGCCATTTTGGTCCAAAGCTGCTGACTACACTTCTCCTAAGCCAGTCGTCAGTTCGCCGGTACTCTGGCATTTTCGCAGCCCCTGATACCTGCTATTTCTGATTCGCAGGCCTCTACTTAGACCCATTCGGAGTCTGGTATGCCGCAAGATACTTCACATATGGAACCTGCGGATGTCTCTACCTTGGATGGGTCCGGAGCCACTGAGCAGGCACCGGCTTCTGAGGGTGTATTCAGGCCTACAGACTAGCATATTAAATAGACTCCAACTTCAGTGCTAAGGCCTAAATGTCGAACTATGTCTAAAAAAAAACACACAGGCCACATGTTTAGGCCCCAATGCCTAAAAACAAATGATCAAAATGGCTGAAGATTTAATTACTCTAATCGGGGGTAGTCAACACCCCCCCCCCCCCCCAAGGCCTAGGATTGAATGTGACTATGAATCTTCTGAACAGGACTCCGTTTCTTCTGACTCTTCTAATGATCTGGATTTGTCCATACCTACTTATGAGGACTCTGCAGAGTATTCCATTCCCTCTCCTTCTCTGCCTGAGGATTTCTCTTTTGGGGAAAATTTTACATACCTTAAGGGAGCATTTCCACTGGGAAAGTCAGGATTTCTCTGAATCCAGAAAAGAGGCTTGGGGATTTCCTCCTTCCTCAGCATAGGCCTTTGGCTATACCTCCTGTACTAGATATTGTTGTGTTTTCAGAATCCAGTATGGCCCCTGATTCAACCTGCAGCCCCTAGTAAACCAGACCGGTACTACAGGGTTCCTGAGTCCCACAAATTTATTTTCAAAAATCCTGTTGCGGACCCTGAAATCATTTCTCAGGTGCCCAAGGGCATTAAGGCTTCTACTGCAAAACATCCTATCCCTTCTGATAGAGACTCCAGGGCGCTGGATAGATGGGATAAAAAGGTTTATACGTCTGCAGCCTTAGCAATCCGGGCTTTAAACTGTCAATTTCATATGCTAAAATATCAACAGCATATCATGGGACTGCTTAAACAGAAAATTATGTTGATTTCTGACTGTGTGGAGAATAAAGATTTGCAGGATTTATTGCAGTCAGCTGAACAAGTTGGCAAACATACTTCGTAATGAGGTTTTGATTCTTTAGAGGCCTCTTGTAGGGCTGCTGTTACTGGGTCTGTACTTAGAAGGCATGTTTGGCTTAAGGAGCAATCTCTGCCTGATCATGTTGAAGCAAATCATTTGGATGCTCCTTTATAGCAGGACAGCCTATTTGGCAATAAGGCCGAAGAAGTTCTAAAAAAAGATGGAAGATAAAGCTAAATCTATGCAAACTGTGAAAGATTTCTTACAAGTGCAACCTCCTAGATTTAGTAGGCATTGGCCTACTAAGAACTGGTCTTTCCAGCTCCCTCCAGAGCCACTACCGTCAAACCCAGGCATTCCAAAAGCACCAGGTTTCAGCCCCAAGGGACTTTCAAAACTAAGCAATGGTGTGCTTCCACTTCCAAATCTGGAACAACAAGGCACCCACCCTATGGTAAACAGTCTCAATGACCTCCCTTTGAAATTACCAAGCACATTTCTTTAGGGGGAAATCTGGCTGTTCATTCAAGAAACTGGCAACTTATAACCCAGGACAAATGGGTTTTAAATATAGTGTCCCAGGGATACAGATTTCATTTCCACACGCTGCCAACTCCAAACGGATGGCCAGACCTGCCCCCAAATCAGTGGGCAGAGGCTCAGAAACAAGTACTTCCCCCCTAAACATAGGGGCTATTCAGCTAGTACCAGAAGAGGAAAAGGGACTAGGTTTTTATTGCAGACATTTCCTGGTACCCAGAAAAGACAAATCATGGCGCCCAATTCTGGTCCTGTCTCCTTTAAGCACCTTCCTGGACATTCCAAAATTCAAGATGCTGACTCTTCACCAGTTACTTCCTATGCTAGGCAAGGATGCCTGGTTGACAACTCTCTACTTAAGAGGCTTACCTGCATATCCCAGTCAGGGAATCTTGCAGAAGATTCCTACTCTTCAAAGCAGGCTGCATGCATTATCAGTTCTCTGCACTGCCCTTTGGCTTGTCTACTGCGCCCAGGGTATTCACAAAGTGCCTGGCTCCAGTAATTGCATTTTGCAGGAAAAGAAATATTCAAATATATCCTTACCTGGACAATTGTCTAATTCAGGCAGAAAACCAGGCCATTCTTCTAAAACATCTGGCATTTGTAAAGAGTTCTAACCTGTCTGGGGTACACCATAAATGAAAAGAAATCTCAACTGATACCCTCTCAAAAGATTACATTCCTGGGTGCAAGCTTGAATACAACTGCCCAGATGGCTTACTTTATGCCAGAAAAGCAAATTCATTTGATAACTTACGTCAAACAGGTGGCCACAAAAACCCTGCTATCTGCAAGGCAAATACTGCAAGCCTTTGGGTTCATGGCCTCCTGCATTCTTCTAATTCCATATGCAAGACTGCATATGATGAAACTTCAGTGGTACTTAAAAGTTTATGGAGTCAACATTGTCACAGCCTGGAAACAATGATTCCTATCATACCTTGCCTACGACTAGAGTTCTTATGGTGGGCAGAGGCCTGCCACCAAAACAAGGGACTGCCATTCACACCACCCCCTGCCGCCCAAACCTTAACTACAGATGCATCAGACTATGCATGTGGGGCTCATCTGGCAGGGAAGTGCATTCAGGGCAAATGGAGCCCAAAACAAATGCACCTTCATACAAGTCAAAAAGAAATACTAGCTGTACAGAATGCACTGACAGCCTTCAAGGACTACTTTCATCCAGGACAATTACGGAGACAGACAACACCACGGTTATGTGGTACATAAGCAGGGGGGTACACATTCCTACCCCCTCTGCAGACTAGCCATGGCATTGTGGAACACGGCCTTGAGCTACCAAGTACAACTTACAAGCTCAATTCCTGCCAGGAAAGCAGTATGTTCTGGCAGACTATCTAAGCAGAAATCTCATGGACCCTCACGGATTTTCAACATTTTGACACGCAAATGGGGGAGCCCAGACATAGATCTTTTTGCCTCACCCCAGAACTACCAGTTGGACAAATTTTGCACAAGAACTCCTCACAAAAAAGCTTGGAAAGAGGTTTTTACAGCTGAAGGACAGGGCATCCAATCAGTCTATGCCTTTCCCCCTCTGCCTTTGCTATCAAAAGTTCTACTAAAAGTCAAACAGGACAAACCAAAAATGATTTTGATTGCTCCGGACTGGCCTCGCCAACACTGGTACCCACTCCTGCGCAGTGTCACACATTTCTCCATGGCACCTGCCTCTGACACCTTTCTTACTGTATCAGCAGGAGAACCAAATTCTGCACCCTCCGCTCCAAACATTGAATCTTGCAGCTTGGCTAATCATTTTAAATTCCCCCTTAGTCATTTTGGAGGCGAGAAGACCTAGTACTAGAAAATCTTATGCCGACAAATGGAAAAGATTCTGTGCCTGGAATCAATCTCAAGGGATGAGCACAGCAGTGCCCAATTTACCTCAGATTTTGCAATACTTAACTGAGATGCTTCCCAAGAGCCTGTCTTTTTCTTCCATAAAAATCCATGCCTCAGCCATTTCGGCTAATTATAACACAGATCTCCCTCCCCTTCTCTCATCCTCTTCTAAAGCAGTATCTCAGAGGGGCCAAAAACTAGAGACCACCCAGGAGAGCTCCTACCCCTGCCTGGGACCTTAACTTTGTATTGGAGAAAATCACTCTACCTCCTTTCGAGCCAGCTGCAACTGCAGACTTAAAATTTATTTCCTGGAAAACGGCCTTCCTTTTAGCAATTGCTTCAGCTAGAAGGATGTCTGAATTGCAGGCCCTTATGGCAGTGGAGCCTTTAATCATCTTTCATGCAGACAGGGTGTCACTCAGGACCAATCTATCATTCATGCCCAAGGTGGTATCCAGTGTGGCTCTTAATCAGTCCATTCATTTGCCAGCTTTATTTCCCAATCCACAGAACAAGGGAGAGCGGATCCTGCATTCATTGGATGTACACAGTCAACTTAGATTCTACTTGGACAGGACTAAATCTCAAAGAAAATCTGAACTGCTGGTAGCATTTGCTGCAGGGGCAGAAGGGAGGGCTATTTAAAGCAGACTATATTTCTAAATGGATAAGCCATTGTATTCAGTTCTGTTATAAGCACCATGGAAAACCTATCCCCCAGGGGATCAGATCTCATTCCATCAGGACTGCATCGACTTCAGTAGCCTTTCTCAGAGGTGTTCCTACCAGGGATATTTTAGAAGCTGCTACCTGGAGTTCAGTTCATACTTTCACCAATCATGATCACTTACCAATCTTCTTTAAATCCAGAGTTGGCTTTGCCACTGCTGTTTTGCAGGGCTTTATAGCTGTTCCTAATGCTGTATAAATCCATCTTCCCAACCTTAGCTTTGGGAATCTACCCAAATGTATTGACTGCAACAGTGAAACACTATGAACATAGTACGGATATTCTTCGTGTTTCACTGTTGCAGTCATTACATTTGGGTAATCTGCTGTCAGGTTGCCCTCAGTCGGCCTGAATAACAAAGTTGTGTGTCCTGTGTCGGTTGCTGTCCCCTCTTCCATGATGTCAGGTCGTCAGGGGTATAAAACATGCAGCAGACACCATTTTAATCCGTCTTTCTTGCTGCGCGGTACCCGAAGCAGTTCACAAGTGCTGGTCGGCCGACTCCTGAAAATTTCGTTTTCGAGTTTCAGAACCGAAGTCTTCAAACTAAAGCTAAGTACCCCGTTGGGGAAACTTTTTCTTGCTCCTTACCGATGTCAGTAAAAGTTAATAATTGTATTACTTGTGGGAAGCAAATACCTCATAAGGATTTTCATTTGTACTGTATTCCTTGCCTAGGCCCTGACCACAATGTGCCTTGCTGTCAGTTTTGTGCTAAATCTAACCAACGCACTATTGAGCGTCTGTATATTTTTGCTTCTAAATACTTTGGTTCAAGATTCAACTATTCTGAAATGTCGTCTGTTAGCAATCGGACTACCGGAATTCACAAAAAAACGCAAAGAAAGACAGACACGACTGTCTAGGTCCAAAACAGATGAAGCTTCTCCTAAGCCAGTCGCCGGTTCGCCGGTACTCAGTGAGGTGCTTTCTCAGCCCCTGATGCCCAGTACTTTTGAGTCACAGGCCTCTACAGAGACCCATTCGGAGTCCGGTATGCCACGAGATTCTCCAAGTATTGAACCCGTGGATGTCTCTCCCTTGGATGGGTCCGGAGCTGCTGAGCAGGCACCGGCTTCTGAGGGTGTTTTCAGGCCTAAAGATTTGTATATTAAACCGACGCTTTCATCGAAAACAAGGCCAAAACCAACTTCTATGTCTAAAAAAACGATGCATGAGCCTCGTGCTCAGGCCCCTATGCCTAAAAAACAAATGATCAAAATGGCTGAGGATTTAATTAGCTTGATCAGGGGTTCCCAGCCCCCTCCTGCTAAGAGGCCTAGGCAAGGCACTGATTATGAATCTTCAGATCAGGTTTCCATTTCTTCTGATTCCTCTTCTGATCAGGAATTTTCTGTTCCCCCTTATGAGCACTCTGATGCAGAAGAATCCATCCCTTCTGCTTCTCCTCCTGAGGATTTTTCTTTTGGAGAGACTTTGCATACCTTAAGGGAGCATTTTCATTGGGAGAGTCAGGATTTTTCAGAATCCAAAAAGAGGCTTAGGGATTTTCTTCTTCTTCCTCAGCGTAGGCCTTTGGCTATTCCTCCTGTTTTAGACATTGTTGATGATCATTTCTCAGAATCTAGCATAGCTTCTGATTCCCTGCCTCCAGCTCCTAGTAAGCCAGACAGATATTACAGGATTCCTGACTCCCAAGTTTCTTTTCAAAAATCCTACTGCTGACCCTGAAACAATTTCTCAGGGTCCCAAGGGTGTTAAGGCTTCTACTGCTAAAAATCCTACCCCCTTCTGATAGAGACTCCAGGGCGCTGGATAGATGGGGGTAAGAAGGTTTTATACGTCTGCAATCCTGGCAGTCAGGGCTTTAAACTGTCAATTTCATATACTTAGATATCAACAGCATGTCATGGGCTTACCGAAACAGAAAATTATGATGATTTTTGATTGTGTGAAAAATTAGAGTTGCATGATTTATTGCATTCAGCTGAACAAGTTGGAAGGCATACTTTGCAATGTAGTTTTGATTCCTTGGAGCCCTCCTGCAGGGCCACCGTAACTGGATCTGTGATAAGGAGGCATGCTTGGCTCAAGGAGCAAAATCTGCCTGATCATGTTAAAACTAAATTGCTGGATGCTCCTTTACAGCAGGACAGTCTGCTTTGGTAATAAGGCAGAAGAAGTTTTGAAAAAGATGGAAGACTAAGCTAAATCTATGCAAACTGTAAAAGATTTCTTGCAAGTACAGACACCCAGGTTCAGTAGGCACTGGCCTACTAAGAACTGGTCCTTTCCAGTACCCAACAGAGCCGCTCAGGTCAAAACCAGACACAAGGGCTCCAGGTTTCAGTCGCAAGGAATCTTACAGGACAAAACAATGGGGTGCTTCCACCTCCAAATCAGGAAGTAGCAAAGCACCACCCTACGGTAAACAGTCTCAATTACTTTCCTCTGCCATTTTCAAACATTTATCTTTTGGCAGCCCCGTTGGGGGGAAAACTAGCACTTCATGCTCAAAATTGGCATCTAATTACCCAGGACAAGTGGATCTTAACTATAGCATCCCAGGGGTACAGGTTTCATTTCCACATGTTGCCAACTCCAAACGGATGGCCAGATCTGCCTCCAAATCAGTGGGCAGAGGCCCAGAAGCAAGTCATGTCCGTCTTGGATATGCGGGCTATTCAGCCATTACCAGAAAAGGAAAAAGGACAAGGCTTTTATTCAAGACTTTTCCTGGTACCCAGAAAAGACCAATCATGGCGTCCAATTCTGGACTTATCTATTCTAAATACTTTCCTGGACATTCCAAAATTCTACTACTATGCTAGGCAAGAATGCCTGGTTGGTAACTCTAGACTTAAGAGGCTTGCCTGCATATCCCAATCGGGGAATCCTGCAGAAGATACCTCCTCTTCAAAGCAGGCTATTTGCATTACCAGTTCTCTGCACTGCCCTTTGACTTATCTACTGCACCCAGGGTCTTTACAAAGCGCCTGGCACCAGTGATTGCATTTTGCAGACAAATAAACATTCAAATTTATCCTTATCTGGACTATTGTTAATTCAGGCAGAGGACAAAGGACACTCTCTTCTACAACATCTGGCATTTGTAAAAAGGCTTCTAACATGCCTAGGGTACATCATAAATGAAAAGAAATCACAACTGGTACCCTCTCAAATAATTACACTCTTGGGTGCAAGCTTGAATACAACTGCCCAGATGGCTTACCTCACGGCAGACAAACAAATTAAATTGATAGCTGGGTTTTTGTGGCCACTTCTTTGAAGTAGGCTATCTGCAAGACAAATTCTGCAGGCTTTGGGGTTCATGGCGTCCTGCATTCTACTAATTCCATATGCAAGACTGCATATGAGGAAACTTCAGTGGTACCTAAAAAGCTTATGGAGTCAACATTGTCACAGCCTGGAAACAAAGATTCCTATTATTCCTTGCCTGCAACAGGAGTTCCTTTGGTGGGCAGAAGCCTGTCACCAAAACAAGGGACTGTCATTCACTCTACCCCCTGCCACCCAAACCCTGACTACAGACGCATCAGACTATGCTTGGGGGGCCCATCTGGCAGGGAGATGCATTCAGGGCGAAAGGAGCCCAACTCAGATGCACCTACATATCAACCAGAAAGAAATGCTAGCTGTACAGAATGCTCTGACCGCCTTCAATAACTTTTCATCCAGGACAACTACTGATAAAGACGGACAACACCACAGTTATGTGGTACATAAACAAGCAGGGGGGTACCCACTCCTACCCCCTTTGCAGACTAGCCATGGCCGTGTGGAACACAGCCTTGGCTTACCAAATAGATCTACAAGCTCAATTCCTGCCAGGAAAGCAAAATACTGTGGCAGACTACTTTAAGCAGAAATCTAATGGACCCACACGAATGGAAACTGGATCCCCATATCTTCAGCCTGTTTACACGAAAATGGGGGAGCCCAGACATCTTTTTGCCTCACCCCAAAACTACCAGTTGGACAAATTCTGCACAAGAATTCATCACAAAAAAGCTTGGAAAGTGGATGCTCTCTTTTTCAGCAGGATGCTCTATTTTTCAGCAGGAAAAACCTATCCGTCTATGTCTTTACCCCCTCTGCTCTCCAAGGTTTTACTAAGTCGGACAGGAAAAAACAAAAATTATTCTGATTGCTCCAGACTGGCCTCACCAACATTGGTACCCACTTCTAAGGAATATGTCGCACCTTCCTCCGTGGTACTTGCCTCAAACTCCTCCTCTGTTGTCTCAGCAGAACTATCAAATTCTGCACACAACGCTGCAAACACTGATTCTGGCAGCATGGCTAATCAACTAATTTCACCAGTCACATCCCTCAGTAAACCTGTGATGGATGTCATTTTGGAGGCTAAAAGGCCTAGTACTAGAAAATCTTATGTTGATAAATGGAAGAGATTCTGTGCCTGGAACCAGGCACAAGGAATAAACACAGCAATGCCCAATATTCCTCAGATTCTGCAATATTTAATGCTTCACAAGGGCCTAACTTTCTCTTCAATAAAAATCCATGCATCTGCCATCTCTGCTCATTACAATGCAGAGCCTCCTCTCTTTTCTCATCCCCTGCTAAAGCAGTACCCCAGAGGGTCCAAAAATTTGAGACCTCCCAGGAGAGCTCCAACTCCTGCATGGGACCTCAGTTTTGTGCTGGAAAAACTCACCCTACCTCCTTTTGAACCAGCTGCCACTGCAGACATAAAATTTCTTTCTTGAAGACCGCTTTTCTTTTAGCAGTCACTTCAACTAGAAGGATTTCAGAACTACAGGCCCTCATGACAGTGGAGCCTTTCATTATTTTATATACGGACAGGGTGGCCCTCAGAACCAATCCTCCTTTTATGCCTAAGGTGGTATCCATTGTGGCTCTTAACCAGACCATTCATCTGCCAACTTTTTCCCCAAATCCGCAGAACAAGGGGGAGCGGATTCTGAATTCATTGGATGTACACAGACCACTAAGATTCTACTTAAACAGGACAAAATCACTACGAAAGTCTGAGCAACTACTGGTGGCATTTGCTGCAGGGGCAGAGGGGCATTTGCTGCAGGGGCAGAGGGAAAGGCTATCTCAAAGCAGACCATTTCAAAATGGATAAGCCATTGTATTCGTTTCTGCTACATGCACCATGGTAAACCTGTCCCAAAGGGGATCAGATCCCATTCCACCAGGGCTGCATCTACTTCTGCAGCTTTTCTCAGAGGGGTTCCTACCAGAGACTTTCTAGAAGCTGCTACTTGGAGCTCAGTTCATACGTTCACAAAACATTACCATTTACCTCTCTTCTAAATCCAGGACAGGCTTTGCCACTGCTGTCCTGCAGGGCTGTGTAGCCGCTCCTAATGCTGTACATTTCCATCCTCCCATCCATAGCTTTGGGATTCTGCCCAAATGTAATGACTGCAACAGTGAAACACGAAGAACATAGTACAGTTGTGCACACTTCCCATAAATGTAGATAGTGTATTCACTGTTGCAGTCCTGGTTACTCTCCCTCCAGCCCCCTGTTTTTCTTTTACTATATACCTCTTCTTTCTTTTACTATGCTTAAAAGCCTTTTTGGTGTGTGTTCTTTTGTATGTATGTATCTATCTATATATATATATATATATATATATCTATATATATGTATATATATATATATATATATATATATATATATATATATGTATAAATAAAATATATATATATATATATATATATATATATATATATATATATATATATATATAAATAAAAATATATATATATATATATATATATTGCTCCCCATTTGGGGGGCACCTGACAGCAAGAAAAACTGATGCAATGGTGCCGGCTGCATGTTTTATACCCCTGATGACCTGACGTCATGGAAAAGGAGACAGCAACTGGCGCAGGACCCAAGACTTTGTTAATCAGGCCGACTGAGGGCAACCTGCCAGCAGATTGCCCAAATGTAATGACTGCAAAAGTGAATGCACTCTAACATCTACATTTATGGTAAGTGTATACAACTGTACTTTCCTCAGAGGGGCCAGAAATTTGAGACCACCCAGGAGAGCTCCAACTCCAGCCTGGGACCTTAACTTTGGCTTGGAGAAACTCACTCTACCTCCTTTCAAACCAGCTGCTACTGCAGACTTAAAATTTATTTCTTGGAAAACAGCTTTCCTTTTAGCAATCACTTCAGCTAGAAGGGTATCTGAATTACAGGCCTTTATGGCAGTGGAGCCTTTCATCATCTTTCATGCGGACAGGGTGTCCCTTAGAACCAGTCCATCCTTCTGGCCCAAGGTGGTATCCAGTGTGGCTCTTAATCAGTGCATTCATTTGCCAACCTTCTTTCCCAATCCACAGAATAAAGGGGAACGGATACTGCATTCCTTAGATATGCACAGACAACTTAGATTCTACTTGGACAGGACTAAACCTCAAAGGAAATCTGAACTGCTGGTGGCATTTGCTGCAGGGCAGAGGGGAAGGCTATTTCAAAGCAAATAATTTCTAAATGGATAAGCCATTGCATTCATTTCTGCTATAAGCATCATGGAACACCTATCGCGCAGGGGATCAGACCTCACTCCACTAGGGCTGCATCTACCTCTACAGCCTTTCTCAGAGTCGTCCCTACCATGGACATCCTAGAAGCTGCTACCTGGAGTTCTGTGCATACTTTCACCAAGCATTATCATTTGCCAATTTTCTCTAACTCCAGAGCTGGCTTTGCCACTGCAGTCTTGCAGGACCTTATAGCTGGCCCTAATGCTATCTAAATTCCTCCTCCCAACCATAGCTTTGGGAATGTACCCAAATGTAATGACTGCAACAGTGAAACATGAAGAACATAATACAGTTGTGTACACTTAACCATAAACGTAGATGTTGGAGTGTATTCACTGTTGCAGTCCTGGTTACCCTCCTTCCAGCCCCTTAACTTCTTTTGGCTATACCTCTACTTTCCTTTGCTATGCTTAAAAGCCTTTTTGATGTATTTGCTTTTTTGTTGGAGGTATATCTTTGTGTTTTTATGTTTCATTGCTTCCTATTAGGGGGACACCTGACATCTGGGGCAAGAAAAACTGTAATGGCGTCTGCTGCATGTTTTATACCCCTGACGACCTGATGTCATGGAAGAAGGGACAGCGACCGACTCACGACCCAAGACTGTTAATCAGGCCGACTGGGGGCAACCTGCAAGCAGATAACCCATATGTAATGACTACAACAGTGAATACTCTAACATCTACATTTATGGCAAGTGTCCACAACTGTACTTTCTCTGCACTTCCCTTTGGCTTATCTGCTGCGCCCAGGGTATTCACAAAATGCTTAGCTCCAGCCATTGCATATTTCTGCCAGAGAAGGACTCAAATTTACTGATACTTGGACAATTGCCTGATTCGGGCAGACAGTCAGGAATTGCTACTATAGCACCTGACATTTGTAAAGAGACTTCTAACTTCATTGGGGGTACACCATCAACGAAAAGAAGTCACATCTGTTGCCCAGCCAACAGATTGTATTCCTGGGAGCAAGCTTGAACACAACTTCCCAGATGGCATTTCTCACTCTAGACAAACAAATTTATTTGGCAAACTACTTCAATCTACTGGCCACCAAAACCCAGCTATCTGCAAGAAAAATACTGCAAGCACTGGGTTCATGGCCTGTTGCATTCTACTAATTCCATTTGCAAGACTGCATATGAGGAAACTTCAATGGTACTTAAAAAGTCTCTAGTGTTAACATTCTCAGGACCTGGAAACAATGATTCCTATCATTCCTTGCCCAAGGACTGAGTTCCTTTGGTGAGCAGAGGTCTGCTACCACAATAAGGGACTCCCCTTCACTCAACGGCCTGCTGCCCAAACCCTAACACTCATCAGACTATGCATGGAGGGCTCACATGGCAGGACAATGAGTTCAAAGCAAATGGAGCCCAAAGCAAATACACCTGCATATCAATCAAAAAGAAATGTTAGCTGTACAGAATGCTCAGCCTTCAGTGGCCTTATTCTTCCAGGACAACTATTGGTAAAGACAGACAACACCACAGTTATGTGGTGCATAAACAAGCAGGGGAAAACCCATTCCTACCAACTCTGCAGATTAGCCATGGCTCTGTGGAACACAGACTTAAGCAACCAACTGCACCTGCAAGCTCAATTCCTGCCAGGCAAACTAAATTCACTGGCTGACTTGAGCAGAAATCTCATGGACCTACACTAGTGGAAACTGGAACCCAAAATATTGAAGCTTTTGAGGAACAGGTGGGGGGGCACCAGAGGTGGACCTCTTTACATCCCCTCAGAGCTATCAATTGAGCAAATACTGCACCAAAACTCGGCACAGCCCAGCTTGGAAAGTGGATTCCCTGTCCTTTACCTGGGAAAGCCTGTCAATCTATGCCTTTCACCCTCTGCCCCTCCTTTCGAAGGTTCTACTAAAGATCAAACAGGGCAACCCAAGGACAATCCTGATTGCACCAGACTGGCCACACCAGCACTGGTACCCTCTTTTGCACAGTCTGACAGTGCCACCATGGCACCTGCCTCAGATCCCTTCCCTGCTGTCCTAGCAGGAGGGCCAGATTTTGCATCCTCAGCTACAGACCCTGAACCTAGCAGCTTGGCTTGTCCCCTGAACTCATCACCAGCATCCCTCAGTAGGCAGGTGCTGGATGTCATTCTTGAGGCAAGGAGGCCTAATACTAGAAAATCCTATTCGTAAAAGTGGAAAAAGATACTCTTCCTGGAGCCAATCTCTAGGTATGTACACAACTGTGCCCCGTTTACTTCATATACCAGATTACTTAACAGAAATGCTCCACAAAGTCCTAGCCTTCTCTTAAATTAAGATTCATGCTTCTGGCATCTCAGCTCATTACAATACTGAGCCACCCCTCTTCTCTCAGCCTCTGGTCAAACAGTTCCTGAGAGGAGCCAGAAATTTAAGCCCCCCCCCACCCCCAGGAGAGCTTCCCACTCCAGCCTGGGACCTTAACATTGTATTGTAGAAGCTCACACTTCCGCCCTTTGAACCTGCTGCTACAGCAGAGTTAAAATTCCTCTCATGGAAAACAGATTTACTTCTAGCCATCACTTCAACAAGAAGAGGGTCTGAATTGCAGGCACTTATGGCCTTGGAACCCTTCATTATCTTCCATGCAGGCAGGGATGTCCTTCAAGGATGCATCTGCAGTCCTAACAAATGGGTTGTCCTGCCTCAGGCAGCCCTTCGGTCGGCCGGATTCCAAAGTCTGGGTCTGGCCTCGGCTGATGTCGCACTTCACCCGACGTCATTGCTGCTGTCAATTGGGTATAAAGGCATCAGCCGACGCCATTTTCCTCAGTCTTTCTTGCCGCGTGGTGCCCGAAGCAGAAGCTGTTTGCAAGTGCCGGTCGGTCAGATCCAGAGATTTCTACTACCGAAGACTTCTAAAAAGCTAAGTACCCCGTTGGGGACTCTTTCTTGCCTCAGCCGATGTCAGAAAAAGTAAATAATTGTTTAACTTGGGGGAAACAAATACCTCATAAGGATTTCCACTCTTACTGCCTTCCTTGCTTAGGCCCAGACCACGACGTAGCAGCTTGTCTAGCCTGTGCTTCCTTCAACCGACGGACACTTAGACGTCGGTCGGAGTTTGCGGAGGAGTTTTTTGGTCCCGCTTTTGCTTACAAAATGCCGTCGGAGACTCCGACTTCACAATTGGCTAAAAAGCGTAAGGAAAAGGACCGACACTCGCGGTCCGCGGTTTCGGCCGAAACCACGGTTAAGCCTACCGCGAGTGTCTCGGTTTCGGCTGAAACAGAGTCCTCGGTTCTTCTTTCGGCCGAAAGCATTCCTCCTGCAGCCGAGGCCTCACACAGCATGGCTGAATCTGCTACTGAAATTTCTCCTGCTGTAGCAGGCACCCAGGATTTATCAGATACTATTCCTTTAGACATATCTACTCCTGCACGTGGAGCTGCTAGGCCCCCTGCATCCATGTCTATCAAGGCTTTCTCTAGGGCTAAAGCAGCTAAATCTTCTAAGGCCTTGCCTTCTAAAACCCCTTCACACAGGCCTAGCTCTAGTTCCCAGATACTCAGCCTGGCAGAGGATCTCATTTCTTTGATCAGGGGATCCCAACCTCGCCCTGACAGGGCCTCTCATCCCCCTCCAGAGAAGAGGCCTAGAGCAGAGCCCCCTGAACCAGTTTCTACAGATTATTCCTCTGATGATTCAGAAAACTCAAATCCTCCAGAAGGCCCTTATTCTCCATATGAGGATTCTGACGCAGAAGACTCCATTCCTTCTGCCTCTCCTCCTGAGGCATTTTCTTTTGGGGAAACCTTGCATGCTACGAGGGAACAATTTCAATGGCAGGGCCAGGATTTTTCAGATTCTAGGAAACGGCTAAGGACCTTTTTACATTTGCCACAGCATAGGCCTTTAGCCATTCCTCCAGTACTAACAGTTGTGGATGATGCATTCAATGATGCTTGTACTGCCCCTGACTCTCTTCCTCCGGCCCCTGCTAAGCCCGACAGATACTACAGGGTCCCGGACACACATTATCACCTGTATAAGGCTCCTATTGCAGATCCTGAAACTATTTCTCAAGGCCCCAAAGCTGTAGCTACTGCCAAAAACCCCCTCCCCTCTGAAAGAGAATCTAGAGCATTAGAGAGATGGGGTAAAAAAGTTTATACTTCTGCTACTCTTTCGGCTAGGGCTTTAAACTGTCAATTCCACATGATTCAGTATCAGGAATTTTTGTTAGATCAGCTAAATAAAAAAACTATCCTCTCCTGAACCTATAGACCGTAAGTCCCTTCAGGATTTGGTACATAACACTCAGCAGGTCAGTAATCATTCCTTAAAATGCGGCTATGATGCACTGGAGGCTTCCTTTAGATCAGCTATGACTGGTACAGTGATCAGAAGGCATGCATGGTTAAAAGAGCAATCCTTACCAGACCATGTAAAGTCAAAGCTCCTAGATGCTCCCATGGAGAAACTCAAGTTTGTTTGGCTCCCCTGCACAGCAAGTGTTAAAGAAGGTGGAGGAAAAAGCAAAATCTGTCCAAACAGTCAAGGACTTCTTACAGGTCCAGCCTCCTAGGTTTAGTAGAAATTGGCCTTCGAAGAATTGGTCCTTTCCAGACACCAGAGCACAGAGAGGCAGAAATAGGCGCTCAAGAGGCAGAGGTCAATCCAGGGGTGCCTACAGGGGACGTCAGTGGCAGCCTAACAACCAGAGAAGGTACTGCCGCAGATACAGCTACTACCACTTCCACAGGACAGTCGCAGTGACTTGGCTCTGATACCGCCTTCCAGGGAACAACTGGATGCACCCTTAGGAGGAAAGCTAGCCTTGTTTTCAGTAAACTGGCATTACATTACAGGAGACAAATGGATTTTACAGACAATAGACAAAGGTTACAGGTTTCACTTCCATACTCTACCAAGGAAGAGAGGAATGCCAAACCTACCACCAAGCCAAAAGACAAACGCTCTAGGACAAATCAACCACTTACTAAGGATGAGAGCTATAGAAAAGGTACCGGCTATGGAACAAGGACAAGGATTTTATTCCAGACTTTTCCTGGTGCCAAGAAAAGAAAACCAATGGAGGCCTATTCTCGACCTGTCCGCTCTCAACACATATCTCATTGTTCCAAAATTCAAAATGCTGACCCTACAGCACCTTCTTCCCATGCTGGGCAAGGAGGCTTGGCTGGTGACTCTAGATCTCAAGGAGGCATACCTGCACGTCCCTATTCGACCAGATTGCAGAAGATACCTCAGATTTCTTGCAGGATCAGAGCATTATCAATTCTCAGCATTGCCCTTTGGCTTATCTACTGCGCCCAGAGTATTCACGAAATGCCTGGCATCAGTAATTGCTCATTGCAGGCTTCAGGGAATTCAAATTTATCCATACCTGGACGACTGCCTGATACAAGCGGACAACAAGATCAAATTAACAAAAGATTTGGAAAAGGTTATTCACTTACTACAGGCCTTGGGATACACGGTCAACATAAAAAAGTCAAGGCTGGTACCATCCCAAAGGATTACATTCTTGGGTGCAGAACTGGACACATTAAATCAAATGGCATTTCTCACAGCAGAAAAGCAAAAACAACTACCACTCTATTTCAAGGCATTAACAAGGCAAAACCAGCTTACAGCAAGGAAAATCATGCAAGCCCTGGGTTACATGGCATCCTGCATAATACTGATCCCACATGCCAGACTGCATATGAGGAAGTTGCAGTGGTACCTAAGGAATTTATGGTCTCAGCACAAGCACAGCCTAGAAACCCAAATTCCAATAATTCCATGCCTGAAGCAAGAATTCCTGTGGTGGGCTCAGGCCTGTCAGTTGAACAAAGGACTGCCTTTCCACAGCCCTCACCCAAGCCAGACTATCACCACGGACGCCTCAGACCTCGTTTGGGGGGCACACATGGCAGACTAGTGTATACAATGCCTATGGGCACAGGACCAGCTGAACCTACACATAAATCAAAAAGAGATGCTGGCAGTGAAACAGGCAATTCAGACATTCAGACAGTTTCTTCAACAGGGTCATTTGCTGATAAGGACAGACAACACCACAGTTTATGTGGTATATCAACAAGCAGGGAGGCACACATTCATATCCTCTATGCCGGATGGCAATGGACCTGTGGAATGTGGCCCTGAACCTCAACATTCAGCTCCAGGCCTTATTTGTGCCAGGAAAAGAAAATATATTAACAGACACATTAAGCAGAACTACCACGGATGCCCACGAATGGATGCTGCATCCGGACATCTTCAAAACCATTACAGAGAAATGGGGGCTACCAGAAATAGACCTGTTTGCATCCCCACACAACCACCAATTGAGAAAATTCTGCACAAGGACATACCACCCACTTGCTTGGAAGGTGGACTCCCTATCCTTCAGTTGAGAAAACCTAACAGCATATGCATTCCCACCTCTACCTTTGATGCACAAAGTGCTACTGAAGATCAAAGAAAGATCACCCAAGGATCATACTGATAGCTCCAGACTGGCTGAGGCAGCATTGGTACCCGCTTCTGAGAAG
This sequence comes from Protopterus annectens, assembly GCF_019279795.1. Taxonomy (NCBI): domain Eukaryota; kingdom Metazoa; phylum Chordata; order Ceratodontiformes; family Protopteridae; genus Protopterus; species Protopterus annectens. The sequence goes on from NC_056747.1 coordinate 566,345,261, forward strand.
TATGTCTCTGACACACGCATGGCCTCTACCTCTAGTTCCTCTGCTGCTAACACAGAACAACTTCAAGATCCTGCATCCAAACTTGAAACACTGCAGCTAGCTGCTTGGAATCTTACATAAAACAAAATAACCCAGATTTATCTCAGAGGGTTAAAGACATTATCCTGGAGGCTCGCAGACCCTCCACAAGGAAGACTTATTCAGCAAAATGGAAAAGATACCTCATTTGGAGTGCAGCAAAAGGAGAAAATGTATCATTGGCAAACATAGCTAACATCCTGGAATATTTAGCAGAACTTTTCCACAATGGCCTGTCTTACTCCTCCATCAAGATTCATGCATCAGCAATTTCAGCAGAATACAACATGGAACCTCCAGTCTTCTCTCATCCTCTACTCAGGCAGTTTCTGAGAGGAATTAGAAATGTAAAGCCTCCAAGGAAGCCACCTCTGCCTACATGGGACCTGAACTTTGTGCTGGAAAAGTTAACACTTCCCCCTTTTGAACCAGCAGCAACAGCAGAATTACAGTTCTTATCTTGGAAAACTGCTTTCCTGCTTGCAATCACTTCAGCAAGAAGGGTTTCTGAATTACAGGCATTAATGGCAGTACAGCCCTTCCTTATCTTCCATCAGGATAGAGTGTCCTTGAGAACTAACCCTACTTTTATGCCAAAGGTGGTCTCCAGGGTATCATTGAACCAAGCAATCCACCTACCAACATTCTTCCCCAACCCACAGAACTGGGGGAAAGACTACTGCACACCTTGGATGTACACAGGCAATTGCGCTACTACCTGGACAGAACCAAGAACAATAGAAAAACTGACCAGCTTCTGGTAGCATATGCAGCAGGAATGGAAGGAAAAGCAATTTCAAAACAGACAATCTCAAAATGGATAGGAAATTGCATTAGATTTTGTTACTCCTTTCATGGGAAGACAACTCCAGAAAACATCAGACCTCACTCCACAAGGGCCACAGCCACTACTATAGCTTTCTTACGAGGAGTGGCTACCAAAGACATTTTAGAGGCTGCTACTTGGAGCTCCGTGCATACATTTGCCAAGCATTATAATCTGCCTTTATACTCCAGATCCCGAGCAGGCTTTGCCACTGCTGTTTTGCAAGGGATCTTAACTACACCATAATCTTCTTAGTGCCTCCTCCCCCAGTTTGGCTATGGTATTCTACCCATTTGTTAGGACTGCAGATGCATCCTTGAAGGACATAGTACAGTTTTGTACCTACCATAAATGTAGATGTCCAAGTATGCATCTGCAGTCAGGATTACCCACCCTCCTTCCCCTCTGTGGTACTCCTAGGGTATTTGCCCATCTTGTAGCTAGCTGGGGGAATCTATTATGGTGTATTTGTTTGTATATATGTACATACATGTTTATTTGTGTTTGCTCTCTACTGTTTGGAATCATTTGCATTTATCCAAATTTAGCCTTCCTAGAGGGCACCTGGCATCTGGGGCAAGAAACACTGAGGAAAATGGCGTTGGCTGATGCCTTTATACCCAATTGACAGCAGCAATGACGTTGGGTGAAGTGCGACATCAGCCGAGGCCAGACCCAGACTTTGGAATCCGGCCGACCGAAGGGCTGCCTGAGGCAGGACAACCCATTTGTTAGGACTGCAGATGCATACCTCTTGGACATCTACATTTATGGTAGGTACAAAACTGTACTTTTCCCTCAGGGAAAACCATCATTTATGCCCAAGGTGGTATCTAGTGTGGCTTTAAACCAATCCATTCATTTGCCAACTTTTTTCCCTAATCCTCAGAATAAAGGGGAAAGGATCCTGCACTCCCTGGACGTGCACAGGCAGCTTAGGTTCTAGCTGGACAGGACTAAGCCTTCCAGAAAATCTGACGAGCTGCTAGTCAGCTTTGCTGCAGGGTCCGAGGGTAAGGCCATTTCAAAGCAAACCATTTCTAAATGGAAAGTACACTGCATCCATTTCTGCTACAAACCATGGGAAACCTACCACATAGGGGTTCAGAACCCATTCCACTAGGAGCTATATCAACCTCTACAGCATTTCTCAGGAGAGTCCGTACCAGGGACATCCTGGAGCTCTGTACACACTTTCACAAATCATTACCACTTTCCTGTCTTTTCTAAATCCAGAGCTGGATTTGCCACAGCAGTCTTACAGGGCCTGATTGCCAGCCCTAATGCTTCTTAACTACCTTTACCCATCCTCAGCTTTGGGAATCAACCCAAATGTGATGACTGCAACAGTGAAACATGAAGAACTAGTACAGTTGTGTACACTTACCGTAAATGTAGATGTTAGTGTATTCGCTGTTGCAGTCCTGGTTACCCTCCCTCCAACCCTCTGACTTTTCCTTGCCTCTATCTTTTTTGTTTGGCATACCTTATATCCCTGGTATTTGCTTTTTGCTGGGGGTGTTCCATACCATGTAATTGCTTCCTATTTTGGGGGCTCCTGACATCTGGGGCAAGAAAAACTGATGTAATGGTGTCTGCTGCATGTTTTATACCCCTGATGTCATGAAAGAAGCGACAGCATCTGAAGCAGAAATCCCAAGACTCTGGTATTCGGGCCAAGTGAGGGCTACCTGCAGGCAGATAACCCAACTGTGATGACTGCAGCAGTGAATAGACTCTTAACATCTGCATTTATGGTAAGTGTACACGGCTGTACTTTTGTCTTCCCTGGCCATTTATCTTGAAAACCAACAACTTATAAACAGTTAGCCCAGGGTAACATGGAGGATTCCATTAACCCAGAGATTACTCCTGTTGGGTAAGATGGCAGTCAGGATGTGTCTGCCATATTCTTTAGCTGTCCAGTCCCCCCCCGGATGCTCTCCTAGAAGTGGGTAAAAGCTCTTTATGCCATTCGGCATCTACATTGGATTCCTGTGCCAAGACACTGTTGGAGGTAAACATGGATCTATCTTGTGCTTCTCTGGGGCTTTGCAGGTATCTGCTCTGGTTATCAAGGGGGAACCATGATTGATTTATCTCTGAGGGTCCCAGAGGGATTCTGAAGATATTGGTCAGGGAGAGCGTTCCAGATGTTCTTCGTGTTTCACTGTTGCAGTTATTACATTTGGGTAATCCTGCTGGCAGGTTCCCTCAGTCGGCCTGAATTTCAAAGTGCTGGGTCCTGCGTCAGCTGCTGTCGCCCCTTCCCTGACGTCAGGTCGTCAGGGGTATAAAAGATGCGGCTGACACCATTTTCTTTAGTCTTTCTTGCCACGCGGTGCCTGAAGCAGAAGCAGTTAGCAAGTGCTGGTCGGCCAACTCCTGAGATTTTCGTGTTAGAGTTTCAGATCTGAAGTCTTTATTAAAGTTAAGTGCCCTGTTGGGGAAACTTTTTTCTTGCTCCAGACTGATGTCAGAAAAAGTTAATAATTGTATTTCTTGTGGAAAGCAAATACCTCATAAGGACTTTCATTCTTACTGTATTCCTTGCCTAGGCCCTGACCACGACGTTTCAAGTTGTCGGTTTTATGCTAGATTTAACCAATGCACTATTAAGCGTCTGTAAGATTTTGCATTAAACTATTTTGGCCGCAGATTTAATTACAAAATGTCATCGGACAGCCATCCGACTACCGGAGTTCACAAAAAACCAAAAAGATAGGCAACCGAAGCCCAAAACCGACGACGAAGCTTCTCCTAAGCCAGTCGCCGGTTCTCAGTGAGACGCTTTCGCAGCCCCTGACAGCCACTACTTTAGAGTCGCAAGCCGCTACCGACTCTCACGTGGAGTCTGCTATGCCGCTGGAAACTCAAGGTATTGGCGCCTCGGACACTATTCCCTCAGATGGGTCCAGAGCCGCTGAGCAGGCACTGGCTTCTGAGGGTGTATTCAGACCTAAACATCTATACATTAAACAGACTTCAGCTTCTAAGGCAAAAACTAAAGCACCTTCAAAGACAAACAATCTCAAGAGCCACATGGACAGGCCTCCATACCCAAAATACAGATGCTCAAAATGGCCGAATACTTGATTACCTTGATCAGGGGTTCCCATCCCCCTCCTGATAAGAGGCCTAGGCAAGAGACAGACTAAGAATCTTCAGATCAGGTTTCTATTTCTTCTGATCAGAAATACCCCCCCCCCCATGAGGATTCTGATGCTGAAGAATCTATTCCTTCAGCTTCTCCTCCTGAGGACTATTATTGTGGGGAAACCTTGCATACCATGAGGGAGCATTTCCACTGGGAGAGCCAAGATTTTTCAGAATCAAAAAAGAGGCTCAGGGATTTCCTCTTACTAACTCAACACAGGCCCCTAGCCATTCCACCTGTGTTGGATATTGTAGATGTTTTTTCGGAGTCTAGTCTTACCCCTGACTCCTTACCTCCAGCTCCTGTTAAGCCTGACTGATATTACAGGGTTCCTGACTCATAAATTCCTTTTTAAAAACCATTCTGCAGACCCAGAAACTATTTCACAGGGTCCCAAGGAAGTTGAGGCTTCCACTGCAAAAAACCCTACCCCCTCTGACAGGGATTCTAGGGCACTGGACAGATGGGGAGAAAAGGTATACACACCTGCTACCTTTTCTATAAGGGCCTTAAACTGTCAGTTTCATATGCCCAAATATCAGCAACATGTCTTGGCATTGCTTAAACAGAAAATGTTTTTAAACTCTGAATGTGCAGAAAACAAGGAAATGCAGGATTTATTACATGCAGCTGAACAAGTTGGAAAGCATACTTTGCAATGTGGTTTTGATTCTTTGGAGGTCTCCTGCAGGGCCGCAGTTACGGGTTCTGTAATTAGGAGGCATGCTTGGTTAAAGGAATAAAATCTGCCTGATCATGTCAAAGTTAAATTATTAGATGCACCTTTACAGCATGATACTTTGGTGTTAAGGCAGAAGAGGTGTTAAAGAAAATGGAGGACAAAGCAAAATCTATACAAACTGTCAGATTTTTTACAAGTACAGCCACCTAGGTTTAGTAGACACTGGCCAATAAAGAATTGGTCCTTTTTCTGTGTCAGACAGACCTCAAAGGGGCAGATCCAGACGCCCTAGAGGCAGATCCCAGGCGCAAGGTTCATACAGGTCAAAGCAGTGGGGTGCTTCTACCTCCAAAGTTGAAGACAAATCACAACCATACAGGAAACTATCTCAATGACTTCCCCCTGCCTGCACCAAGCATTTATCTCCTGGCAGCAGCCTTAGGGGGAAAATTAGCACTTTTTTCTCAAAATTGGCGCATCATAACCCAGGACAAGTGGGTTCTAAATATCGTGTCACAAGGCTGCAAGTTCCATTTCCATACCCTGCCAAAGGCAAACGGCTGACCAGATCTGCCAAAAAAATCAATGGGCAGAGGCACAAAAACAAGTCTCATCCATCATGGACATGGGGCCCATTCAACAAGTACCAGAGCAAGAGCAGAGACAAGGATTTTACTCAAGACTGTTCTTGGTACCCAGAAAGGACAAGGCCTGGAGGCCAATACTGGACCTATTTATTCTGAACACATTCCTGGATATACCAAAATTCAAGATGTTGACTTTGCAGCAGCTTCTGCCCATGCTGGGCAAGAATGCTTGGCTTGTGACTTTAGACCTAAGAGGCATACCTGCATGTCCCAATCAGACAAATATGCCGAAGATACCTCAGATTCAAGGCTGGATCAATGCATTACCAATTCTCTGCACTGCCCTTTGGCTTATCTACTGCGCCCAGGGTCTTTACAAAGTGCCTGGCACCAGTAATTGCATTCTGCAGACAGAGGAATACAAATATATCCACACTTGGATGACTGTCTAATTCAAGCAGAAAACAAGGACATTCTTCTACAACATCTGGCGTTTGTGAAAAGACTTCTAACATGCCTAGGGGTATACAGTCAACGAAAAGAAATCAAAACTAGTACCCTCTCAAGAGATAATATTCCTCGGTGCAAGCTTAAATACAACTGCCCAGATGGCTTATTGCACGCCAGACAAACAAAGGCAACTGACTATTTCAAAATTTTGGCAACAAAGGCCCAGTTATCTGCAAGAAAAATTCTACAGACTTTGGGCTTCATGGCATCCTGCATCCTACTAATTCCATATGCAAGACTGCATTTGAGGAAACTTTAATGGTACCTAAAAAGTGTTTGGACTCAACATTGCCACAGTCTGGAAACTATGATTACTCTTCATTCCCTGCCTTGCAACAGGAGTTTTGATGGTGGGCAAAGGCTTGTCACCAAAACAAGGGACAGCCATTCACATTACCCCCAGCCAGGCAGACACTAACAACGGTTGCATCAGATTATGCCTGGGGGGCCCACATGGCAGGAAGATGCATTCAAGGCATGTGGACTTCAAACAAATGCATCTACATATCAATCAAAAAGAGATGCTAGCTGTTCAAAATGCCCTGACAGCCTTCAAGGACCTACTTCATCCGGGACAACTACTAAGGACAGACAACACCACGGTCATGTGGTATATAAACAAGCAGGGAGGTACACATTCTTACCCCATTTGCAGACTAGCCGTGACTTTGTGGGGCATAGCATTGACTTACCAAGTACATCTGCAGGCACAATTCCTGCCAGGAAGGAAAAATACTCTGGCAGACGAACTAAGCAGAAACCTCATGGATCCCCACAAGTGGCAGCTGGATCCACAAATCTTCAGCATGATGACAAGGAAAAGGGATGCCCGGACATAGATCTATTCACCTCCCCCTCACAACTACCAACTAAAAAGATCCTTGACAAGGATTTATCACAGATAAGCATGGAAAGTGGACGCCCTATCTTTCAGCTGGAAAAATCTGTCAGTATATGCCTTTTCCCTACTGCTTCTCCTCCCAAAGGTACACCTAAAGGTCAGACAGGAGACTCCACCGATGATACTGATTGCCCCAGACTGGCCCTGCCAGTACTAGTATCCAATACTAAGGAACTTGTCTCAATGCCCAGCTTGGACCTCACCTCAAATACCTCATCTACTGTCCCAGCAAAACAATCAGATCCTGCACAGCCAACTCGGGACTTTAAACCTGGCAGCATGGTGCATAATGTAGTCATACAAAACAAACCTCTCGGTAAAGCTGTGATGGATGTCATTTTGGAAGTCAGAAGGCCTAGTACTAGAAAATCTTGTGCTGGAAAATGGAAGAGATTCTGTGCTTGGAAACTGGCACAAGGAACTGATACAGCTGTGCCACATATTCCTCAGATTTTGCAATACTTAACTGAGATGCTGGACAAAGGCCTATCTTTTTCATCTATTAAAATTCATGCCTCTACCATTTCGGCTCATTACAATACAGAGCCACCAATCTTTTCTCATCCCTTATTAAAAGCAGTACCTCAGAGGAGCCAAAAATGTAAGGCCTCCAAGGAGATCACCAATGCCTGCATGGGAACCTCAACTATGTCTTGGAAAAACTCACCTTGCTTCCTTTTGAGCCAGCTGCTACTGCTGATATAAAGTTTTTATCTTGGAAAACAGCTCTGCTCCTAGCAATAACTTTTGCAAGACGAGTTTCAGAGCTACAGGCACTCATGGCTGTGGAACCTTTTATCATTTTTTATCCAGACAGGGTCTCTGAGGACAAACCCAACATTTATGCCTAAGGTTGTGTCCAGTGTGGCTCTTAACCAAACTATCCATTTGCCAACTTTTTATCCGAATCCACAGAACAAGGGGGAGAGAATTCTGCATTCTTTGGACGTACACAGACAGCTTAGATTCTACTTGGACAGAACCAAAGTTTTCAGAAAGACAGAGCAATTACTAGTGGCATATGCTGCAGGATCACAAGGAAAGGCTATCTCAAAGCAGACTATTTCAAAGTGGATAGGCCACTGCATTCGTTTCTGCTACTTGCACTATTGGAAGCCAGTGCTCAAGGACATTAGGCCACATTCAACCAGAGCTGCAGCCAATTCAGCAGCCTTTCTCAGGGGAGTACCAACCAAGGACATTTTAGAGACTGCTACTTGAGTTCAGTGCACACCTTTACAAAGCACCATCATCTGCCACTCTCCTCTAAGTCCAGGGCAGGCTTTGCCATTGCAGTTCTGCAGGGCCACATAGCCGCTCCTAATGCTGTTTATCTCCAGCCTCCCAACCATAGCTTTGGGACTCTACCCAAATGTAATGACTGCAACAGTGAAACATGAAGAACATAGTACAGTTGTGTACACTTACCATAAATGTAGATGTTCGAGTGCTTTCAGTGTTGCAGTCCAGGTTACCCACCTTCCATCCCCCTTTCTTCTGATGGAACCTATCTTTCCTTCTTTGATTTATACAACCTATGTGGTGTATTTGCTTGTAGAGGAAACCTGCCAGCAGGATTACCCAAATGTAATGACTGCAACAGTGAATACACTCTAACATCTACATTTATTGTAGGTGTACACAACTGTACTGTACTCTTAGTGAATGTCAGAGGGCTCAGACCGCCTGTATTTGTTAGGGTTGACATTCCTTCTAAGAAATGACAAGACTAACCATGTTTTCAGTCCATCGTAAGGATCCTCAAAGGGAATGCCTAAAGTTTACTCAGGGTTTTTCTGCCTTGGTGGGTTTTTCTGCCTTGGTGGCTGTGAAGCCCCCTCAAGGGGTTTCGATGCCTGCTCCTGTTTGGACCTCAGCCCCTTCTAATTGGCATAGGGAACAGTGTTCCTTGGATGAGGATCCAGTCTGTGAGGGGTCCTTTGTCGTATTCTACTCAGATGCCTTCGCTCTAGGTTTATGGTTCAGATTAGTAGGAGTCTTAGCCCTGAGCCACCTCTTGAGGAATTGTCCTCTGGGTACATAATCGCTTGCATGAGAAGAATCCCATCAAGTGTGTGACATTCATAGATGAGTTGCTTCATGTGGATACTCCTGAACCATCTGCAGTTCTTTGTGTTTGACTGCCTTGTTAGACACTCATTACTGCTTCCAGGTCTCCTGATTCTCAGCCTCCTGCTGCTAAGAAACCTGAAATTTTGTAAGGTCCCTTGCCCTCACCCAAGCTTTTGCCTTCTTTTACGGATAATATAGCAATGGAAAGGATTGATAAGATTTACACTGCTGCTTCTTTGGCCTTTATGGCTATTAATTACCAGACCCACATGATCCTGTATGTTCTGGCCTTGATTGCTCAGGCTTGTCAAGTTTATTTCTGACCTCCCTGATTCTTAAGGCAAATCTTCTGCCTTATCTGTTTTAGGTTCTACTTCTCAACTGGCTCTCCATGCTAAGTGTAGTTGTAATGCTGACCCCCCCCCCCCCTCCTGCCACCCCATTTTTTTAGACCAGGTTCCTTTGTCCCTTTTGTTTTCCCTTTGTCTTCCAGTTTGGCTTCATATCACTTCAGACTCTTGGTTTCTTTGTCATCCGTCAGGGTTACTTCATGGTATGGAAGTCTTCCCCCTCCCGTTTTTTTTCCAGGGATTCCTCAACCTGTAGAGCAACTTCATAGCCCAAAGGTCCTAGGCTCCCTGGTGAACCAAGGAACCATTCAACCTGTTTCCCCCACCCAAGTGGGAAAGTTTTCATTTTTTTTTTTTCTAGGATGTTCTTGATCTTTCAAAAGGGAGGGCACTTAGAAACCTATTCTGGATCTCTTCCCCTACTCAACACTTTCAAGTTCCCCTCTTTGAGTGCTTACTAGACCTGGTTTCCTCTTACTACCCCAGCCTTTACTGATACCTTTGGATCTGAAGGATGCTTCCCTTCATAATCATCTCCTGCCTTTTTCAGGAAGTTTTACATTTCTCTTTTTCTTCCTTTTACAATTTTCTACTTTGCCCTTTGACCTCTCTACTGCCCTAGGGGTATTTACAGAACGCCTAGATGTTCTTGGTGTTTCACTGTTGCAGTCATTACATTTGGGTAATCCTGCTGGCAGGTTGCCCTCAGCCGGCCTGAATTCCATAGTCTTGGGTCCTGTGTCGGCTGCTGTCGCCCCTTCCCTGATGTCAGGTCGTCCAAGGTATAAAAAAAGCAGCCGGTGCCATTTTCTTCAGTCTTTCTTGCCCACGCGGTGCCCGAAGCAAAAGCAGTTCACAGTGCTGGTCGGCCGACTCCTGAGATTTTTGTGTTTGAGTTTCAGATCCAAAGTCTTCAATAAAGCTAAGTACCCTGTTGGGGAAACTTTTTTTTTGCTCCAGACCGATGTCAGAAAAAGTTAATAATTGTATTTCTTGTGGAAAGCAAGTACCTCATAAGGATTTTCATTCTTACTGTATTCCTTGCCTAGGCCCTGATCACAACGTTACTGGTTGCCGGTTTTGTGCTAGATTTAACCAATGCACTATTAAGCGTCTGTATGATTTTGCTTTAAACTTTTTTGCACACTGGTTTAATTATCCTGAAATGTCATCGGATAGCCATACGACTACCGGAGTTTACAAAAAAACACAAAGAAAAGAATAGAGAACTCCTAAGCCAGACGCCGGTTCTCAGTGAGGCGCTTTCGCAGCCCCTGACGCCCGCTACTTTAGAGACGCAGGCCGCTACCGACTCCCACGTTGAGTCGGCCATGCCGCTGGATACTCAAGGTGTTTGAGCTTCGGGCGCTAATCCCTCAGATGGGTCCGGAGCCGCTGAGCAGGTACCGGCTTCTGAGGGTGTATTCACACCTAAACATCTTTACATCAAAACGACTTCAGCTTCAAAAGCAAAGACTAAAGCACCTTCTAAAGCAAGGAAACCAACTCAAGAGCCACATAAACAGGCCTCTATGCCCAAAAAAGAGATGCTCAAAATGGCCGAAGGTTTGATTACCTTGATTAGGGGTTGCCATCCCCCTCCTGATAAGAGGCCTAGGCAAGACACTGACTATGAATCTTCAGATCAGGTTTCCATTTCTACTGATCAGAAATATTCTCTTCCCCCTTATGAGGATTCAGATGCTGAAGAATCTATCCCTTCAGCTTCTCCTCCTGAGGACTTTTCCTTTGGGGAAACCTTGCATACCATGAGGGAGCATTTCCACTGGGAGAGTCAAGATTTTTCAGAGTCTAAAAAGAGGCTCAGGGATTTTCTTTTACTGCCTCAGCACAGGCCTCTAACCATTCCACCTGTTAGACATTGTAGATTGTGTTTTCGGAGTCTAGTCTGACCCCTGACTCCTTACCCCCAGCTCCTGTTAAGCCTGACAGATATTACAGGGTTCCTGACTCTCACACATTTCTTTTTAAAAACCCTGCTGCTGACCAAGAAACTGTTTCACAGGGTCCAAAGGAAGTTGAGGCTTCCACTGCAAAAAACCCATCCCCCTCTGACAGAGATTCAAGGGCACTGGATAGATGGGGAAAAAAGCTTTACACATCTGCAGCTTTGGCTATAAGGGCCTTAAACTGTCAATTTCATATGCTTAAGTATCAACAATATGTCATGGGATTGCTTAAACAGAAAATGTTGTTTAAATTCTGAATGTGCAGAAAAGAAGGAAATGCAGGATTTATTGTATGCAGCAGAACAGGTTGGAAGACATACTTTGCAATGTGGTTTTGATTCTTTGGAGGTCTCCTGCAGGGCCGCAGTTACGGGTTCAGTAATCAGGTGGCATGCTTTGATAATGGAACAAAATCTTGCCTGATCATGTTAAAGGTAAATTACTAGATGCACCCTTACAGCATGATACTTTGTTTGGTGTTAAGGCAGAAGAGGTGTTAAAGAAAATGGAGGACAAAGCTAAATCTATGCAAACTGTCAAATATTTTTTTATAAGTACAACCACCTAGGTTTAGTAGAAACTGGCCAACAAAAAATTGGTCCTTTCCTGTGTCACAGACCCCAAAGGGGTGCAAGGTTCTTATAGGCCCAAGCAATGGGGTGCTTCTACCTCCAAAACTGGAGAAGATAGATCACAAACATACAGAAAACAGTCCCAGTGACTTTCCCCTGCCTACACCAAGCACTTATCTTCTGGCAGCACCCTTATGGGGAAAATTAGCACTTTTTGCTCAACATTGGCACATCATAACCCAGGACAAGTGGGTCCTAAACAGTGTCACAAGGCTAAAAGTTCCACTTCCAAACTCTGCCAAAGGCAAACAGCTGGCCAGACCTGCCAAAAAATCAATGGGCAGAGGCACAAAATTGTCTCATCCCTCATGGACGTGGGGGCTATTCAAGCAAGTACCAGAACAAGAGCAGGGACAAGGATTTTACTCGACTGTTCTTGGTACCCAGAAAGGACCAGGCCTGGAGGCCGATACTGGACCTATCTATTCTGAACACTTTCCTGGATATTCCAAAATTCAAAATGTTGACTTTGCAGCAGCTTCTGCCCATGCAGGGCAAGAATGCCTGGCTTGTGACTTTAGACCTAAGAGGCATACCTGCATGTTCCAATCAGAAAATCATGCAAAAGATACCCAAGATTCAAGGCTGGATCAATGCATTACCAATTCTCTGCACTGCCTTTTGGCTTGTCTACTGCGCCCAGGGTCTTTACAAAGTGCCTGGCACCAGTAATTGCATTCTGCAGATAGAGGAATACAAATATATCCTTACTTGGGCGACTGTCTCATTCAAACAGAGAACAAGGACATTCTTTTTCAACACCTGGCATTTGTGAAAAGACTCCTAACATGCCTAGGGTACACAGTCAACAAAAAGAAATCAAAACGAGTACCCTCACAAGAGATAACATTCCTGGGTGCAAGCTTAAATACAACTGCCCAGATGGCTTATCTCACGCCAGACAAACAAAGGCAACTGACTACCTATTTCAAAATTTTGGCAACAAATGCCCAGTTATCTGCAAGAAAAATTCTGCAGGCTTTGGGCTTCATGGCATCCTGTATCCTACTAATTCCATATGCAAGACTGCATATGAGGGAACTTCAATGGTACCTAAAAAGTGTTTGGACTCTACATTGCCACAGCCTGGAAACGGTCATTACTCTCATTCTCTGCCTGCAACAGGAGTTTCGATGGTGGGCAAAGGCTTGTCACTAGAACAAGGGACAGCCATTCATATTACCTCCAGCCAGGCAGACACTAACAATGGATGCATCAGACTATGCCTGGGGAGCCCACATGGCAGGAAGATGCATTCAGGGCACATGGTCCTCAAAACCAAATGCAGCTACATATCGATCAGAAAGAGATGTTAGCAGTTCAAAATGCCCTGACAGCCTTCAAGGACCTTATTTATCCGGGACAACTACTGATAGACAGACAACACCACGGTCATGTGGTATATAAACAAGCAGGGGGGCACACATTCTTACCCCGTTTGCAGACTAACCATGACCTTGTGGGACACCGCTTTGACTTACCAAGTACATCTGCAGGCACAATTCTTGTCGGGAAAGGACAATACTCTGGCAGACGAACTAAGCAGAAACCTCCTGGATCCCCACTAATAGAAGCTGGATCCACAAGTCTTCAGCATGATAACAAGGAAATGGGGATGCCCGGACATAGATCTATTTGCCTCCCCTCTCAATTACCAACTAAAATGATTCTGCACAAGGACTTTCACAGACAAGCATGGAAAGTGGACACCCTATCAGTATATGCCTTTCCTCCACTGCCTCTCCTCCCCAAGGCGCTCCTAAAGGTCAGACAGGAGAAGCCAAAGATGATACCGATTGCCCCAGACCGGCCACACCAGTACTGTTATCCAATACTAAGGAACTTATCTCTATACCCAGCTTGGACCTTACCTCAAATACCTAGACTACTGTCCCAGCAAAACAATCGGATCATGCACAGCCAACTCAGGACATTAAACTTGGCAGCATGGCTGATAATGTAGTCATACAAAAAAAACCCTCTCAGTAAAGCTGTGATGGATGTCATTCTGGAAGCCAGAAGTCCTTGTACTAGAAAATCTTATGCTGGAAAATGGAAGAGATTCTGTGCCCGGAACCAGGCATAAGGAACTGATACAGCGGTACCACATATTCCTCAGATTTTGCAATACTTAACTGAGATGCTGGACAAAGGCCTATCTTTTTCATTAATTAAAATTCATGCCTCTGCCATTTCGGCTCATTACAATACCGAGCCACAACTTTTTTCAAAACCTTTATTAAGGCAGTACCTCAGAGGAGCCAATAATTTAAGGCCCCCAAGGAGACTACCAATACCTGCATGGGACCTCAACTATGTCTTGGAAAAGCTCACCCTGCCTCCTTTTGAGCCAGCTGCTACTGCCGATATGAAGTTTTTATCTTGGAAAGCAGCTCTGCTCTTAGCAATTACTTCTGCAAGACCTGTTTCAGGGCTACAGGCGCTCATGGCTGAGGAACCTTTTATCATTTTTCATCCAGACAAGGTCTCCCTGAGGACAAACCCAACATTTATGCCTAAAGTAGTGTCCAGTGTGGCTCTTAACCAAGCCATCAATCTGCTTACCTTTTATCCAAACCCACAGAACAATGGAGAGAGAATTCTGCATTCTTTGGACGTACACAGGATAGATTCTACTTGGACAGAACCAAAGCTTTTAGGAAGACAGAGCAATTACTAGTGACATGTGCTGCAAGATCACAAGGAAAGCCTATCTATTTCTAAGTGGTTAGGCCACTGCATTCATTTCTACTACTTACACCATGGCAAGCCAGTGCCTAAGGGCATTAGACCTCATTCCACCAGAGCTGCAGCCACCTTAACAGCCTTTCTCAGGGGGTACCAACCATAGACATTTTAGAGGCGCCTACTTGGAGTTCAGTGCACACCTTTACAAGGCATTATCATCTGCCACTCCACTCTAAATCCAGGGCAGGCTTTGCCACTGCAGTTCTGCAGGGCCTCATAGCTGCTCCTACTGCTCTCTAGTTCCAGCCTCCCAACCATAGCTTTGGGACTCTACCCAAATGTAATGACTGCAGCAGTGGAACACGAAGAACATAGTACAGTTGTGTACACTTACCATAAATGTAGATGTTAGTGTATTCACTGTTGCAGTCCAGGTTACCCACCCACCTTCCCCCTTTTTTCTTTTGGATCTTATCTTTCCTTTTCTGATTTATACTACCTATACCCCTGACGTTAGGGAAGGGGCGATAGCAGCCAACACAGGACCCAAGACTTTGGAATTCAGGCCGGCTGAGGGCAACCTGCCAGCAGGATTATCCAAATGTAATGACTGCCAACAGTGAATACACTCTAACATCTACTTTTATGGTAAGTGTACACAACTGTACTTTCTTCTGAATGCTTTCCGCAGGCTCAAAGGCATTCAGGTTTTTCCTTATATAGACGACTCGTCACTTCAAGCATGTGCTCCCAATCACCTGTTACAGGATCTAGGGTTAACACTCTCCGCTTCCAAAAGTCCGTCCTTACTGTCCCGTGTCAGGATCGTGTGCATCTAGGATGCAGGATTCAGACATTGCCAGTGTTGGTCTCTTTTCCCCTTTCAAATGTTTTGTCATTGACTGCTTTCTTTCACACTCTTTTTCCTCTGACTGCTATTCCAGCCAGGTAGTTTCTTCGGGTCTTGTGATTCATGGCCTCTTGTATTCCAATGCTCCTTTACAGACCACAAATGTAGAACCTTCAGTGATACCTCAGGTTGGTTTGGCTACAGCATTGCCACCCTCTGGATTTCAGTGCATCTCTTTTCTTGTATAAAGAAGGGATTTGAGTGATTAATTCAAGTTTGCTCTCAACCCCGGCCTTCCCTTTCAGCCTCCAGTCCTTTCTCAAGAGCTGTTCATTGATGCTTCAGATATGGAGTAGGGGTCTTCATGTGGTCACCTGAAAGATCAGGGTCTGTGGCCCCCTAGTCCCCCCCATCAGAAGTCAGACAGTATAAACATCAGATAGATGAGAGACCTGATTCTGGCCTTCTAAGCTTTTCAACCCATGTTCTGTCCAGGCCCCTTGAAAGTGCACACAGAGAGCACTACAGTAATGTGGTTTGTCAAGAAGCAGGGAGGCATATAATCTTACATTCTCTGCAGGATGGCTTGGGATGTGGCTCTCATCAGTTAACTTTTCAGGTAGTTTATATTATTTCAGAGTACATTCTAGTGGCAGACTGAGCAAGTCCAAAACAGACTTACAAATGGATGGTTCACAGAGATGTTTTTCTAGACATTGCCCATCTGTGAGAATTCCTCAGGTAAGTCTTTTTGCCTCCCCTCTGGGCAGGCATCTCCTTGTCTTCTGTTCCAGAATGTTATGCCATTTGGAGTGGAAGGCTTGCACCTTTTTCGTTGTAAGGGGATGTTTATGCATTCCTCTCCTTCCTCTACTTCCAAGAGTCGTACAGAAGATTCAGCTGGACTCGCAAGAAAACTTGCTGGTGACTTCTTTTTGGCCAAGACAGCACTGGTTCCCCCCCTACTGCCCCTGACCAGATGCATTAAATCACAGGTTACCTCACTGGTTGGGCCTAGTCGCACAGGACAGGGAAGTCTCATCCATCCTCACTTGTCCACGGTTCAACTGACACTGTGGGAGATGAGGTTTGATCTCTTTCAAACACCTTTTTCTGAAGATGTGCTCAGGATTTTACAGGAGGCAAGGAAGCGCACAACCAGAAAAACTTTAATCCAAATAAAGATTTTCTTTCTAATTTCATGCTTGTAACAAGGACTCTTTCAGTGAAGGGGCTACCTCTGGTTTTCTCATTTGTAAGAATTGCTCCAATCTGACTTTGCCTATTCTTCTGTGAAGGCCCATTTGTCAACCATTTCTACTAGTCTGCCTTTGACTTCTTGTTTTGAGATCAAGCAGTTTTTTAAAGGCTTTCTGCATATTTGACATCCCAAGAAAGCGTATTCCTCCTCTTTGGGACCTTTATTTTGTTTTGGAAAAATTGACTCTGGCTCCTTTTTGAGCATGCAGATTCTGCTTCTTTGCAGCATTGTAACTGGTAGACTTTTGTTGCTTGCTCTTACTTCAGCCCAGAGGGTTTCTGAGCTCCAGGCCCTTATGACCATTCCTCTTGCCCCCCCCGCAGTAGGGACAGGATGTCCCTTCGTACTAATCCCTTTTTTATGCTCAAGGTAGTCAAGCTGTCCTTCAATCAGTTGGGACAACTCCCCTTCCTCTTTCCCTTCTCAGTCGGCTAGTGAGAGGGTCTTGTGTAGCTTGGATTTGTGCAAACCTCTCCAGGTACTTTTTGGGTAAAAACTAAAGCTGTTCATAAGTCTGATCAGCTTTTTATTTCCTTTCATCCCAGGACATTTGGTTTGGCTGTTTCTAAGCAAACCATCTCCTAGATGTTGAAGACCTGTCCTGGATGTCCTTCAAGGATGCATCTGCAGTCATAACATATGGGTTGTCCTGCCTCAGGCAGCCCTTCGGTCGGCCGGATTCCAAAGTCTGGGTCTGGCCTCGGCTGATGTCGCACTTTCCCAGACGTCAGAGCGTCTGGGGTATAAAAGCATCAGCAGACGCCATTTTCCCCAGTCTTTCTTGCCGCGTGGTGCCCGAAGCAGAAGCAGTTCGCAAGTGCCGGTCGGCCAGCTCCTGTGATTCAGCTACCGAAGACTTCGAAAAAGCTAAGTACCCCGTTGGGGACTCTTTCTTGCCTCAGCCGATGTCAGATAAAGTAAATAATTGTTTAACTTGTGGGAAACAAATACCTCATAAGGATTTCCACTCGTACTGCCTCCCTTGCTTAGGCCCAGACCACGACGTCTCGGCTTGCTCTGCGTGTGCTTCCTTCAACCGACGAACTCTTAGATGTCGGTCGGAGTTTGCAGAGGTATTTTTGGGGGCTAATTTTGCGTATAAGATGCCGTCGGATACTCCGACTTTGCATGTGGTTAAAAAACGGAAGGACAAGGACAGACCCTCGCGGCCCGCGGTTTCGGCTGAAACCACGGTCAGGCCTACCGTGAGTGTCTCTGTTTCGGCTGAAACAGAGTCCTCGGTGCTTCCTACTTCCGAATCCATTCAACCGACTACCTCTGCCACGGAGGCTCCGGCCGAGTCGGTTATTGAACTGTCTACGGAAACCGGTGTCCAGGACATGTCTGACACCATTCCTTTAGACAAGTCTACTCCTGCACGTGGTGCAGCCAGACCCCCTGCATCCATGTCCATTAAGGCCTTTTCCAGGGCTAAAGCTGCCAAACTTGCCAAAGCTTTGCCTCCCAAGAGTACCTCTGAGGCCTTCTACAGACACTCAGATTCTCAGCCTAGCAGAGGATCTTATCTCTTTAATTAGAGGTTCTCAACCTCACCCGGACAGGGGCTCTCTTCCACCACCAGACAAAAGGCATAGGGTTGAGCCCTCTGACCCCCACTCTTCAGATGAGTCTACGGATGAATCTGTGTTGTCAGAGCACCAGCAGGAGGCTTATTCGGCCTACGAGGATTCTGATGCTGAACAATCTATTCCTTCAGCCTCCCCTCCTGAAGAGTTTTTTCTTTTGGCGAAACACTGCACTCAGAGAACATTTTCAATGGCAGGGCCAGGAATTTTCTGATTCTAGAAAGAGATTAAGGACCTTTTTACATTTACCTCAGCATAGGCCTTTAGCTATTCCTCCTGTTTTGAATGTTATTGATGATGTCTACTCTGATGCTAGTACAGCCCCTGATTCTCTCCCTCCGGCTCCTGCCAAACCTGATAGGTACTACAGGGTCCCGGATTCTCATCTACACCTGTACAAGGCCCACTCTGCAGACCCAGAAACTATTTCCCAGGGCCCAAATGGGGTTGCAGCTGCCACTGCTAAAAATCCTCTCCCTTCTGAAAGGGAGTCTAGAGCTTTAGAGAGATGGGGAAAGAAAGTTTATGCTTCTGCAACTCTTTCCATGAGGGCATTAAATTGTCGATTTCATATGATTCAGTACCAAGAGTATTTGTTAGATGAATTGTACAAGAAACTATCCTCCTCTGAACCCCTTGACCGTAAATCACTTCAGGATCTGGTACATAACTCACAGCAGGTTAGCAACCATTTTTTGCAGTGTGGTTATGATGCATTGGAAGCTTCATGTAGGTCAGCTATGACAGGGGCAGTTATTCGAAGGCATGCCTGGTTGAAGGGAACAATCTCTACCGGACCATGTTAAAGCTAAGCTCCTGGATGCTCCAATGGAAAAACAAAAATTATTTGGTTCCACGGCTCAGGAGGTCTTGAAGTTTGAAGAAAAGGCAAACAGTCAAGGACTTTCTGCAGGTACAACCACCGAGATTCAGCAGAAATTGGCCTACTAAGAATTGGTCCTTTCCGGACTCAGACAGATATCAGAGAGGCAGGAACAGGTGTGCCAGAGGTAGAGGGCAAGCCAGAGGCTCCTACAGAGGCCGCCAGTGGCAGCCTCCCAACCAGAGAGGTAGTGCAGGAACAACAACAACTACTGCTGCTCCAGGACAGACTCAATGACTTAATTTTGACTCCACCGACCAGGGCTCAATTAGAAGCACCTTTGGGCGGAAAGCTTTGACAGACTCAATGACTTAATTTTGACTCCACCGACCAGGGCTCAATTAGAAGCACCTTTGGGCGGAAAGCTTTCTTTATTTTCAAAAAATTGGCATTACATTACAAGGGACTCATGGACACTGCAAATAATAGACAAAGGATACAGGTTCCATTTCCACACATTGCCAAAAGGAAAAGGAATGCCAAACCTGCCACCAAATCAGAGGGCAGAGGCTTTGAAGCAAATCACCAAATTAATACAAATGAAAGCCATAGAAAAGGTACCTCTTTCAGAACAAGGCCAAGGATTTTACTCCAGATTATTCCTTGTTCCAAGAAAAGAAAATCAATGGAGGCCTATTCTCGACCTGTCCGCACTAAATACTTACCTCATTGTGCCAAAATTCAAGATGCTGACCCTACAGCAGCTTCTTCCCATGCTGGGCAAGGAGTCTTGGCTGGTGACTCTAGATCTCAAGGAGGCATACCTGCATGTCCCTATTCGACAAAGTTGCAGAAGACACCTCAGATTTCTTGCAGGATCAGAGCATTATCAATTCTCAGCATTGCCATTTGTCTTATCTACTGCGCCCAGGGTATTCACGAAATGCCTGGCATCAGTAATTGCACACTGCAGACTTCAGGGGATTCAAATCTACCCATATCTGGACGACTGCCTGATACAGGCGGACAACAAGGAAAAATTGTTAAAGGACTTGAACTATGCTATCCAACTGTTACAGGCCTTGGGATACACAGTCAACATCCAAAAATCAAGACTTGTTCCATCCCAAAGAATAACCTTTTTGGGGGCAGATCTAGACACAACCACCCAAATGGCCTTTCTCACAGAAGAAAAACAAAAACAACTTCCAGATTACTTCAAGAATCTAACAAGAGAAACTCAACTGACTGCAAGGTAAATCCTGCAGGCCCTGGGTTACATGGCATCCTGCATAATTCTAATTCCACAAGCCAGGCTGCATATGAGAAATTGCAATGGTACCCAAGGAGTGTATGGACTCAGCACAGTCACAGCCTAGAAACTTTGATTCCACTCATCCCTTGCCTTCAAAAGGAATTTCTGTGGTGGGCTCAAGCCTGCCAGTCCAACAGAGAGTTGCCTTTCAACAAACCAAAAGCAAACCAAACCATCACCACGGACGCCTCATACCGAGGTTGGGGAGCTCACATGGAGGACAAATGTATCCAAGGGCTATGGTCTCAAGGACAGCTACGCATGCGCATAAACCAAAAGGAGATGCTGGCAGTGATGCACACAATCGAGGCCTTCAAACCTTTCCTTCAACAGGACTACCTGCTAATAAGGACAGACAACACCACAGTCATGTGGTACATAAACAAGCAAGGAGGCACGCATTCCTACCCTCTATGCAGACTGGCCATGAATCTATGGGAACTTTGCTTGAAACTCAATATACATCTACAGTCCCAGTTCATGCCAGGGAAAGACAATACTCTCGCAGACAGCTTAAGCAGAACTACCATGGATGCACACGAATGGATGCTGCACCCAGACATCTTCTTACTCATAACACAAACATGGGGAAGGCCGGAGATAGATCTGTTCGCCTCACCCCACAATCATCAACTGAAACTTTTTTGCACAAGGACATACCACCCACAAGCATGGAAGGTGGACTCTCTTTCTTTCAGCTGGAAAGCTCGAAAAGTCTATGCTTTCCCACCACTCCCATTAATGTCCAAGGTTTTACTGAAGATCAGGGCAGAACAGCCAAGAGTGATTCTGATAGCTCCAGACTGGCCAAGGCAGCACTGGTACCCACTGTTGAAGAGCTTATCACAGACAAAACCGTGGCCTATCCCCCTATGGCCATTTCTGACGCAGAACAATTTCAAGATCCTGCATCCCAACCTAAAAACCTTGCAACTGACTGCCTGGAGAATACCATGACTCCTACTCAGAACAGCTTATCCCAGAGGGTACAGGACATTATTATGGAAGCTCGCCGTCCCTCCACAAGGAAGGCATACTCGGCAAAATGGAAAAGATTTCTCATTTGGAACACAACAAAAGGCCTAGATGTGTCAGTGATGAGCATGCCACACATACTGGAATACTTAGCAGAATTGTTCCACAACGGCCTGTCTCATTCCTCCATTACGATACATGCCTCAGCAATTTCAGCAGAATACAATGTAAATCCACCCGTCTTCTCGCATCCTCTCAAGACAATTTCTCAGAGGAATCAAAAACATCAATCCTCCAAGGAGACCACCTTTAACTACCTGGGACCTTAATTTTGTGCTGGAAAAACTAACACTTCCTCCCTTTGAACCAGCAGCATCGGCGGATCCACAGTTTCTGTCTTGGGAAACTGCATTCCTTCTGGCCATAACTTCAGCAAGAAGAGTATCTGAGTTACAAGCTTTAATGGCAGTGCAGCCATTTCTTATTTTTCATCAAGACAGAGTTTCATTAAGAACCAATCCTACTTTTATGCCAAAGGTGCTATCTAGGTTATCCTTGAACCAAGCAATTCACTTGCCTACATTCTTCCCAAATCCACAAAATAAAGGGGAGAAACTTCTACACACTCTGGATATACACAGACAATTACGCTACTATTTGGACAGAACTAAAAGTTACAGAATGATTGACCAACTGTTTGTAGCATATGCTGCTGGGGCACAAGGAAAAGCAATTTCCAAACAGACCATTTCAAAGTGGATAGGAAATTGCATTCGCTTTTGCTACTCCTTTC